>NC_142270.1:4644992-5009992 GCF_052056855.1 Sturnus vulgaris
AAAGAAACAGGAAAAAAAAAAAAAATTTGTTTTCATATGGAGCGAGGGAGAAGCAGGAGAGGAATATTCACTCATAGCAAAAAATCCCAGGAATAAATGGATTTTTGGGAGGCTGAGGGAAGGGAAAGGTCCAGCCCACGGCTCCTGCACAGCAAATTCCAGATTTGGGATCTTTTCCTCCTGCAGTGGAGGCCTTTGAGCAGCAGATGTCACGTTTGTACAACACAACGAGAGGTTGTAGCTACACTCGGAGTAACTCCGGCTGGAAATCAGAACCTGCTCTGGGTGGGAATTAATCAGATATAAAACGATATATAAAGGATAGAGAAAATAAAATCTCTTTTCTCAAGTTTCTGCTCCCGCTCACTCTGAAGGAGGATTTTTGATCCCAGCCCAGGGCTCACCCTGTGCTCGGGGCTGGAACTGGAGGGGTTCAGGTATGAACAGGTCAGGACCTGATTTTCTGTAGGAAAAAGCAGCCCAGGATCCCGGTTTGGAGCTGAATCTCAGAAGGTAATTCAGAAAAAAACAGTTCTCTAAATTTGCTTCAAATCTTGCTCCCCTTGGAAAATTCTGGAGTGCTCCCACAGGCTGGAAATCAGGAAGAAATAGATTTGAAGGTGGCAGAAAAGCTGTGATGGAATATCCTGTAAAGCCTCATTATAAATGGAATTCCGCTTTCCTGGCTGACTTGGCAGCTCTGACAACACCTGGGAATGATTTTTTTTTTTTTTTTTTTTTCCTGCAAATTGGGAGTTTTAGGGCTCTGGCAATGTCAGAAGTGACCCCACTTCACCCTGGTTTTCCTGTGCTTCATGATGGGTTTTAAAGAGCACAACAATTACTTCCTGTTCCGACAGAACTTTAATACAGAAATCTCTGAAAATACATTAATTACAGCTCGTAAAAAATAACTTGTGGATTTTTAAACCCCAGTCAAACCCGGGTGGAGATTCCAATCTCTCCCTGGCTCAAATAAAGCAGCAATTCTCCAAAGAGGAAGCTCAGCTCTTCCATCCTCATCCAGCACAACCTCACTGCTCAAAATGAGGAGTGGAATTCCATCACATCCGTGTTCTGCAGGGAATGGCGTCCTCAAGAGGGAATTTAAGGATTGTGGAGGGAATCCAGCCCAAAGGATCTTCCCAGAGCCACTCCCAGCGTGTCTGGATCCTTATCCCATGTCCAGCTCAGACCCTGAGGACACAACTGCTCTCCCCAGGGCAGGAAGGGTTGGTTTTAATCCAGGACATGAAGGAGAAATCTTGGTGTTGCTGAGGGCAGAGAGGGCTGGAAAAGATCCAGAAATGGAGCCCAAAAAAAAAAAAAAAAAAAAAAAAAGTTTGCAATTCCCAAACCTGCAGCAGCCCCACTGGTCCCAGAGGGGCAGAGGAGGAGCAGCCTCAGCCCTCAGCAGCTTTTGTAACTTTACTCCCAGTTTACACCTCAGTGCAAGGGGTGACTCTGCCCTGCTTCCCTTGCCCGGCAGCTCAGTGTCACCACCAGAGCTCCTCACTGCCTGAAACCCCAAATCTTTCCAGGCAGCTCCCAGTCAGTTCCCAAGGAGAAGAGGGAGATGGTCTGGGATGCCTTTGCCAAAAAAAAAAAAACAAAAAAACAAAAAAAACAAAAAAAAACAAGTGGAGGAATCGAGGGAAAAAAAATGTCCCTGGAAACTTCGGGTGTCTCACCCAGCTCTGCTTGGGAAGCCTCAGACTCTGGGGTTCATCGGGGGCTTCAAAGCCTGCAGGGAAAAGGAGCAGTGAGATCCCAGCAGTTCCAGGAATTCCATCCCCAGGGAATTGTTATTCCCACCAAAATTACCTGGGGGGGAGGTGGGGGCTTGCCTTTGGGAAAAGGCACAGGAGGAGCTCTTCTCTCTGGAACCTGGAACAAAACAGGGTTTAAATTTAAATTTAAATGGGATTGCCTGAGCAGCCCCAGCTGCCTCATCCTGCAGCATTTTCCTGCTGGGAATGCTGGAGAGGAATCAGCTGTCCATGGGCAAGGGGCAACAAAATACCAATACAAAAGGTCCAGGTGTGTTTCAGAAGACACCGAGCTATTCCCAATATTCAAATATCAATATCCAAGCTCACAGAGTGGGATTTAAATGTGCTTTATAACTGATACGTGGGGATATTTTATATCTTATATTTTATACTGTATATTTTACATTTTACATGGTCCTGACCAGGCAGCACCCTGCAGTTGTGTCACCGGAGTGAAAAGGATTTTACAGCCTCAGATGGATTTTACAGGGGGGCAAGGGGGCTCAAATGCTGAAATGGTGAATATTTGAGGCAGGTGTTTTCTTTTAATTAGGAATGGTTTGGGTTTATTAATGAGGAATAGAACCATTCCTCCGGGTTCTCACAAATGTGAGAGCCACCACGTCTCTGCCATGCAGGGAACCCTCCAAAGTCACTCATCATTTAAATGGTGTTTACACCTGAAATCCCTCCTGGTTTCACCTCCAGCTTCTGATGCCTTGGAGGAATATTTGTGCAGTTTAGGACTCCCACCCTAAAAAAAATTCTGTGCTTTGAATGGCTGTGGTTTTAAATTTTTATTTTAAATCACAGCCAGAAACTGCAGACACGAATTGGAATCTGGCAGGGATGTGGGAAGGTGCAGGGTTGTACTCACAAATTTCTCCTTAGGGTGGAGAGAGCCAGGTTTGGTGGCAGGAACTGGAGGTGGGGGACCTTTGGGCCTCAGGGCAGGCTGGAAATAAAAAAAAAAAAAAAAAAAAACAGAATATCAAAGATTTTAACCCTTTGTGTGCCGTGTGTGTGTGGGGAGCTGATCTAAAAGGGCTGTAAGGGGCTGGGAGGGTGCAGGGATGCTGTGAGAGAAAACAGAGCCTGATCTGGAGCTCAGGGATGTCCCTTGGTGAGCAGATTGTCCCCAGGGGTTTGTGATGTTCCCCAAATCCCCCAGGGGAGCACGGACATTCCCAGAAATAAAATGACTCACACTCTGGCGCTGGGGTTTGTTCTCCTGGGGTGGAGGCACGGGAAGAATTTTCTTCTCAATTACCTGGAACAGAACGGGCACAGCTCGGGTGGAGCCCTCGTCTCACCTGGTTCTTATCTCCAGGTGTCCCTGCCCTGCCCGGGCCATCCTGAGCCCTGCCCGGGCCACCCTGAGCCCCGCCCGGGCCACCCTGAGCCCTGCCCGGGCTGGGAGCCCCAGCTCTGCCCCGAAACAATTCTGGGAATCTCGTGATGGGATTCTCAGGACTGTCCCGTCAGAATTCTGGGAATCTCGAACTGGGATTCCCAGCACTGTCCCTCCCTCCAGTATTTTGGGAATCTTGTGCTGAGATCCCCAGCTCTGTCCCTTCAGAATTCTGGGAATCTTGTGCTGGGATCTCCAGCTCTGTCCCGTCAGAATTTTGGGAATTTCGTGCTGAGATTCTGAGCACTGTCCCTTCAGAACTTTGGGAATTTCGTGCTGGGGTCTCAGCACTCTCCCCCGGTATTTTGGGAATCTCAGCGCTGTCCCCTCAGCATTTTGGGAATCCGATGGAAGTGCAGCCCCTTTGGGTGGTGGTTTGAGCCCTGGGGACAGTCCCCAGCTGTCCCTGCTCACCTTCTGGGCAGGTGGGAGCACAGGCTGCTCTCTGCAGCTCTGCTCCTGATCCACAAAGACCTGGTTGGTGGCTCCGGGTCCCCTCCTGGTCTGGTGGCTGCCAAAGATTTCATATCAAGGTCAATTTTAGTTAACTGAAGAAAAAAAAAACCTCACAGCTGAAGCCCTGCCTTGCTCCTGCTGGTGTTTTGTGCCCATGTTCTTGATTTCTTTCTTCCCTTTATTATTTGGGATTATTAAGGATTTTTCAAGAGCTCCACTTCAACTCTTCCATCCCCTCCCAACCACGGGATTTCTGAAACATCTCCACAAATCTCACGGACCATCTTCCCTCCTTCCCAGCGCCCAACTCCCCCTACCCCCCTGGCAAACTCTGCTCAAAGCTCCGCAGGGATTTCCCGTCCTGGGTTTGTGGGTTCCGGGTGGATGTGGGGAGGTTTTACCTCTTGTGGAAGCCTCGGTAGCGAGCGAGCAGCACGGCTGCAGCTGCAGTGACAGCCAGGACAGCCAGCACCCCGGCGGCCACAGCGATGCCTGCAGGGACAGAAACAGCACCGAAACATCTGGGAATCACTGAGAGCAGGGACAGAAACAGCACCGAAACATCTGGGAATCACTGAGAGCAGGGACAGAAACAGCACCGAAACATCTGGGAATCACTGAGAACGGGGACAGAAACAGCACCGAAACATCTGGGAATCACTGAGAGCGGGGACAGAAACAGCATCGAAACATCTGGGAATCACTGAGAACGGGGACAGAAACAGCACCGAAACATCTGGGAATCACTGAGAACGGGAACAGAAACAGCACTGAAACATCTGGGAATCACTGAGAACGGGGACAGAAACAGTTCTTAAAATCATTGAGGACAGGGACAGAAGGAGTCCTTAAACACCAGGAAAAAACTGAGGGAAAGGACAGAAACAGTTCCTAAAACACCTGGAATCATTGAGAGTAGGGACAGACACAGTTCTTAAATACCAGGGAATCACTGAGAACAGGGACAGAAACAGTTCCTAAAATCACTGAGATTCTGAGGGACAGAAACAGTTCCTAAAACATCAGGGAATCACTGAGAACAGGGACAGAAACAGTTCTTAAATATCTCAGAACCACTGAGGGCAGGGACAGAAACAGTTCCTAAAACACTACTGAGACAGGGAAAGAAACAGTCTCTAAAATCACCGAGATTCTGAGGGACAGAAACAGTTCCTAAAATCACTGAGAACAGGAAGAGAAACAATTCCTAAAATCACTGAGGGCAGAGACAGAAACGATTCCTAAAATGACTGAGATTCTGAGGGACAGAAACAGTTCCTAAATCACTGGGAGCAGGGACAGATCCAAGGGGTGGCACTTACTGGTGAGGGCTGAGGTGCTGTCACAATTTGGGGGTGCCCACCCCTCCTCACACTGGCACTGCAGCTTGTGGTCACACACCTGGGGACACAAACAGGGACCCCTCAGCTGGGGACACCAGCCAGATCTGGGGGTCAGAAAGTCTCTGGGTGAGGATGGTGAGAAGTTTTTTTCAATCTCTCAGTTTGTTTGGGGTAAAATTTAGCACAAAAGGAGAAGTTTTGGGGTGTTAAAGGACAGTCCTGGTGTCATGCAGGTTTTGTTCTGCAGTGAAAGCTTCACTAAAGAGTTAATCTGTTTGTCTCTGAAAGGTCAAATATGAGCAGAATTCTCTCCCCCAAAGCAAAATAACCTAAAAGAGAAGATCTGTGATACCAGGGCTCAGGGGCTGTGCCAGAAATAATGATGTTACATCGGGTGAGATGTGTTTTCATAAAAACTTTTCAAGTTTCTGACTCCCCAAATTTGACAGATTCGTATCAATGATTTAAACATTTCCAGCAAGCAGAGCTGAGGCTGATCTGCATCATTTCCTGGGGGTTTTAAAGGGAATAACATCCAATGCTGGTGTCTTACAGCATGGCCAGAGCACTTGGCAGAGCAGTTGATGGATCTGAAGACCTCCTCAGCATGGACACACTCCCCATGGCTGCACACCTGGAATGAGAGCAAACCACAGGGATTTGGAGCTTCCAGGACATGTAGAGTTTGGATTTTATCCTGTGAGGGGATGGAGAGCAGCAGGACATGCAGAACCAGCTCTGGAAATCCCTCAGGAGTGGGAGGTGAGGGGTTAATTTTCCATGTGGGTGTTTTGGAGAAAAGGGAGTGGCAGAGATGTGCAGGCATCACTCCAGTCCCTCATCCCTCCCTTCCAGGTGGGAATATCCAGGGGAGTGACTCATGATGGAAATAATTAAATGTAATAAATAACACATTAATGATCTCCTGACCCCTCTCACAAAGCTTTGTGTCAGTGAAGGGAACGAGGCAGCAGCCAAGCCTAAAGAAATGGGAATGGGGCCAATCCCTGTTTGCTTTGCTGCTGCTTTGGGATAAAAGTTGGGAAAACAGATCAGCAGAAGTTCGGGGTCTGCTCAGTCCTCCCGGTTCAAAATGTAGAAGACAGGATTATATAAACAAGACTGAGAGAGGGGGAAAAATACAGGAAAAAGTTGTTTTCCACTCACCATGCCATTGCCACACTTGGTTCCATCCAGGATCATGCCTGGGTCCTCCTCTCCCCCCCTGGGGAAGCTGCCCTTGCAGGAGCTGAAGGACAGCAGGCTCCCATCCCGAGGCATCTCCCTCCCTCCAGAGCAGTACAGCTTGCCACACATTCTGTCTCTGCAAGGACACCACGAGCTGCTACCCCAAGGACATGGCCCAGAAAAGCTCTCTGGGCTGGATTCCATCCCATCCCATTCCATTCCATTCCATCCCATCCCATGGAAATGGAATCCCTGCAGCAGGGAATGCTGCCGTGGGCAGCTTGGCTGGAGCAGGTGCCAGGTTCTTAAATCCAGCTGAGCTTATTGGGGAGCACAGATCCATTCACAGAAATGAGCATTTCACTGACATTGCTTCCCTTCTGAAATTCCCTGTCCCCAAATCCCTGGAGTTCCCTGCACACTCGTCCTCCCCGGATCTCTGTGCACTCCTTTGCTCTCTCACCTCATGATTTAAATCCACTTTTCTTATCAATTATTTCCTGTTTTCAGACAGAACAAGAAGGAGCCTGGGCCACTCAAACAGGGCTCGTGCCTCCTGATTTGAGCAGGAATGGCCTCTCTTCCCAAATCCCAGCACATTCCACAGCCCAGTGCTTACTTTTTCTTGCACGGGAGGTGAGTGCCCTGCTCCTTCCTGCAGTATCCGAAATAAGTCCCCTTCTCGTTCATGTTGTAACAGGAGGCTGGGCCCTCTGTGGCCTCTGCAGGGGGAAAAGCAGCAGGATGAGTTTGGGAGAAATGGGAATATTCCCTCTCCTTCCTTTCCTTAGGAAATGGTCTTTCCCAGCACAGTGCCCATGGGAGTCAGTGATTTTCTGACTTTTCAGCCTGGAGAAGGGAAAGCTCCAGGGAGAGCTGGAGAGGGGCTGGGGACAAGGGATGGAGGGACAGGACACAGGGAATGGCTCCCACTGCCAGAGGGCAGGGATGGATGGGATATTGGGAAGGAATTCCTGGCTGGGATGGAATTCCCAGAGGAGCTGTGGCTGCCCCTGGATTCCTGGGAGTGTCCAAGGCCAGGCTGGATCCCCCTGGGACAGTGGGAGCTGTCCCTGCCATGGCAGGGGGTGACACTGGATGGGATCTGAGTTCCCTTTCAGCCCAAACCATTGACAGTTCTGGAAAATGCTGCTTTCAGAAGCACCAGACGTGCCAAATTTGGCTGTTCATTTGAAGGACAGCAATTTCCTCTTCCTGTCTGGCCTAAACCACTTCCCCAGCTCCATTCCAGCTACCTCAGATGAGTTCTGTAAATGAGGAATGCACTCCTCACTTCCCATTTCTGTGGAAGCCCAGAGCACCCCAAGCCCTGAGCTCCAGCTCACAAGTTACAACCACCGACAGTGGGAAATATAAAAAAATCATTAATTATTATTATTAATATCAATTATTATTATTTATGCTATGGACTGGAGTTTATTTTTATGGACATCCCCAAAGCAGCCCCATTTTCCAAAAAATTGTCTTTGTGTCCATTGGGAATGTTAAAAGAAATAAATCAGGGGTGGAATACAAAGAGTGGGGATGGAGCTCCAAGGCAAAGGCACCACATGTGTGACCTCCTGTGGGATTGAGGCATTTGGGGAAGGATGGGGCTTTGCAGCCTGGAACCTTTTTGAGTCTCAGCCAAGGAACCTCATTGAGAGCAAATCACCCTTGGCCACCAGAGAATGGGTGAAATCTGCTCAATCCAGGGCTTTTCCTGGAGCAGCAGCAAGGCCTGGCTTTCACACAGCTCCCTTTGCATAAAAATCAGTGTTAATTATGCCACGGACTGGAGTTTATTTTTATGAAGGGGCTGTTCCTGAGGATGTGGAGATGCAGAATTCCCTTCTCAGTGCCGTGAGCATCCCACGCTGATTTTTGGGGTTGCCCAGGGTACTCACGTGGCCCGAAGGCAGCTTTGCACTGGCTGTCCCGGGTGGGACAGGTGCCCATGTAGCAATAGCCCTCCCCAAAGCTGCAGGGATGCCCGTTGACCCGGAATCGATCCTCGGGGCAGCTGGAGGAGCTCCCCGTGCACATCTCAGCCAGGTCACAGTCGTGTTTCACCGCCCGGCACACCGAGCCCGACTTCTTGTACTGAGAGATGGAGAAAATGCCACACTCAGCACCAGCTCCTGCTGTGCCTGCAGAGCCTGGAGCTTTCCCAAAAGCCTGACAAGGCCAGGCTTGGGGGAGGAACAGAAGGGAAAGAATCTCGAAAAAAAATTCACCTGCTGGTATTTACAGAACGTGCACAGCGAGCAATTAAATTATTTATGGTAAAAACATCTTGCAGGAGGTGCTGCTGGCCCCGACCAACGGGCTGGGTTCTGGTTCTGAGTTATTGAGTGTGGTGTTACACTCTGTTTACTACACACGTAGGTACACACAGCTTACTACAGGAGTTGTCTCCTGCCTGTCTGGAAGGATGCTCGAGGTTGCTGTGTGCATCATCACCGCCTTCCAAGGGTTAATCCCCGACTAACAGCAACACCTCCACACTGCCCAAAAACACCCCGTGTGGCACTTTTTATAAGGAAAGGCTCTCACCTGGCAGTTTTTATACAGAAAGGGTCTCACCTGGCAGTTTTTATAAGGAAAGGCTCTCACCTGGCAGTTTTTATACAGAAAGGGTCTCACCTGGCAGTTTTTATACAGAAAGGCTCTCACCTGGCAGTTTTTACAGGGAAAGGCTCTCACCTGGCAGTTTTTATACAGAAAAGCTCTCACCTGGCAGTTTTTACAGGAAAAGGCTCTCACCTGGCAGTTTTTACAGGGAAAGGCTCTCACCTGGCAGTTTTTACAGGAAAAGGGTCTCACCTGGCAGTTTTTATAAGGAAAAGGCTCTCACCTGGCAGTTTTTACAGGAAAAGGCTCTCACCTGGCAGTTCTCACAGCAGTCCCCGTGTGCACAGGCAGCTCCTGAGCTCAGCTTGCAGCTCTCAGGCTCACAGCACTCGTTCGTGCACTCCTGGGACAGAAGCAGCAGTCAGGGCTGGGGATGGGGACACCAAACCTCTGTCCCTGCCTGGGATGGAAATCTGGGACCTGGCCTTGGCTTTGGTGGGAAGCAGCTCCCCTAAAATCCCTGGTTTGGGGGTGGAAGCTGTGCAGGGAACTCGAGGTTTGGGCTGAGCCTGGGGGTGGCTTTGTCCCACTCTCAGTTCCTCTGTCCCCCCCGTCCTGACAAGGCAGGGCTTTGTCTTTCCCAGCACTCAGCACGTCCCCAGCTCAGCACTTTGGTGACCACAATTTCTCCTTCAGCGAGATCTGTGCCTGTTGGAGTCAGTCAATCAGGAGTTTCTCTGAATCCTTCAGAGAGAGATCAGAGTGCAGGGATTGGATTAAAGCCTTTGGGTGGATTGAAGTGTGTTAAGCCACTCACACATAAGGCAGAGGTGAAAGTTTAGGTTTAAGCATGAGTAAGTAAATAAGTAGAATAAATTTTAAGTGCTTTTAGTGAATAAAAGTCTTAGATGCCAGAGAAGTAGTGCATGTTCTAGTGAAGGTTGATAAACATAATCCTTGATACTGGTGTTTCCTTTGAGGCCCCAAGAACCTCTCTTCAGACATAACAGAGTTAGAGTTAAGAATATTGCTGACATTTTTCAGTTAGGACAAGATTAGGCCATGGATGTAGTTTATACATAACCTGGCATGCTAAGAAACCAGAATTATAAAACTAAATTTCTAACAGGTTAAGGAGTAGTGGTTGAGCTAGTTGGGAAGTTTCTACAAAAGAACATGCACTGGGGAGAGCTGGTGCTCTATGCCATGTGTAGTTTTGCCACTGCAGGTTTGCCATGGGCTTTTTTGGCCATTGCTTTTTTGCCATGGGCTTTTTTGGCCATGGGCTTTTTTTGCCATGTGCTTTTTTGCCATGGGCTTTTATGCCACGTGTTTTTATGACATTGCTTTTTTGCCACGTGTTTTTGTGACATTGCTCTTTTGCCATGTGCTTTTGCCATTGCTCTGCCGTGTGTTTTTGCCTTTGAGGCCGATGTGCTTCTGCAATAAACATTTTTATAACAACTATTAACTTGCTTGCCTTTTTAAAGGAAATAACCCGCCAAGTTGGGTTTCCCAGAGCACCTGGAGGACAAAACCTCCCGTGCTGCAGTGCAAACAAACAAACGAACAAACAAAGCCCTTTTGTTCCCCGAGGATTCCCTCACCTCGGGAGTGCCGCAGTCGCATTCCTCGCCCTTTTCCAGGAAGCCATTCCCGCAGGACGCAGGGGCGACGATGCTGCTCAGCTCGGGGACGTCGCTCAGGCAGCGGGGCATGTCAGCCAGCATGAAATGCTCAAAGCTCTGCAGGCTGCACGAGCTGAACTCCCGGGGAATCACGGAGCTGCGGAAACACGAGCAGTCACGGCAGGGAGGAGAATGGGGACAGCTGGCTGCCCCCGCAGCTCTTGGGTGGGAGCAGTTTTTCAATGGTTCAATAGATTTTGTAAATCGATGGTTGATGTAATGTGTCATCATATATAATCGACGTGATGTTGTTAATTATAATATTCTTAATTATATCATAATATTATTAATTATATACTATATATACTATAGATATACTATAGATACTAGATATACTATAGATATACTATATATACTCTGTATTATATATTATTTATCTATACTATATACACTATCTCTATACTATATATACTGTATATTATATATTATTAATCAATATAATTATTATAATTGTATAAGTATGTATTATATAATTATAACATTATATAAAATTATTATATATATTAGATATCGTTATATATATCACTATATATAATTATTATATATATTAGATATCGTTATATGTATCACTATCTAAAATGATTATATATAATTATATATAGTATATACAATTATTTATGCAATTATTATATAGAATATAAATATAATATAAAAATTATTATAATAGTATAGTTATTACATTATATATATGCTTCAATATCATTAAAATATATTTTTAAATGTTTTAAATATACAGGGACTAAAGCAGTTTTGGGTTGGTTTTTTGTGGGGTTTCTGTCTGGGGAATATCTGACAACGGCCTGGAATTCCATCAAATTTTTTAATTTTTTTTTTTAAATTAATTTGAACGGAACAATCTCACAGGAGCAAACCACTGCCCCAGTTTGGAAGCTTCCAGCTTGTCCAAAATTCATTTTCCAGCGCGGTTTTGTGCCCCCAGCCCCACCTGACAGTGTCTGTCATGATGCAAACGTCGTCGGTGCACGAGCACGCCTCGGTGTCGTGGCTCATGCCCAGGTTGTGCCCCATCTCGTGGGCCATGGTGGCTGCCACTGCAATCTCGTTCCTGTTGTGGTCCTGGAGAGCCAAAAAAAAAAATTTATTTTTTATTTTTTTTTATTTCCATGTGTGTTTTGGAACAAGCAGAAAACAAACAAACAAAAAAACCAACACGACGGTTTTCATTGGAGGGGAATTATCCTCGTGGTGCTCCATCCATCTGTGCTTCTATTTGGGTTGTATTTTATTATTTCATAAAGATATTCATTAAATGAGACACCTTGGAGGTGTGGGTATATTGTGTTTCCTTTTTTAACCCCTGCATTTCATTTAAAATAAAATTCCAGAATGGTTTGGGTTGGAGGGGACTTTAAATCCCACCCAGTTCCCCCTGTCCCAGGTTTTTCCAAGCCCTGTCCAGCCTGGCCTTGGACATTTCCAGGGCTCTGATTATGAATTTTTACAGTCTCATCATGAAGCAGAGAACTGAAAATTCTAAAACTGAAAAATTCAAAAAACTAAAAAAGCTGAAAATTCTAAAACTGAAAGTTCCCTTAAACCCAACAGTATTCACAAAAGTTCTTCACTGCCAGAGTGCAAAACGCAAGGAAAGCCTTTAAAAATGAAATAAAAATGAATCAGACCTGAATAATACCTGCAGAATAAAAATCACTGCATATGGATTTGAGGAAAGCCAATCCAATGGTGGTTCCCTCGAAGTCCAGACCTCTGCAAGGAAGCACAAAGGCACACTGAAATCAGGGATTCTTCCCAAATCAGGGAATTTTTTATCAAACCAGGCTGGAGGTTTCATCCCCAGCTCGGCATGGAATCTCATATCTAATAAAATATTTAATTTTAAGATCCCTGCAATTTTAAAAAAAATAATAATTAAAGCACTTTTCATGTTAATATTTACTTAAATTCTGTGGTGGTTGATCAGATTTAAAGATTTTGTGGGAGTGTAAAGAGCTCCAAAGGATGAGTCAGGACCTCTGGACAGGAGACAGATAAATGAGGTCAGTGCTGGTTTAATTTGACATTTCCCACATTTTTGGGGGAAATTTAATTCATCATTTCCCTGTTCAGCTTCATGTTATGACTCTTTAAGTTGTCAGACTTTGCTGCAGCCTCCAATTTTGTGAGCAAAGCCAGAGGAAGTCTCAGATAAGGGAAAAGTTCCCATCCCTTATTTTTGCAGGGATTCAGCTGGAAATTCCTGGCAGGAATTTATTTATTTAATGATTAAAGAAATAAAAGATAAAAAAGGAAAAAAAAAAAAAAAAAAAGGAAAACTTGGATTTATTTTTTTGTCCTGGAATTGGTACAAGCCAGTCTTGGAATGGGTCAAATCCAGGTCAGATTGGTGACAAATTTTAAGGAATAAAAATAGCCTTGAATGCTTGGTGAACGATTTTTATGGAATTAAAAAGTGCCTGGAATGTGTTTGGTGAATGATTTTTAAGGGATAAAAATGGCCTTGAATGAGTTTGGTGAGTGATTTCTGAAGAATTAAAACGTGCCTTGAATGTCTTGGTGAGTAATTTTCAAGGAAGAAGAAAAAAAAAAAAAGCCTTGATTGTTTGGTGAGTCATTTTTAAGGAATAAAAAGGGCCCTGAACGTTGCAGAGTCGTTTTTAAGGAATATAAAGTGCATTGATTGGTTTTGGTGAGCGATTTTCATGGAATAAAAAGGGCCATGATTGTGTTTGGTGCGTGGATTTGATGAACATAAAGTGCCTTGAATGAGCTGTTGGCTCATTTTTAAGGGATAAAAACTGGGAAGTTTGGGGAAGGTTTGGGAAGGTTTGGGAAGTTTTGGGAAGGGAAGTTTTGGGAAGGGAAGGGAAGGGAAGGGAAGGGAAGGGAAGGGAAGGGAAGGGAAGGGAAGGGAAGGGAAGGGAAGGGAAGGGAAGGGAAAGGGAAGGGAAGGGAAGTTTTGGGAAGTTTTTGGAAGGGCAGTTTTGGGAAGTTTTGGGAAGTTTTGGGAAGAGCAGTTTTGGGAAGTTTTGGGACGTTTTGTGCCGTTTTGGGAAGGGAAGGGAAATTTTGGGAGGTTTTGGGAAGTTTAGGGAAGGGAAGTTTTGGGAAGGCAAGAGCAGTTTAGGGAAGGGAAGAGCAGTTTTGGGAAGTGACATTTTGGGAAGTTTTGTGCTGTTTTGTGCCGTTTTGGGAAGGGAAGTTTTGTGAAGCTTTGGAAGGTTTTGGGAAGTTTAGGGAAGGGACGTTTTGGAAAGGGCAGTTTTGGGAAGGGAAGTATCGTGAAGTTTTGTGCCGTTTTGTGCCATTTTTGGTGCCGTTTTGTGCCATTTTTGGTGCCGTTTTGTGCCATTTTTTGGTGCCGTTTTGTGCCATTTTTTTGGTGCCGTTTTGTGCCATTTTTTGGTGCCGTTTTGGGACCCACGTGATGAGCTGAGCGTTGTCGTTGCGTTTCCTCCTCAGCAGCTGCCCCAGGCGCCACTTGGAGAAGGCGTCCAGGGTGAGCCCCGGGCTCCGGCTCACGGAGCTCCTGTCCCCGTCCGTCCACACCTCCAGCCCCACCAGAGCCACGTGAGTGTGCAGGGCTTTGTAAACCTGCACCAGAAAATTCATTCATCACCAGACAATTCCCAATTTATAATAGTTACACGAAGCTTTGTACTGGCGCTTTGGTCGTTTTTCCGCTCAGGACCTAATAAAGTTTTTCCAAGCTCTGAGTTCCCAAAAAAAAAAATAAAAAAATCTCGGCAAATCGGCCAGGAAATCTGATTTCTAACAAGTTTAAAGTGGGACTAAAATGCTTGAAAATTCCAGCAGTTTTGGAAGAAATTTGGTTTGCCAAAGAAATCAATTTATTCTTTTTGAAACGATCGTTCACTTGGCAAGTGATTAGAAAATATCTGAAAGTGTTGGTAGAAATAATTGGGGTATAAATAATTAAAGTAGGAGTAGAAATAATTCTTATTGGAAATTATTCTTATTAAAAATCTCCTATCTGAAGGCAAAGAACAGGAGAATAAATTACCATGAAGTTTTCATTCATTCCTATGTGTAATAATGAACATTCATGATGTTTGCAATAGAAACAATTTATAAATCACTTGGATTTCTTTTCAATAGAAAAAAAAATCAGAAATCACTTGAATTTCAACAGCTTTAAACAGAAAAAAATATAAATCATTTGGGTTTGAATCGTTTTCAATAGGAAAAAATGACAAAATATTTGGATTTCATTGCCACTTGTTTGCTCTCACCGTGTTGATGTAGTTGACTATTCCAAATATCCTTTGTCTTATTTTTTTCACATCTTCATCATATTTCTTGTACTGAAAAATCAAATACAGCGTGTCAGGAAAAGGAGAGGGAAAAGGGAATTTATCAGGAAATAAATATCCCACAGAAGGTTGGTTTGCAAACCACGCCATGTATAAAAAAAAAATCATCCTTTATATTAAAAATGATGCTTGATGTAGGATTTTATCAGATGTTGGGTTTCAGTATCAGCCCCTTCCAAAATGTGAATTTCTGTGCAGGGTGCAGAGAAGGATTTGGGCTCAATGATCCCTGTGGGTCTTGTCCAGATCAGGATTATCCCTTCAAATCAGGATATTTCAAATCAGGATATTCCAATTCAGGATATTCCCTTCTAATCAGAATATTCCCTTCAAATCAGGGTATTCCAAATCAGGATATTTCAAATCAGGATATTCCAATTCAGGACATTCCCTTAAAATCAGGATATTCCCTTCCAGCTCAGGATATTCCTTTCCAAAACAGAATTATCCCTTCCAAATCAGGATATTCCAGCTCAGGATTTTCTCTTCAAATCAGGATATTCCAAATCAAGATATTCCCTTCCAAATCAGAATATTCCCTTCTAAATCAGAATATTCCAACAGGACAAGCCCTGCAAGGTCTTTTCTGAATTCTTGTCATCTCCAGGTGGGAATTTCAAATGAAATCCCCTTTTCCAAATCCCATTTCCCAGCCAGGCTCGGAGGAACCTCGTGGCTTTTGCAGGAACCCAGGAACACAAGTTGGGGTAGCCTGGATCTGCTCAAACACAAAATAATAATTCCAAAAAACCAAAATAAGAATTCCAAAACTCACCAAAGCATTGTCTGCAACGATGTAGAGCTCCAGGTACTTCTTTGATTTCAGGTAAGCCTTCATCTAAAGGAATAATTTATTTAAAATTACTTTTAAGAGCTTTTCCAGCAGCTTCAAAGCTGTTTATTAATTATTGAGGGGATTTCTTTGGCCAAGTCATTCAGAAGGGGTTTAAATGATAAGAATTAGGCTGGATATTTAAATTTTTATTCAGATATGGAAGGCAAAATAGACATTAATGAGTATTTAGGTGTTAAAAGCACACAGGGCACCTGATAGCCTGGTAAAGGCACGAGGGTTTAACTCAGCTGGTGCCTCTGAAATCTCAGATCTGGGAGATTTTATTTGGGTTTTTAAGCTCTGCCCCCACTTCCCTGTGTTTAAACAGCTTTGTGGAGGTGCCACCACACCAAGTGGCTTTTGTGCTATTGAGATTTTCCCAATGGCCACAAATTCCCTTTTTTTTTTTTTTTTTTTAATTATTTTTTTTTCGGATGGGACAGCCACGCCTCACCTCTGGGCTGTTGCTGGATTTGAAGATGTCCTTGGTGGGGTCACTGGAGTCCTGCTCCCAGGAGTTGTTGACCAACCCACAGGTTTTGATTTCAGCTTCTTGTTTCAGAGCCTCGTATTTATAAACCACGTGCTCAGCCCTGTCCGAGGCTCCCAGGGGCTCGATGAGGAACCTCTGGCCACGGGTCTCAAAGTAGCCACTAAAAAAAAAAAAAAAAAAAAAAAAAAAGGGTTGGAATGTGAGATTTTTGGATTGTTTATCCCAAGCAAAAAGATCCTGGGGATGTCGTCCCAGCAGCCTGAGGCAGCGTGCAGCACTTCAGAAGCAGGAATTGATGAATTAGTGAGGCAATTGGAAGATTTGGGTGCTCTGAGGCAAAGAGAAGCTGGGTTAGGATTTAATTTGATGGAAATGTTTGAGGGGTTTGTGCTGACAGAGGTTGAAAAATGGATTTTCCTTCCAGTGGGAAATTCAAAGTTGTTTTCATCTGATTTGAGATGAAAAGCTGAAATATTGTGAGGAACTAAGAGTAACTCTTTTTCTCCCTTCTCCCTCTGTTTTACTTTGGGAAACAAGTCTCCAAATCCTGAATAAAAGATCACATGACTTTTCCCCACCCTCATCCTTTCCTATTGGTGTTGCCTGGAAAGGCAGAGCTGGAACAGAGACTGGGCAGAGCTGAAGGGATAAAATCGGAATTTATTGAAAGGATTCACCTTGGGCAGGGGAGAGCCTGGATGGGGCTGCACCCAAATCAAACCCAAGCTGGATCCTGAGTTTTACACTTTGATCAGTTTTGGTTCACCCACACATTGGGGTCAATGATCCAAACACAGCCCCAGGCTCTGGGGTCTCAGCCTCCCTTCCCTTTGCTGCTGTTTCTGATTTTTGGGTACTGGGTGTCCTCGATTCTCCAGGGAATTCCTCTCTGGGAAGGGATTATGGTGTCCAACTCCCCTGTGAATGGAACTCACCAACACCTTACTAACACCTTACTAACACCTAAATAACACCTTACTAACACCTAACTAACACCTTACTAACACCTACCATGAAGTTTCAGAGTTACACACTAAGTAGCAGAGAATTTGAAAACTATAAAAGCAGCCAAGGCATCCCTGGGACGTTTATTCCATTTGTTCTGCTCCTGGCACCTGTTCCTGTCTCACCTGAGCCCTGTGCAGGTGCTGATGCTCGCCACGGACTCAGCATCACCCTCCACGTGGCCTCCATAGTAACAGTGATCCTGGGGGGAAAAAAAAAATAAAAAATGCAGGGTGAGACTGGGCTGTCCGTGGAGTTCATTGGATCCAGGGATTTAAAAAAAAAATAATAATTTAAACTCTTTACAAATTACAATAAACTGGACTATTCGAGATATTCTCCATTCGTCTCCTGTTAGGAGATGCTTCAAAGGAATTTTCAAAATTCGTGAATGTTCCCATGGTTTTTGTGGACCCATTGATTTATCCCTCAACACACAAATTGTGACAAAAGTCAGCAATTCTGGCCTCTGCTCCATGCACAGGACGGAAAAATAAGAATATTCCCACTTCCTGCTCCAAATAAAGCACACACTGCTGGGTTCTGCTCAAAGTCCACACCAAATGCTTTCCTTGAGCCCAAATGTCAAGGAAAGGCTCTTTAATTACCCAACAATTAAAAGCATTAATTTCAGTGAGATTAAAATACAGGTATTATATTAAACATGGGCAGGGGAAACGGTTTTGGGACTTAATTAGATTAAAGATTTAAAGTTTCTGTTTCTGTGTTCAAAGAGATTTCAAAGTCACTGAGGGGCTGTGGAAAATTTTATCCACAATGGAATTCTAAAGAATCTGTATCCAAACCTTCATTCCCTGTGCCTTTTGCTTTCTTGTGGATTTTTGTTTAACTTTATCAGGTTTGTTTTTTTTTTTCCCACCACAAAATGCCAACTTTGATACAGGGAAAATGACATCCAAAAAGGAAAAGTTCCTGGGGAAAAGTGGAGGATTTATCTCCATCCTTTGGGGGTACAAGAGGAAAAACTCCTGATCACAATCCAGTATCCCCAGGATGGAATTCCCTGTTCAGGGAATTGTCTTTATCCAGGTTTATGACAGGATTCATTCAGGGACTGGAAATAATTGGAGCAATCAGGAAAAAAAAAAAAAAAAAAACACAAAAAAACCACGAAAATAACCAAGCAAACCTGGATAATAATAACCATTCCAAACCTGGATTCCAAACCTGGATTCCAAACCTGGGTTTTAAATCTGGATATTTATGCACATTTATTTCATTTAGAATCCTCTTAATTGCTCCTAACAAAGAAAATTTGCCTTCGAATTCCAGACTGTGCTGTTCAAACACATCTCATGAGTTTGGAGGGGAACTTCAGGTGGGAGATGAGTGCAGAGGGAAATAAAAAATCCCTTCAGCAGCAACGGCAGGAGGTTTGTGTGCAGGGCTCGGGGGAGGCAGCAGCTGCACAGAGCGTGGCTGGAAATGTGATCCGGGAGGAAATGGGGATTTATCAGCTCGGGATCTCGTCGGGATCGGGGCGCGCTCCGGGCACGGGGCTGGGCACGAGGAGCGAAGTCTGCACTGCAAAGTCGGGAGCTTGAAAGGTTTGGGATGGCCCCGGCTCCCGACAAAAGGCTGGAATTCCACCCAGCACTTGTTCAGCAGCCGCTGGGGGGGTGCCAGCCTGGAAGCCAAACCCTGGAGATGATTGCCAACAGGCACAAGGGACAATCCCAACGTGCCCATCCCTCCAGAGCCACCCTGAATGGCTCCAAACCGGGATCCCAAACCTGGATCCCAAACCTGGATCCCAAACCTGGATTCCAAACCTGGATCCCAAACTGAGATCCCAAACCTGGATCCCAAACTGAGATTCAAACCTGGATCCCAAACCTGGATCCCAAACTGAGATCCCAAACCTGGATCCCAAACCTGGATCCCAAACTGAGATCCCAAACCAGGATCCCAAACCTGGATTCCAAACCTGGATTCCAAACCTGGATCCCAAACTGAGATTCCAAACCTGGACCCCAAACCTTTCCTTGCTGTCCCACCTCTCCCATTATTCCACATCCATGGATGTCCTGTGAACTCAGACTGGAAGCAAAAGGGAAAATCCCCTCCTGCCTTACCTTGATGTGAGGAGTTGTTGTCACTTGTTGGCCATCAGCAGAATAAAGAGTTTCAGAATAATCCCCAGCCAGGAGATCCCTGCAATAGCCAAGCACAGATTTTATTCCAGGGGAATTGTTGCCATGCAGGAATGAGGTGATGACACAGCACACGGAGCATGTGGGGAATTCAAACAATTACTCAGGTTATTCTGAGGATCGGAGAGACTCGGGAGCAAAAGCTGCAGGGAGGGGAATTCTGCTTGTTCAAAATCCTTGCTCAAACAAAAAGACTTTCCTAAAAAGAAGAAAGCAATTAAAGTCTGATTTCATTGGGATGAGCTCATCTCCTGGCACATCTAGATGCAAATGTATAATTACATAATTATTTTTTTTTTTTCCTTTTTACATTTTCCTAAAAGCAGCACACCTGCAGCGACTCCTGTTTGGGCAACTCTCTTCCACTGCCACAATCTCATTTCTCTTCAAAGAACAGGATTCAGCACAACACCATTTCCCTCCCCCCACTCCAAATATTTGGATTAGATTAAAACAGGGGCAAGCAGTTAATTAGAGTCTATATTTAACATGAATTGATTATGGCACTACTGTATTTGCACAGCCTCTGGAAAAGCACCCATTAACCCAGGCTTGTTGGAGCGTGTGTTAATGTTCTGCTGGAGCCAGAATTTCAATTTCCAGGAAGGTTTTGTCGATGCCAGGTTATATTTGGTTACTCCAGGTTCAAGAGAAGTAGTGCTAAGGTAAATATCTGTTATCAGTTTACCTATTTCTCTATTTTTCTATCTATCTATTTCTCTATTTCTCTTTTTCTCTAACTATTTATCTGTTTCTCTATTACTCTATTTATCTGTTTCGCTATTTCTCTCTTTCTCTATTTTTCTATCTATGTATTTCTCTATTTCTCTTTTTCTCTTTCTATTTATCTGTTTATCTGTTTCTCTATTTCTCTATTTCTCTTTTTCTCTATCTATTTATCTGTTTCTCTATTTCTCTATCTATTTCTCTATATTTATCTATTTCTCTATCATTTCCCTATCTCTCTATCTGCCTGTAATATAGGAATATATAAATCTGGAACCACAGAATGATTAAGGTTGGAAAACACCTCCAGGACCACGGAGCAGCCTCAGCTGGAGCCTTTTCCCCACTTCCAGCAAGGAGCTGGAGGTGCTGTCACACTTTGTGTAATTTCTGATCAGATCCAATAAACATCCAACCCCAGCACGAGAATCCTGTCCCAAGGGAAGGATCCAAGATTTGGGGTGGATTTCCATCCAATCTTTGGGGTATTGGGGTGGATTTCCATCCAGTCTTTGGGGTTGGGGTGGATTTCCATCCAAGATTTGGGGTATTGGAGTGGATTTCCATCCAATCTTTGGGGTGCTTTGAGGAGCTGGAGGTGCTGTCACACTTTCTGTAATTTCTGATAAGAAATAATAAACATCCAAGCCCAAACACAAGAATCACCTCCATGGTGTTTCCATTAATCCTGGCTCTGAGGGAAAACAGAGAGTGCTGACAAACCACTCCTGAGTGCTGCAAAGCCCAGCTCACACTCCAACAAAACACCTCCGTTCTCCAGGGCTCTGATTCCTGGTTTTTGGCATCCTGAACACCCTGCAGTGGCTCCCAGGGAGGGAGAAAGGAGGAGCTGAGCTGAACTTACCGATTTTTTTGGAGCTGCAGCACCACTTCCTCTCCGTTGGCTTTGATCCCATACTTCACTGTGTCATCATATTTGCTCTGCAAACAGATTTAAGTGTCAGAAAATTCTCTGCTGCGGCTCCTGGCTTCACCAGTGGTGTTTTTGGAACACCAGCTGTGTTTTTTTTCCTCCTCTTCTCACCAAAAACAAGGATTCTGGCAGGAGCAGGATAAGCAGGAGGTCGCTGTGTTTGAGGGGTTTTAATTAGAGGAGCAAATTTGATTTTGCAAATTCATTTCTACCTCCATAAGGACAAATCCTGCGTGCTTGGGGAAGGGCTGAGGGGATGTTTGGGTTCAGACACTTCCATAACACCCTCTGGAATTGCACAGACCATGGCTGCTTTTAATTATTGGTTTAATTTAATCGAAATTAAAGTGTCCACAGGTTATTAAAACTCTGAGAGGTATCAAACCCCAGATCTTTGCAGATTCACAAATTCAGACGAGCCTGAGGAATTCTCTGCACACCACACTTCACTAAACACCACATCGCTCCTCCACATTTTTAATTTTGGGAGAGCAAATGTTTGTCCAAATTCTCTCACCCTTGAAACCCAAAGGGTGTTTTAGCTCCAGAAATCCTTCCCCATGTCCCAGAATCACCCAAGAAATGGCACCAGGAAATGATGATCTCCTCTCCTACCTCTGAGCTTGCTCCCGCACTTCTCCTGCGCACCGCGTGCAATTTCTGTGGGTAAAAGATTTCGTATTCCTCTGCTCCAGAGAACTTCCCTCTGCTGCTCCCTGGGGACAAACAGATGGGGATTGATGAGAACACCGTTTTAATTTATTAAACACCCAATTTCACTGCTGGCCAGGTGATTCTTTTGGGTTCTTGCAGCACCTCGTGCTTTGTCATCGTGTGACCCAACGCCAGAGGTTTTCACATCCTGGATTTTGGAGGAGTTGCCCTCCCTGGCTATTTCCAGGTGTCCAAACATTTCCTGCAATTCCCTTTGTGTTTCTTCCCCCAGCTCGGAGCAGTTCAAGCCCCAACAAGCCAGCCCAGCCGTGCCAGTGCTGCCTTTCCCTCTGCATGTCCCAGTGACACAAATGAATGGATTTGGGTTTGTGGAATGAACGATCTCCAAACCTCATCACGTGTCAGACAGGCCCAGGCTGCCTCTGCAGCAGAAAATCAACTCACACAATGCCAGCTCTGCAACAGAAGCCCTGCTCTGGAAGCCTTTGGCACAGAAATAATGGTGGCAGAACTTGAAGAGAGGGTGGTGATAAATAATCAAGGCTTTTACCTCCTCAGCTGGGTTGAAGGAGGGACAGCAGAAGGACATTTGGACATGGCCAGGTAAAAAAAAAAAAATTGAGATAGGCAGGAAATGAGGAAAATCTTGAAGGTGCAATGAATCCAGGAGGTTCAATGTAGCTGTGGAAAGGGATTTTAACCCTTTAAGGGAGGCAGAAATCAGATGCACAGCTCCATGGGGGTCTGTCATGATGGAAAGAGCCAAGTTTATTGAGAAACACCCTTGGTTTGATAGCAGGACTGCAACTGCCAGAGCAGAGAAAAGGAGATTGGTTCAGAGAGAAGACACCCCATGGCCAGGGCCTGGGCACACACCACAACAGGGCTTCTAGCTTGGTATTAATTCCTTTTTATTGTCACCAAATGATCACCCTGGCAGAAATTCTCCCTGGCCTTGAGCTGCACCAGCTCATCAGGCTGGGAACAGAGCTGAGAAGATCCAGCCTGGAATATTTTCCAGGCTGGAATTTTCTGACTTTCTCAATGTGTGTCCCACAGTTCCTTAACTCCCAGAACCCTTCTGAGTGACCTGCAGTGGCTGTAAAGAGCTGGGTGAGGAAATACAAGATAAAGAGAATTTCTTTTTGTTTTCCTGCTCTGAATCTTAGCAAATTTGGAGCAAAGTTAATTTGGGGC
Source organism: Sturnus vulgaris (assembly GCF_052056855.1). Taxonomy (NCBI): domain Eukaryota; kingdom Metazoa; phylum Chordata; class Aves; order Passeriformes; family Sturnidae; genus Sturnus; species Sturnus vulgaris. Next base: position 4,667,777 of record NC_142270.1, read on the forward strand.
CTGCCCTGCAGGGGTGGGCACAGGTCCAGGTTTTGGGAAAAGAGGGTCAGAAAAGGGATGGTTGGGATGTGTTGGCTTCCACCAACAAGAGCAGGTTTTAGATGCCCCTGAACTCTTCAATCTCCTACAAAAGGGAATTTCAGCCCAATTGGTGAATTACTGAGAGCCTGTATTTGAAAAATAAACCAACAACAACAAAAAAACCAAACCCTAAACTGACCAAAAAGCCAAGAAAACCCCACAAAAAAAGGAACAGAGCAACAGAGCACATCCCATGGTAATTCCTGCCCCAGGGCCAGGTTTTTCCAGCAGAGAGGCTCCAATTACTGTAATTTTCTCTCTGGAACAGGAGAGCCCATCCTCATGCAAATTGTCTCATTATAACAAACAGATCCATTCTTTTATCACTGATTTATTTGATTCAACCCTTTCCAAAAGTAATTGCAGAGCAAACCTGGTTGTATCTTGATAAAGATGTTGATTTAATGGTGCAGAGGGATCCTGTGTCAGCACGTGCTGGGAGCAGCTACCAGGTGTAACTTTACTCCTGCTACTCACCATGGAGCTTTATGGGGTTTTTTTTAATCAATTAATTATCTTTATTTTCAAAAAAAAACAAACCAAAAACCTGCTGCTTTTCAGATTTCTCCCCACAGGCCTCAAGTGTGTCCTTGTGGAGCAATCCCAGGAATATTTCAGGGCTCTTGGAACAGAGATTCCCGATTTTATCTCTCCACACCCTTTGTGCAATTCCAGCCCAGAGAGTTCAAGTTAAGGCGAGGCTTAAAGGGAAGCTCAGGACTAAACTCATCCCTTCCCTGCAATGTGATCCAAATTGAATTTCGAGGAAAACTGGTTGGTTTTGTTTGGAATGAATCCTTTCTTCGAGGCAATTTTTTTAATCAGGGCATTGTCTTTGCTACCTTCAAATTTTGTCTCGAGCCTTGAAGGAGGAAAGAAATTCCTTGGGCCTCGTACAATAATTTGTAATAAGGAACAAATAATTTGTGCTTTTCCAAAGGCCTCAACCAGCAAAAAAAAAAAAAATCATTAGGGAGGATTTTATTGACAATGAAGTTGTGGTTTTGTCGAGGTAATGACACCTTAATGCTGTGCACATTTTGAGATATTCTGTGCAAAAAAAACCCCAAATTATAGATTTGTGCCTGAATGCTAATTATATATTTAATTATGGATATAAATCCTGTGCATGTTTGTGCAGGCCTAGCCCTGAAAAATTCCATTCCCTGTTGACAGGAATTGAAAGAAATTGGGGGAGGAAAAAAAAAAAGTGGGATCTGCTCAGGTGGAGTCACTTGAATATAACCTGAAGTATCAGGCAGATAAATAAGGGGTGTTCAATACTTTAAATCAGGTGATTTGTAATTGAATTCATACAGAAATCTGTTATTTTATGGCCAAAATGCTGATAAATTGCTGTGATTGGGTAAATTGGCCTCTCACTTGCAGGGTAAGTGTTGATTTATTGGCTCACAAACCCAGCTAGTTGTGGGTCGTTATGGCCACTTTTCAAACAAGTAAATGCTGCTCTAACCAAAGAATTACAGAGAATTGTTTTGACCAGAAAATCCCAAATATCCCAACTCCATTTACAGAGAATTGCCTTGACCAGAAAATCCCAAATATCCCAACTCCATTTACAGAGAATTGCCTTGAACAGAAAATCCCAAATATCCCAACTCCATTTACAGGGAATTGCTTCCAATAGAAAATCCCAAATATCCCAACTCCATTTACAGAGAATTGCCTTGAACAGAAAATCCCAAATATCCCAACTCCATTTACAGGGAATTGCTTCCAATAGAAAATCCCAAATATCCCAACTCCATTTACAGAGAATTGTTTTGACCAGAAAATCCCAAATATCCCAACTCCATTTACAGAGAATTGTTTTGTACAGAAAATCCCAAATATCCCAACTCCATTTACAGGGAATTGCTTCCAATAGAAAATCCCCAATATCCCAACTCCATTTACAGAGAATTGCTTCCAATAGAAAATCCCAGATATCCCAACTCCATTTCCCAATTTTTAACTCGCTGTTCCTCCCTATTATCCACCAGTCAATTAAAATTTCACCCAGCATTACCCAGAGCAGAAACAATAGAGGACTAAAAGGAAAAGTGCAGTACCTTGCTGGAGGAAATGCAGCAGAAGAGCAGAAATGAGGAGGATTTTCATGCTCTGGGCTGTGCTGGGGCTCTGTGGGGTGTTGTTCCCAGTTGTTCCCAGTTGTTCCCAGTCACTCCCAGTTGTTCCCAGTCGCTCCCAGTCGCTCCCAGTCGCTCCCAGTTGCCGTTCCCAGCGTGGCCCTGCCCGGGAGCTGCTCTGGGCTGTGACTGAGAGGCAGGGCCGGGTTCAGCTTTATTCCTGCTCCTGCAGGAGGAAGTGTTTGCTCAAGGTGTTGCACAACACCAAGGCACAGAGTGTTACAGCAAGGGGAGTTCCTGCTGCTTTGTGCCCCAAACTTCGGGGCAGGGATTGATCCCTGCTTTGGATTCACTTCCCTGAAAATGGGGGAAAGAAAATTCATTGCATCAATAAATCAATAAATCAATAAATCAATAAATGTGGGGATTGGAGCTGTTCGTTGAAATGTAGAATGGTTGGGATGGTCCTAATTCCATCTATTCATGGAATATTCATAGAATATAGAATATAGAATATAGAATATAGAATATAGAATATAGAATATAGAATATAGAATACAGAATATAGAATATAAAAGAGAATAGAAGAATAGAACAAAATAGAATAGAATAGAATAGAATAGAATAGAATAGAATAGAATAGAATAGAATAGAATAGAATAGAATAGAATAGAATAGAATAGAATAGAATAGAATAGAATATTCATCTTTTATCTGGCTGATAAAAGCTGGACCAAAACCAGTGGAATGTGAAGGAATGGGAGAGTTCTCAGGAAGTTTGGGGTAGAACAGGTCAGGAAGGGGAGAGTTCCCAGGAAGTTTGGGATAGAACAGGTCAGGAAGGGGAGAGTTCCCAGGAAGTTTGGGGTAGAACAGGTCAGGAAGGGGAGAGTTCCCAGGAAGTTTGGGGTAGAACAGGTCAGCAGGGCTGGGGGTGAAGCTGGGTTTTAATTGTGAGTATTTAGGCCTGAATCTGCTCAGTGAATCACTGGCAGAATAAACTCTGAGCAGAGCCTTTGCTGCCCTCTCATCCCTGTTAGTAATGTTTGCTCCGGGCTCAGGTGATTAAACAAAGGAGGCAGAGCAGGGAATGATCCAGGTGAGCTCTGTCCAATAATATTCCAAAAATCTCTGCCAGAAAAGGACCCCATTGACTCAGTCAGCTGTAATAAAATCTTTATTACTCCAGGCCACAGGTGTCAATACAGAACTGCTTTAGGGAAAGTGAATTTTTCATGGGTTCAAATAGTGGTTACAGAATAAAGAGAACTGGAATGGATCACATGGATATAAATTTATATTCAAATATGGCAGTGGCAGCAGCACACATGACACAGTAATTTATATATTCATCATTTATGTTAATTTATAAATGAGTAAATATATCTATTTTAAAATATAAATTTATATTCATATATGGCAGTGTCAGCAATACATGACACAGTAATTTATATATTCATAATTTATGTTAATTTATAAATTAGTAAATATATCTGTATACATCTACAGGGGAATTATATCCACAGGAGAATTTTACTGCCATTACCCTTCCCATATAAGCACTGGTAAATAACTATTTCTCTGTAGAGAAGTTCTGATTTTTGGAACATTTTAAAGCCAAACTTTCCCCTGAGAACTTTGCTGGATCTCCAGACGTTCTGGGACAGATTGGGAGCTGCAAACAGATGGGTTTGGGTTTTTATTAAGTGTAGGATGGTGTTAATTGATAACAGTTTTTGGCAGCTGCTTGTTTGGGACGCTTCAATCAAATATTTCAACTCATGTTGCCACCCCAGGTTAGGAAAGAGAATTCCAGGGAAAGAATTCAAGAAGGATTTGGACATCTCCCTGCCCAGGTGCTCATCTGAGCTGCTCAAAATCAGACAGGAGTTGTGTCATTAAATCCTGTGGACGTGAAAAGTGCAGAATTCCGTGTTTGAAACATTCTGTGAATAAAAACAAGCCGGGCATTCTTAGACTACATCCTTACCTCGCAAGGAAAAGAAATAATTGAGAGAAATAACCGTGAACAACTGGCTCCAAAAAACAAGTGGCTGCTGGCCAAGCATTGATGTCATCTCATTCTCCCTGCGTGACGCAGGTGAAAATGCTCCATCTCCAGAGTCTGTGCTCTTGATAAAAGCTGTGCTTTGCAGCAGGATGGAAGGGAGAGCTCCATCCCAACAAAGGGCTGCCAGGAAAGAGGGAATGTGCAGGATGAAGGTCTTGGGGAGACTTGAAAGGGAATGGGATGTAATTTCCTTTAGTGACTGGAAAAGCTTTTGATGTTCCTGCCCTCGCCTCAGCGATTCTGGAATAATCTGATCGTGGATTCTTGCCCTGGAGGTGCTCACAGAGGTGTCCCTGAGCTCTCAGCTGCCCTGGGATTTTCTGTAAAGTCCAAGTGAGCAGTTTTCATGTTTCTAGGGGGTAAAACTGGATGGTGAGTTTGTCTCAACATTGAGTGACTGAATATTGGTGGGTTTAACCCAAATGCTCCCTGAGCAATTAAAAGAAAAAGCAGCAAAGGGTGAATTTCAGCCCTACACGGAGGGTGTGGATTGAAAGTAAAAGGAGAGCTGCATGGGAGCACTTGGCAGGGTTCAGGAAAAATCCAGGTGTCAGTCACTTCTCTGCTTCTGCCTTGTCCCAAAGTTCAGGGTGATGGAGGTTTGGAAAGGTACTGGAACACCAAACAGGGATTTTCAGGAGCAAACAAAGTCTCCTCCAGCAGACCCATGTTCAGCCACCCTTGAACCCCTGAGACAGAGCTGAGGGCCAGGATTGTGCCTGGTTCTGTTCTGGTTCTGTTCTGGTTCTGTTCCTGGTTATGTCCTGGTTCTATTCTGGTTCTGTTCCTGGCTGTTCTGATTCTGTTCCTGGCTCTGTTCCTGTTCTGCTCTTGGTTCTGTTCCTGTTCTGTTCTGGTTCTGCTGCCCCCGTCCACCCTGGCCCAGCTCTGCCCCGACACCACATCCTGTTCCCCTGGGAGCAAGGGCAGGTTTGTGGGATTGCTCATCCAGCCACAGCTCCATTGCATCACTGCTCATCACTGCCTTCCTCCTGCCGCCCTCCTTCCTCCCAGCCTGCATCCCAGCCTCCATCCCAGCCTCCATCCAGGCCCCATCCCAGGCTCCATCCCAGGCTCCATCCCAGCCTCCATCCCAGCCTCCATCCCAGCCTCCATCCCAGCCTCCATCCCAGCCTCCATCCCAGGCCCCATCCCAGGCCCTCCTGCAGGTTCTTTTTTTCAGGAATAAAAATAAAACCTCACGGCTTCACCTCTGTGTTCACTCCCCTTCCTCCATCTATTCCCAGCTTCATTCCAGACCCCACAACCCTGGAGCCCCATCCCTTCCTCTCCACTTCCAGAGTGATCCAAAACCCACTGGAGTCAACACAACACTTTCTGTGGCCTTCCAGGACCTTGGATCTGCTCTTGGATAAACTTTGTTCCTCTTTAAAATCTCTTCTTCACATAAAGCTTTCCCTTGTGCTTGCCTCTGTTGTCTCACACATTCCCAAAGGGAATAATCCTCTTTTTCCTCAACCACCAGCCCTCAGTGTTTTACTTTCTGGGGTTTAATTGAAGGAAATGATCCAATGGTTGCTTTAGACCAGAGTGTTTGGAAAAGTTCTCTCCCTTCCCGTTGATCATTACCTGCACCTCAGCTTAACTGCAGCTCTGTTTGTACTACCACGCTTTAATAGAAAGTAAATACAATTTTTTCTTACCGAAATGATGATTGAAACTACCTTAGTAAGCACCAGCTGAGTTATTTTTGCTGTGTATTTAATCAGTCTGTCATCTGAGCATGACTAATGAAACCCCATCACAAACATTTTACATCCCTGCAGCACTTTTTGCCCTGAGAAGATCACAGACATATTTGGTGTTACAAGTGCGTGGCTTCCTTCCTTCCTTCCCTTTTCTTTGAAATGTAAGGCCAAAAATCAGTTACTTCATCTTCCCCCTTCGTTAACTGCGTTTTGCTTAATTATCCTGCCCTGGGGTGATGGAGGCTGTGCAGCTCCAAGCACTGCAGGCTGCAGGGAGTTAACTGAAGGCACGGGACCTTGCCATGCATTTCACAAGAGCCATGAGCTTCTCGTAAGTCCTCAACTCAATTAAAGTGATTTTTGGAAGGTTAATTGTCCTCAGATCACACCTGCAGCCCCATTTCTGGCCGTTGCCCCTGTTGTGTAATTGTGTGCACAGGTCCGAGCTGTTTAATGTTCTCCACGGCACGAGTGACAAAGAACATCATTGTGAATTAAGGAGCCTTTTTTTTTTTTTTTTTTTTAAATGTTTTACAGGTGTTGTTTCTGGTATTGTTTCTGCTGGTCCTACGTGAGGGCTGGCTCCCTTTTCCCGAGGGATGGGGAATTCTGCCTGCTCCTACGTGGGGTTGAGCACAGTTCTGTGCTGGCTGGAATCCACCAGGGCTCTGCACAAGGGCTCTGGTTTTGGAGTTCAGAGAGGTGTGAATAAACCCAGAATCACAAAGTTATCTGGATTGAAAGGGACTTTAAACATCACCCTGCTCCAAACCCCTGCCGTGGCCAGGGACACTTCTCACTGTCCCAACCTGGCCTTGGGCACTTCCAGGGATGGATCAGCCACAGCTCCTCTGGGAATTCCATCCCAGCCCCTCACCACCCTCACAGCGAGGAATTTATTCCAAATATCCCATCTAAACCTACTTTGTATCAACTTGAAGTCATTTCCCCTTCTCTTCCCTCCAGGGCCGTGTCAAAGTCTCTCCTCCTCCTCTAGGCCTCTACAGTTAATGGTGGCCACACTGAGGCCACCCCAAAACTGCTCCTCTCCAGGCTGGACAATCCCAACTCTCCCATCCTCCCCTCCCAGCAGAGCTGCTCCATCCCTGGGATCATCCTGGAGCCTCCTTTGGATTGTCCCCAACATTTCCAGCTCCTTCCTGGAGCAGCTCTGCAGGTGAGGCCTCACCTGAGCAGGTCCAACCCTCAACCTCCATGAGCAGAATCTGGGGCTTGGAGCACCCTGGGACATGGCAGGGGTGGCACTGGATGTGTTTTATGTCACCCCAACCCAAATTATTCCATCCTTTCCTCTCTCACCCCCACATTGCCCAGGGAAGGCTTTGCTCCTGATTTTTTCCCTGCCTGTGGCTCAGCCTCAGTCAAGCCCTGAGCTCCTCTCACAGGAATTCAGGCACAGCAGCCTGAGGTGGTTTTCGTGTTGGCAAACAAGAAAGGGGAAGCAGAACCCTCTCACCTGGATAATCTGAGTCTCCAGCCCCATGGACTCCGCTCTCCCCACACGGAGAGCAAACAGAGATCACTTCATTGAGTCATCCCTGCTCCAGGCAAGAAAAAGAACAAAGGAGAGACTGTCCAGCCCCAGCTTCCTCTGCAGCACCAGGATTTTTTCTGGAATTGGGATCACTGACCAAAATATCTGTGTATGGACACGGAGCCACCAGCCAGGCTCTGCTTGGGACCAGCAGAGAGAAGGTGCTCGAGGGAAACACCTTCCTCAAGCTGTACACCTGGGTCTGTACACCTGGATTTGTACACCTGGATCTGTACACCTGGATCTGTACACCTGGGTCTGTACACCTGGATCTGGCACACCTGGATCTGGCACACCTGGATCTGAATCTCCAGCTCCAGGTGTCCATGGAGGGGTGGGGCAGCACCTGAGTGGCCTCGGGGATTCCTTGACGCCTCCTGTAAGATCTTGGGAAAAGATCTTGAGATTCTCTGGGAATGTTGCCCAGAGAAGCTGTGGCTGCCCCATCCCTGTGTCAAAGGCCAGGTTGGACAGGGCATGGAGCAGCCTGGGATGGTGAAAAGAAAAGAGAGAGGAGAGGAGAGGAGAGGAGAGGAGAGAAGAGAAGAGAAGAGAAGAGAAGAGAAGAGAAGAGAAGAGAAGAGAAGAGAAGAGAAGAGAAGAGAAGAGAAGAGAAGAGAAGAGAAGAGAAGAGAAGAGAAGAGAAGAGAAGAGAAGAGAAGAGAAGAGAAGAGAAGAGAAGAGAAGAGAAGAGAAGAGAAGAGAAGGACAAGCAGTCCCTGATGGAATAGATGAGAATTGAAGGTGAATGAGTCGGGCCCAGCCTTTGGCCATGGAGGGCTCGGCTGTGCAGGGACAGCTCCCAGCACGAGCAGCGATCCCTCAGAACGTGATCAGAACTGGTTTAGCTCAGGTTCCTGCCCTGGGAGCAGCACAGGCCCCGGGCACTGCAGCACGAACAAAGGCCAAGCTCAGCCCTGTTTGCTCACTCCACGCACGGTTGTCTTCCATCAGATAAGCCCCCGGCCAGAGGATGGAATATTTCCAGATCCAAATCAGCTAGAAAAGAAGTGAGACTTCGAGACAAACAGCAGAGCTCTCGAGTTTCATCTGTCTGAGGAATGTTCCTGTCATATGATGGGGACCAGGCTGCCATTCCCAGGCACTGGGAGCCTTCTGGTTCCATCCTGCTCCGGGCTGTGCCCCTGGCTGCAGGTGGATTTTCCTGCAGCAGGATTTCACCTGTGAAACAGCACGAGCAGGGGAAACAGCAAGGGGAATTTGGGTTGGATGTTAGGAAAAAAGTTTTTTATTGAAAGAGTGATAAAGGACTGGAATTGTCTGCCCAGGGAGGTGGTGGAGTCAGCATCCCTGGATGTGTTTAAAAAAGATTGGAGGTGGCACTGGGTGCTGTGGGTTAGTTGAGTGTTGGGACATGGATTGATGATCTTAAAGGTCTCTTCCAGCCTGGTGATTGTGAAATTCTGTGAATTATGTGATACTGAATCTGTAATTCTGTGAATTCTGTGATTCTGATTCTGTAATTCTGTGATTCTGTGACTCTGATTCTGTGATTCTGGTCTGTGATTCTATGATTCAGATTCTGTGATTCTGGGACTCTGTGACTCTGATTCTGTGACTCTGATTCTGTGACTGATTCTGTGATTCTGTGATTCTGATTCTGTGATTCTGTGACTCTGTGACTGATTCTGTGATTCTGTTCGGTGATTCTGTGGTTGTGATTCTGTGGTTCTATGATTCTGATTCTGCATTCTGTGACTCTGATTCTGTGACTCTGATTCTGTGATTCTGAGATTCTGATTCTGTATTCTGTTCTGTGATTCTGTGGCTCTGATTCTGTGATTCTGATTCTGTGATTCTGAGATTCTGATTCTGTATTCTGTTCTGTGATTCTGTGGCTCTGATTCTGTGACTCTGAGATTCTGATTCTGTATTCTATTCTGTGATTCTGATTCTGGGATTCTGATTCTGGGATTCTGATTCTGGGATTCTGGGATTCTGTGGAACCAGCAATGGGGGATGAAGGAAGCAGGTGCTGGGAGGAAAAGCTGTCCCTGCCCTGTCCCGTGGCTCTGGAGCTGCCGTGACAGGAGATGTGTCACTGCAGGTGACAGGAGCCAGCCCTGAGGGGACACTCAGGGGGCTGGGGACTGGCAGGTGACAAAACCCTGCGGTGCCTCTGCACAGCCACACATCCCAGGAGTTTATTCCACTGGCCTGGCCTGCCAGAGAATCAAAAACTTTCCAGCTTGCCTTTATTTTGCTTTTTAAGCTGGAACAAAGCCAGGATTTAATGGATGTCGTTCAGCCAAAATGTATTCACCAGCTTTTCCTGCTTGCCCTGTGACTTTTGGCCTGCTGGAGTATTTTAACTGGAGGCAAAGCAGAGAGTGCTTTAAAGTGCTGTGGGTACAGGAGCCGTTTTTAACCAGCCAAAGTGTTTTTAACTGTCCAAAGAGTGCCAGCCCAAGTGTGCACGGGGACATTCCAAAGAAAATCTCCTCCCCGGTTATTACCTGCAGAAGGCAAAATTCTGGAAATTAAATGGAGTAAAACAAACTTCCAAAAGCATTTAATTGAATTGGGTCAGGTGTACAGAGTACCACATTTACGATCTGGCTGCTTTTGAGCTGCCAATCTTTTTTTTTTCTTTTTTTTTTTCTTTTTTTCCTGTTATTTTTGCTCTTTAGTCGGAGAAAACAACGAACACCCTTTTTAGAGGGCAGAGTTAATGAAGGATTTCATAGAGGAGGCAGGAATTTCACTCCAGCTTTGCCCAGCTCCCTGTTCTCCATGGCACCAATTCCAAGGTCAGTGGCTCGTGCTGTCCTGATCATTCCTCGTTTCATTCCAGCTCATGGCTGTGGCTTTTTAAAGCCACCACTGTCCCTCAGCTCGTTGTTTGTGGCTCTGACAGCAGCAGGAAAGATTCCCAAATCCCTGCTCTGCATGAAGGTGCTGTCAGCAATCACTTGGCTTGGCAAACAGTGGCACAGCTCTTGGGATGTTCGTTAATCCCAGTCAAACACAGCCATGAAAGCATCGATAAAAACCAGAGAGAAAAACCTCAGGAATTCCTTTCCCGCTGCTCCCACTCCCGAGCAGGGATGGTTTTAAATTTGCAGCTCTCTGAAGGAGGAACAGCAGATTTGAGACTTTGAATCAAATCAAAAAGGTTGGAAAACACCTCCAAGATCATCAAATCCAACCTTCAACCAAATCCCGCCCTTCGTGCAAACTTTGAGTTTTTTGGATGCTTTTTGGACACTTGTGCCACCAACTCCTGGCACCACCATCCCCAAAACTGAGCTTGGGAAAGGTTTCCTGCTGCCAGGGATGGATTTCTCACAGCCACAAAGCACATTCTTCACATCCAGCCCATGAACTGCTCCTGTTGGCATTGCCCCACTCAGGGCAAGGATTCTGGAGAACATTCCAGAAGAAAGGTGGAGATCAGGATCAGGAAACAGTGCCAGGATGAGAGGAAATGGCCTCGAGTTGCCCCAGGAGAGGCTTGGATTGGAATTTTGGAGAAAATTTCTTTATGGAAAGGGTTGGAAAGGTCTGGGATGGGTGGTGTAGTCCCCATCCCTGGAAAAGTTCCAAAAAAATGTGTGGATGTGGCACTGGGGGATGTGGTGCTGGCCTGGATGATCCTAAAGGTCTTTCCCAGCCTCAACAATTCCATGATTCAATGGGCTTTGACCTGTAGGGAAAGACAGAACCAAACATCCCAAGAAAACACAGAAATATCTAAAGAAATAACAGAAATACCCCAAAAAACAACAGAATTATCCAAAGAAATAGCAGAAATATCCAAAGAAACAACAGAAATACCCCAAAAAACAACAGAATTATCCAAAGAAATAACAGAATTATCCAAAGAAATAACAGAAATACCCAAAAAAACAACAGAATTATCCAAAGAAATAACAGAATTATCCAAAGAAATAACAGAAATACCCAAAGAAACCACGGAAATATCCAAGGAAACAACAGAAATATCCAAAGAAACAACAGAATTATCCAAAGAAACAACAGAATATCAAAACCAACCGCAGAAATATCAAAACCAACCAAAGAAGCTTCAAAACAAACCCTAAAAAAAAAAAACCAAAAAAACAAAAAACCACCAAAAAACCTGAAATTCTGCTGTGAACCTGAACCTGAGGCTCCTCACCTGAGTCAGTCTGGGTTTTGTTGGAATCCAGAGCCAACGTTTGGAGCCTTCCTGGTGTGTCTGTGTGGGCAGGGGAGGAGGAGAAGGGCTCAGAGGGGATTAAAGGCCTGAGCAAACACCCCGGGCAAGCTCTGCCTTTGTGCCCGTGGCCCTGCTGGGTTAAACATTGCCAAATTCCCTTTTTTTCAAATAAATCAGGAAGAGATTTCTGAGCTCGGATCTGATTCCCAGCAAAATTTAATGTGGTTTGTTTGTTTGGGTTTTTTTGTTTTGGTTTGGTTTGGTTTGGTTTGGTTTGGTTTTTTTTTATCCTCTCTTGTTTTCAATCCTGAAAATGTGAGAAGGGCACAGTAACCTTGGAAGCTTTTTACACATCCAAAAGCCACATTTTTAATTTAAAAAAAATAATTCATAAAACCCCAGGCAATTTTTTTTTTTTTTAATAATTTGGTTTTCTTCTGAGCATCTTGGCCTTGGGCAGTCTTGGGCTAAAAGGTGTCAGGATGCTCCAAGAAAAGCTGATTTTGCTGTGCTTCCACACTTACTGGTGCTGTGAAGTGATAAAACAGAATTAATGAGAAAGAAATATTAAGGAATAAAATATTTGGAGATGCAGTTGCCCAAGTATTTATTAAATGTAAGTTTTAAGGACTCTTGTCAGCTATAGAACACAAAAAAAAAAAAAAAAAGGAATAAAAATTTTATATTGTTTATTCCTGTTACAGGCACCCAATTTCATGAAAAATTTCAGGGTGAGTCCAAAAAGGAAGTGAATAAAAGTGGAAAAATATCAGAGGAAATTCTGTTTTCTTGAATTGCAATGGGTTCCTATTCTCTAATCCATAAATAACTCCAAAGAATTTATTCCTCATTATAGGCTTTGATTTATTTTGCACTTTATTTTATATTTATATTGCATTTAACTTCTTATATTTTTAATTGGATTTTAAAAGGAAAAAAGCCTCACTTTTAAAATTTCCTGAGTATGAAATTCTACTGCATGTGATCAAACAGTGTCAGCAAAATTTCCTCTGGGTGTTTGAGCATCGTGGCTGTCAGAATTCAGGAGAATTTGCAATTTGGGATTTATTGTGGCAATTCCTTGGAAACTGGGACCCTTCAAGGGAATTGTTGTGGCTGAGCTCAGAGTGACCCAAGCACCAGGATCTGGATTTGGGTCACGTTGGGAAAGGGGCTGGATCTGGGTCAGGATGGAACTGAAGTGGGAAAATGTGGGACACACACATTGAGAAAGTCAGAAAATCACAGCCTGGAAAATATTCCAGCTCTGTTCCCAGCCTGATGAGCTGGTGCAGCTCAAGGCCAGGGAGAATTTCTGCCAGGGTGATCATTTGGTGACAATAAAAAGGAATTAATACCAAGCTAGAAGCCCTGTTGTGGTGTGTGCCCAGGCCCTGGCCATGGGGTGTCTTCTCTCTGAACCAATCTCCTTTTCTCTGCTCTGGCAGTTGCAGTCCTGCTATCAAACCAAGGGTGTTTCTCAATAAACTTGGCTCTTTCCATCATGACAGACCCCCATGGAGCTGTGCATCTGATTTCTGCTGCCCTTAAAGGGTTAAAATCCCTTTCCATGGCTGCAGGAAAAGCCAGGGGATGGTGGAAAAGACTGAAGTCCATTTGATGGGATTTGTAATCCCCAGCTCCCACTCGTTCCTGTGGCAGCCAGATGTGTCACCCCCAGCCCTGGGTGCTCTGAAATCTCTGGTTTCTGCTTTCTGGACGTGTTTTGGTCACTGCTGGAGGAGCACTTTGGTGTCAGGGGGTCACCAAGGCTGGAGAAACCTCCAGGACCATCCTGCCCAAGCTGGGCCCAAATCCCTGTCCCAAAGCTCCACATCTGCTCCTTTGGGTGACTCCACCCTGCACCAGCCTCAGCCCCTCCCCAGCGAAGAGATTTTTTTCCGAATATCCAACCTGAACTCTCCTGGCACGGCTGGATCTGTTTCTCCTCATGCCATCATCTCCTGGAAGAGCCTGGCCCCTGCTCTGCCCAAAATCTGCTTGGGGGAGCAGCCTGGACCAGTGCAGAGCTCTCAGGACATTCCTGCTTCCAGGGAAAGGTGAATAAACCCTTCAGGGAATGGTGAATAAACCCTTCAGGGAATGGTGAATAAACCTGGATTAATTGATTTCTCCATCGTTATTCCCTGAGCAGCAGGGACAAGGAAGGGGAAGAACCCAGGGTTGAACATTTCCCTCGAACCTCACATAATGAGCTTTTTGTTGGTGTCACCATCATGTCCTGAGTTAATCTCCTGCCCTGGCACCCCACCTTTATCCCGAGGGAAGGAAAAAAAAAAAAAAAAAAGGGAAAATCCTCTCCTGGGAAGAACAGGAGCTCCAGTGAACAATGCCAAGAGCTGGCTGTGCTCAGCATCTCCCTAAGAGCTGGAAAATCCCAACAAAAGCTTCTGTGTGAAGGGTGTGAGGAAACTCCGAGCTCGTGGTGATGTCTGGAGAGTGAACTCGTGGCAGATTATCCAAAAAAAAAAAAAAAAGCAGGGACATCCCTGCAGTGACATCAGTGAAATCCCACCCAGTGCCATGGACACCTCCCACTGTCCCAGGCTGCTCCAAAAACTCCAGAACGTCTCAGACTGGGGCACGTTGGGCATTATTGACCATTTTTCCTCCATTTTCGACCTCGTGCAGCTGCATCTGGAATTCCAGGGAATGCTCAGTGACCTGCAAGGTCATCCCTGTGTTGCTGTAAGGCTGAGGAGTGGTGAAATATTCAGAAACACAGACTTTATTCAGAAAGCAGAGGAAGTGATTTATTGTAGGAGGTGGCACGTTTTTATAGATTGGTTCGCTGAACTAAGGATAGAATAAATGTGTTGGTTTCAGGAAGGCAACGCTCCTTTTTTTATTAAAACATTGCATTTTTTACGTACTCTTCTTGTTCACAACGCTAGGTGCTAAACTTGGTTATTAATTCCTTGAACCACAGCAAGCCTGAGCCTCGGGAAGTGTTACTTGAAATATCTGAAATTTATTCAGCACAGCTCAGAAAAATCAGAAATCAGAGCTCAGAAAAATCAGAAATCACAGCTCAGAAATTCGCTGAACTGGCCAAAAATCTGAGCCACGAGTTCTCCGTGTTATCTGCACTCCTTAGAGTTTTTTGGGTTTTTTTTGATTCATTATTCCCTGGAAAAATTTTGACAAGAAATAGTGAGGTCGTGGAGGTCAATATCTGTCATTCTTTTTGTTAAAATCTTTAATTTAACTCTCAATTCTGTGCCCTTTTTTAAGGAAATCTGGGGATTTTATCCCTCCAAAACTCGAGGGAATGGGTGGAGCTGTTGGAGGGGATGAAGCATTAAAGGACTTTTTGTTCCAGTCTGGTGTCCTGTGCTCCTCACAACCCATGGGCACATCCACCCAGATAACAACAGCAGGGCTCTAAAAATCCATTTTTTTGGGGGGGCTGGGATGAATTTCCTCAACGTTTCCTTTCCACTCCTTGCTCCCACACACGGCAGGGACATAAAGGCACTTCCCCCCTTCCTCACTCACACCCTGCTCTGCTTCTCACACAAACTCAGCTTTTCTCATCAATCTGGGAGAGGAAATATCTGAATTATAACTTTTTTTTTTTTTTTTTTCTCCCCTGTTTGTGCATTGGTGCCACCCTGGCACGGAGCTGAGGTGGACACAGAGTTTGGGGACACCCAAAGGGACAGACACAGGGACAGACACAGGGACAGACACAGGGACAGACAGAAGGACACACACCTGTGCTTGGAGGTGCACACAAAGAAGGGATTCATCATTTTCAACCAGAAACCTCTAATTTCTAGGGCAAAACCAGAACAAACAGCATTTTACTACTGGTCAGGAATGTGCATTTAATCCTTTCTGTGATCATTTCTGAACTTCTCCCTCACTGGTTCGTGTTTTTCATCAAGAGCAGCCAGCTGAGGATCAAACTCCGTGTTTTACCCAGCAGACTCCGAATGTGAGGTTATTTGGTACCAGGCTGCAGCTTTTAAAGACTTTTAAAGCAGTTTTGGAGACACTGAAATTTTCCCTGTGACAGCAGAACGCTCAGGCTGAGCTGCCTCAATTAGCAAGTTGAGTAAATGATTAATTGCAAGAGGCTGGCCAAGACTTTTTAAAAGATGCAGGAGTATTAATAAATGTGTTTTACAAGGTGGGAAGCAGAAGGGCCAAGCAGTGACAGAGCTGAAGGAGGGGTAAATTGGGATTGGTGCTGAATTCCAGGGGCAGGTCCCAGGGGGGATTTGGGAGTGAGGATCAGCAGGGATCACTCACCAAATTCCCTGGGAACACAGAGCCTAAAAGCCAAGGAGGACAAGCCAAGCTTTACTGAATATTAATTAAGAGAATTAGGAGTGATTTAGAGGCCACATCATCCCTCTCCCGCCCCTTTCAGGCTTCTCAGCACATCACACTGTTAAAAATTTAGGAATTAATATAATTTGGGGATTTCAGTGCACCTGAAGCGCTTCAGAAAAGTTTTCCAAAACTGAAAAAATCCCCTTGGAAATATTTTCAACATCACTCGAGACTCCAAGTTCCCTTTCCCTTTGCTCCCCACGTACCAGGACAGGGTAAAAGAGAGAAAAGCAGAGGGTGAGAAGCGATCACAAACAAAGCCAGCCCTGCTCTGCACAGCTCCAACCCTTTTTAAAAAATCCTGAAGATAAGGATTTCTTGCTGCGGGGCTGAGCTGTGCCAGGTTTCACATTGCTGACTAATTCCCCTCGCTGGTTCCGAGCCACCGACTCCAAATTTGCGTCACCAAAGGCACCGAGAGCCCGCAGGAAGCGCGGCTGAAACATTCCCTGGAAAAGCCTGATGGAAGGAGAAATGCTGGAGTGACTGAGCCAGGAATGTCGGGGAATCCTTCAGGGAGAAATCAGAGTGCAGGGATGGAATTCAAACCTTTGCATGGATGGAAGAGCGTCGAGCCACTCACACATAAAGTAAATTTTAGTATAGGCAAGCAAGTATTAGCATAAGCATGTAAGAAAGTAAATTAATTGAGTTTTAGTATAAGCAAGTAAGTAAATTAAATGAATTTTAGTATAAGCAAGTAAGTAAATTAAATGAGTTTTGAGTGCTTTTAGCGAGTAAAAGGTCTCAGATGCCAGAACAGAAGTGTGAGTTCTTGTGAAGGTTGAAAAACACAGTCCTGGACAGTGGTGAGTCCCTGGAGGTTCCAGTTTTAGACACAATGAAATTAAGAATATTGCTTTCGTTTTCCAGATAGAACAAGGCAGGCCATAGGCACGGTTTATACTAACTAGAATAACATAATAACATAAAATAACGAAATATTTTAACTAAAATTCTAATAAAAATTAAAATAATAAATAATAAATAATAATAAAAAAGTGGCGATCTGAGTTTGTGCCTTTTGCTTGTTGGGGAGTTTCTATATAAGAACATGCACTGGGGGAGAGCTGCTGCTTTTTTTGCTTTGTTTTTTGCCATTTGTTTTTTTACAATTTGTTTTTTTTTGGTTTTTTTTGCTTTGCTCTTTGCTCTCTCTCGTTCCCTGCCAGCTCTGCTGCTCCCTGCTCTGTTTATCTGCTCCCATTCCCACACCCCCAGGCTCAGCCCCACCTCCAGGATTATCCCAGGGGAGAGGAGAACAAGGGCCCTGTGTGCCCCGGGGCATCTCCGTGTTCCTGCTGGCCGGTGACAAGGAACTGGGCATCAAAAACTCCTTTAATTCCCTTTGAAGTCAGCGTTTATTATAGCAAGAAGAATCTTGTTTACTGTACCCTCCCTGCAGCTTGGGCAATTGTCTCTGCTTTCCTCATTTTGGGTGTCTGGCAGCGCTGCTCCTTTTCCTGGAGGGGGCAGGAAAGAGGTAAAGGACATTTAATTTATTTTTTTCTTTTTTTTTTTGTCATCCTCCTGTTCTTCAGGGAGAAATTCTGCTGCTGACAGCTCATCTGTGCTGTTATTGAGGCGGGAGATCCCATGGCTGTTGTTTGCCAGTGAACTGTGCTCAACTTTATCCAAAATTTTCAACAGATGCCAGGGTTTCAACCCTTGATTCATACTTTTCCTTCCTGAAAACCAAATTTCATGCGCATCTCATCCTTAAATATCAAAATTTTCTGATGGCAAACTCTAGGAGTGTTAGGTATTGCAAGGATGAGAGAACAAAATAAATTTTATTCCATTATATCCGTAATTCTCAACAGGTGCCAGGTTTTTAACCCTTGATTCGTATTTTTGGTGGCACTTTCAGAAAAGGAGATTTCATGCACATCTCACCCTTAAATATTAAAATTTTCTGACACTAAACCCTAAAATTGTCACGTGTTTCAAAGGTGAGAGAACAAAATTCTGCTCTGTTGTATCTACAATTCTCAATAAATGCCAGGTTTTTAACCCTTGATTCGTGTCTTTCCTTCCTGAAAACCAAATTTCATTCACATCTCACCCCTTAAATATTGCAAATTTTCTGACACCGAACCCATTGCAAGGCTGAGAGAACAAAACAGGAACACTGAGAAATGACTGCTAAAAATAGAGCAGTCGGGAGAGGGGAAGGATGTGGGAGGAAAGGAGATGAAAGAGAGATCATTTCAAAGCTTTTTTTTTTTTTTTTTTTTTTTTCGTGAGGATTTGAGAAGGAACTGTAAAAATCCTGCACGAGAGAAGGTGACAACACGTCCTGGGCATGAGTCAATCCAAGGGAGATTTGGGGAGAAGTGAATCAGTTAAAAAACAAGGAGTCACTGAATGATGCATTAGGATTTCAGCTTTTCTAATTTTTTTATAAAATTTTATTTTATCCATTTGTAACCCTGAAGTTCTTTAGTAGAACATACCAATGACCTGGAGCTGCAATTGGGAGATTTTGAAGCTGCAATTTTGAAGATTCCAATTTGTAATTGGGAGATTAAACCCCAATATTCAAATGGAACCAAACTGATAAAAGTGTGAAAACCCCGTGACCCATTGTCCATTTTAGGACTGAAATGTCCCTGAAGGCCCTTCAATAAATAGAAATAATATATAAATAATAAACAGAACTGCTTTTTATTTCCTCAATTCTTTCTGGCCTCTGTTTTTAGGTAACCCCAAAAGGCATCACCAAACTGGGGCAGGTTCAGGAGCAGAGCAGGGACAGCTCAGGGCACAGAAATCACTTCCCAAATACTCCTGATTTCAGGATTTTGTGAGGATTTAAAACCCCTCACTGGGATATTTCACTCCTTACTGAGATATTTTAATCCTCACTGGGATATTTCAGGGAGGATTCACTGGCTGAGGGCAAAGTTTGGATCATTTCATAACAGCGTAAAACTTGAGCAGAAAAACTTGAATTTCCAAACTGAAATGGTTTTGTGGAGAGTGGATTTCCCTTAAAGCATAAAATCTGGGATTCCCGGAATGGTTTGGGTTGGAAGGTGTTGGATCCCAGAAATCTGGAATTTTTGGGTTTTCTGTGCTTTTTGGCACTGACCCCAGGAGAACAAAGCTTTTGACCTGACACCTTGGAGAAGGCTCCAAAATGTGAGTGGTGGAGTTAAAATCACGGGTGTGTGGTTAAACAGAAGTGTGTGATTGCACACGGTGAAGGGTTTGGGATTTGGGGTTTTTATAATATAATAACAGGTGTGGGGCAAGATGGAGGATTTTGGGTGGTGTCTCTTTCTGTGCTCATCTCCCTCCTTCTCCAGGATTTCAGGCAGTTTTTGGTTGGACAGTCAGTGCTGCACGGGGGGTCACAGGAGTTTGGTTATTGGGCTAAAAGTATCAATAATATTGGTGTTAATTCTTTATTGGACTGTTTAGCTTTAAAAGTCCTTGTAACCAGCTCCATCCAGCTCCATTTTGCTCACTTGGTAAAAGTGTTGCAGAACTCTCTGTACTTTAGATAAGATTTAATAAACAACCGAGCCTGAACACGAGAAAAATCCGTTTCCTTCACGTGTTTTTAATCCTGACCCTGCATGAAGACACAAGAAACCTCAGACAAAGCAAGAGCCAAGCGGTGCAATCACCTCATTGTTCCAGGAAAGGACCTGAAATCCCATCAGTGCCACCTCCCACTGTCCCAGGCTGCTCCAGGCTGGCCTTGGGCACTGCCAGGGATCCTCTGGGAAAGCTGTGCCATAAATCCCAGATAAAGGAGAGTGCAGGGCAGAGGTCAGGATCCAGCCCTGGCTCTGCTGTGGCAGAGTGTCCCGTGTTGGAGACGTCGCTGTCATTTCAGTTCTCGCTGCATTTTTTTATTGCCTTGATTAGGGCTCGACGGGAGCTGCTGCTTCCTGATAACGCCACGTTCCAAAAACCCTCCCTGCAACAACGGTTGGGCTGTGCTTGGGAAAGGTGTGGAAATAACGTTGAAAATGATGAAATTCCTCATTCGTGTTTGGTTCAGCTGCCTCGAGGAGCAGGGGATATTGGAGCAGAGAAAATCCCCTTTGAGCAAGCAGTGTGTGATTACCCCCAAAGGTCACTTCCAACCAAAATAATTCCATTTTTCCGTGTTAGTGCTCAGGTTTTGGTTTTTTTTTTTGTAGATTGGGGCAGGTGATTTGCTTGGGAGGTGAGGATTGGAGCTTGTGCTTTTAGAGGTGGCTCGAAAATGCCTTTAAGGTCTGGTTTTGATATTGTACGGATTAATTAATGAGGGTATGGATCAATTAATGAGGGTATGGATAATTAATTAATTAATTAATGGTGGTGTCTTCCAGCAGGTCAGGAAGAGCAGGAAAAATAACAAAGTGAAACCTCCTCTCTCCACTGGCCCTTGAATGTCAGAAAGGCGCTCAGGGTGTGTGCAGGGACAGGGCACAGCAGTGTCCCCTCGGTGTCACCGTGCCAGGAACCTGTCCCAGCATTGTCCCCAGGCTGTCCCCAGGCTGTCCCTATGCCCGGTCCCTGTCCCAGCATTGTCCCCAGGTTGTCCCCAGGCTGTCCCCAGGCTGTCCCTATGCCCGGTCCCTGTCCCAGCATTGTCCCCAGGTTGTCCCCGTGCCAGTTACCTGTCCCAGCATTGTCCCCTCGCTGTCCCCATGCCCAGTCCCTGTCCCAGCACTGTCCCCAAGTTGTCCCCAGGTTGTGTCCGTGCCCGGTCCCTGTCCCCTCGTTGTCCCCGGTCCCCGTCCCCGTCCCCTTGCCCAATCCCTGTCCCAGCACTGTCCCCAGTCGGTCCCCTCGCTGTCCCCGTGCCCTGTCCCTGTCCCCGGTCCCTGTCCCAGCACTGTCCCCAGAATGTCCCTTCGTTGTCCCCGGTTCCTGTCCCCGGTTCCTGTCCCCGGTCCCTGTCCCCTCGCTGTCCCCTCGCTGTCCCCTCGCTGTCCCTGTCCCTGTCCCCTCGCTGTCCCCTCTCTGTCCCCTCGCTGTCCCCGGTCCCTGTCCCCTCGTTGTCCCCGGTCCCAGTCCCCGGTCCCTGTCCCCTCGCTGTCCCCTCGCTGTCCCCTCGCTGTCCCTGTCCCTGTCCCCTCGCTGTCCCCTCTCTGTCCCCTCGCTGTCCCCTCGCTGTCCCTGTCCCTGTCCCCTCGCTGTCCCCGGTCCCTGTCGCTGTCCCCTCGCTGTCCCCTCGCTGTCCCCGGTCCCTGTCCCCTCGCTGTCCCCTCGCTGTCCCTGTCCCTGTCCCCTCGCTGTCGCAGTGCCATCCCCTCTGGCTGTGCTCTGGCTGCTGCTGCCATCCAGAGCCTGCTCAGGTGCGCTGCACTCGGGGCTGCTCCTCTGCTCCCACCAGGTGAAGGCGGGAATGAGAAATTCCATAAATGAGGGACGAGGACCCCAAACAGCTTCAGTTCCCGGGCACAGCTGGAGCTGCCTCTGCCACACCTGGGGCAGGAATGGTTCCATTTTCTGTTTTCTCTCTTCTCTCCTCCCCCATTGTAGAGGTGTGGATTCTCCGATTTGAAATTTCCCTGCTGTGAGATAGGATCGGCAGGAAGGCAAAACAGGCTCAACTTTAAAGAAAAACTTTATAACTAGAAACTATAAGGAAAAAAATAAATAAAACACAGAATAAAACTTTTAGAACATGTAACCGTGGAAAGGGATTTTAACCCTTTAAGGGCAGCAGAAATCAGATGCACAGCTCCATGGGGGTCTGTCATGATGGAAAGAGCCAAGTTTATTGAGAAACACCCTTGGTTTGATAGCAGGACTGCAACTGCCAGAGCAGAGAAAAGGAGATTGGGAAGGTTTGGGAAGGTTTGGGAAGGTTTGGGAAGGTTTGGGAAGGGAAGGTTTGGGAAGGGAAGGTTTGGGAAGGGAAGGTTTGGGAAGGGAAGGTTTGGGAAGGGAAGGTTTGGGAAGGTTTGGGATCTCAGGTTTATTTCTGGTCTCAGTCCATGTCTGTGTCTTGCCCATTCCTGCACATCCCCCTTGTCCCCACGGTGCCTTGTGCACGTTCCTGTGGCTTCCCTGCTAATCCTGGATCTCAGAAAATTTCTGTGAGCCCCGGATTGTGCCAGGGATTCTGGATTCAGGATTAATTGATGTTTCCAATCAATTTTTTGGGGGGGAATTCACAACGCCAGAGGCCACAGGAGGGAGCCAAATGCTTTGTTCTCAAGGAAGAAGAAAATCTCCTTTGTGTTCAGCGTCTTCTTGGGATGTTCAGAGCTGGAAAGGAGAAAAAAAACCGATGGCAATGTTTAAATCCATCAGTGGAGCTTTACACACAGGGAATTCAGATTTATCCAGGAGATTACCTGGAAGAATTCAGGGACAAAAATCATGCCGAGTTATTTTATACAATCACATCGTGGGGTTGTGGAATCCCAGATTGGTTTGGGTGGGAAGGGACCTTAAACCCATCCAGGGCCACCTGTCCCAGGTGGAGACAGGAGGGCTGTGCCAGAGGCAGGGAAAGCATCTGGGATCTGGGAGCCTCCTCCTGGGCCTTGTTTTTATTTTTTTCCCCTCTAAACAAAAGCTCCAGTTGGGTTTGTGGCTGTTGCTGGATGAGGAAAGTACAAAGCGAGGAAAGCTTTCAACAGGCTAAAAATAAACTCTGTTATTGTCATTTTTGTATGAATATTTCACAGAAGGATGGGATTTCTTCAGCTTCACTGGAAACACCGGGCACGACTTTTCCATATTAAAATAAATCCATCTTCTTTTTTTTTTTTTTAATTTGCTGAATTCCATGAGTTTTTGAGCTGCATGCTGACATCTGCCATTGCTTTGGGGTCACGCTTGGACAAGAGCTTGGGCACACATTTGCTTTTGCTTTGGGATGGAGGGACCTTTCCCAGCTCAAAGGCTGATCCCTTTCATCTGCATCCCAAAGTGATAACCCCAAGGAACAATCCATCCACCAGGACAACCACGAGGAATGACCTGTTCTTGTTTGTTGTCGCTGTTACAGAGGTGGCTGGAGCTGGAAGTTGGCAAATCTCATCCTTCCCTTCCTCGGGGAATATTTATAAACCTCCCATGTCCCTGAGTAACGCCAGTGGGATTTAATTCCAAATCCACGTTTCCTGAAGTGGATGGAAAATGGGATTGTGCCTCTCATGGATGATGCTGGAGAAGCTCCTCCAGGAACACAGCACATCCCCGGGATGCTGGGGAGACAAAACAAAGGGTGTCTCATCCATTTGATCAGTGATAATGAACTCATCTGGGACGGCCAAAGTACCCACACACACAAAAATGCACCAGAACAAACAGCGAGGGAATATTCTGTACATAATTCAGAACAGCCCCGGCATGGAAAAGAAAATAGACGTGTCCTGGGCAATGTTTTTTCATATGTACAAGGAATACATTCCTTTCCCCTGTGCTGGAGTTATGAATTTGTCAGGGTTCACGTTTTTCCTCTTATTATTTCTCATCCTTAAAGGTCATTGGGCTCTAAAAGCCTGGACTGTGTCTGTGCTCTAATCCAGCAAACTCTGCATGGCCAAGGATTCCATCCCAGATGGGATCCCCCTGCTCTGGGATGAGGATTCCATTGGATCCCCCTGCTCTGGGGTGAGGATTCCATCCCAGATGGATCCCTGTGGTCTGGGGTGAGGATTCCATTGGATCCCCCTGCTCTGGGGTGAGGATTCCATCCCAGATGGGATCCCCCTGCTCTGGGGTGAGGATTCCATCCCAGATGATCCCTGTGCTCTGGGATGAGGATTCAATCCCAGATGATCCCCCTGCTCTGGGGTGAGGATTCCATCCCAAATGGATCCTAAATATCACTCATTCATTTTGCTTTCATCTTCCCTGCTCTGTGCTGAGCCTGGCACCAGGTTGATCTGCAGGTGCTTCCAGCCATCCCCACCAGGGCAAGATCCCACCCTGTGCTGCTGGAGAGGGAATTCCCATTTTCCTGCGAGGTCTGGATGCACCCCTGGGAACCTGGCAAAGCCTGGCTTTGTTAAAACCCTCTCTGGAGAGAAATCCGTGCTGTGCTGCCCTTCACTTGTTATCAATCACCTGCCCGAGGCAGAGCTTGTAACCCTGAGCCTCTGCTGACAGCAGATAAAGTGACAGCCTCACAAGAAAGAGCTGTGTAAGAGGAGGAGGGATTTAGGAACCTTTTGGCCGGGTTGGTTTGGACCAGAAAATTTCAGGGATATGGCATCTCCTGGCCCAAAAAAAAAAAAAAAAACCCTCAAATCCCTCAGCTGGGAATTAAACCAGCACTGAAACCCCATCCCAAAGTCTGGGATAGCTGAGCACAGGTTTTGTAGTAAATCCCAGGCCCAGGAGTCTCCATCTTGTTGTGATTTACAGGGACACACAAATGGGTGAGGGAATCGTATTCCTGGGAGCAGGGTCATGTTTGTTATTTGAAGCCAGCTAGAATTGTGCTGTAATTCATTTCCTTCATTGTTCTGGGGTTTGTTTGTCCTCCTTTTTTTTTTTTTTTTATTTTAATCTCTCCCCCCCAAAGCAAAAGCAAACACTTGCACTGCTTGGTGAGGGACTGGGAACGTCCTGTCCCCTGGAGGCACCAATGAGACCAAGATTAATTTTTTATCCTGACTCTACAGAGCCAGAATCCCAAAAGACATCAGCTGGGCAGCCACGTTGGGCTTTTTTCCCAGTTTAAGGAATAACAAGGTGTGTCCAGGCCTAAAATAACTCTTTTATTGCAGTTCTAGAGCACAAAACCAGGCCCAATCCTTCTTGCTCTGGGTTTGAGGCTCTCCCAGGTTTGGATATTGGACAGTGCAGTGTCCAATTTTCTTATGGAACATCCCCATGGAAGAACTGGGGACGATAAAGGACATTAAAGCCAACTTTTGGCTGATGGCAAAATGCCCCAAGAGCTCAAGAATTGGCCCTAAATTGGTCACAGCTGAAGAAGAGATTTGAGTTGTAGCTACAGAGGGGAAGGAATTGGCTGGAAATGGGGTTTGTGCTTCCAAAGTGGGGGATCCATGCATGTGCTGAAAGGGTCTCTGCTCCTGGGAATCTCAGATGTTCCAGCCATGAGGGGGAGGCAGAGAAGCTTCTGGTCCCCCCCATCATCTGTTGGGAGACCGGGAATAAAACACAGCCAAAGTCACTCAGAAAATTGGTGACAGCAGCTGAGTTCGGGTGGATTTTCTCCCTTTTTGGTTTAAAAATGGTGAAGCTCTTCAGAAGTTTCTCCTCTGCTTTAGAATTTGGGGTTGGGAGGAGGTGGAAAATGGGAAATCAGCAAGGAGAGGAAAGAGTTCTGCCTGAACCCCCCAGATTAATTGTGGGGTTTAAGTTGGTGGTTACAACTGAAAGCTTTTCCAGTGGAGGCCGAGATGTGAGATAGAAAGATGATCCAAAGCATCAAAAGAGAGGATGGATGAAATGGAGAATAAAAAGGGAAAGAAATGAGGAACTTTTGTGGTTACGTGCTAGGAGCTTTGGAAAATCATGCTCAAATTGGAAGCATGTGCTCTAGAAAGTTACAACATAGGTATTGCAAAAAATGGATTTTTCCCAGAGGAAGGGGAGGAATTGGGATTCAGAATTATGAAATGATCTGGGGCAGAGCTCTGGCCTTGTGCACAGGAGAGCAAACTGGGGCTGGAGATGAACCACAGCTCGTGGAGGGGATGGTCCAGCCCCAAATGTCACCTGGGCAGGTGCAGGGGTGGGGAGGCATCACTGCCATGGAACAGGAGAGAGCTGGGATGGAGAAGGACTCGAGTCCAGGGCCCAAGGGGACAATTCCTGATCAACTGAAGAGTTTAGAGACAACCCCAGAGTCTGTTTGATCCCTGCTGAGGCTCCCACACCAATGATTGTGGTTATTCCTTTGGTTCCCTGTGTGCAGGATCTTCCTGCCTGTGGATAGGGGATGTGAAAATGAGGAGAGAGAAACAGAATTGGGGGTTCTGGGTGCAGAAATCCGTGGCTGGGAAGGGCCCTCCCCTCCTTCTTGCCAAAGAAATGCCCAAACTCTGCATTTCCACACCCAGAACCTTCTTCTAAAATTTGGAGGGACTTGCAGCAAGTTCCGAGCAGGAGGATTGAGGGAGGAGGAGAGAATCCAGAGCTGGAGCAGGAGATTCAAACCATCAATTAATTAATATTAATCAATAAAACCATTAATTGGGAATATCTGGAAGGGGCTCTCCCACCCCTTCCCCAGCAGCAGAGCTGGAGCAGGAGATTCAAACCATCAATTAATTAATATTAATTAATAAAACTATTAATTGGGAACATCTGGAAGGGGCTCTCCCACCCCTTCCCCAGCAGCAGAGCTGCAGCAGGAGCTCCTGGCTGTCTCTGTCCAGCATTTCCCTCCCTCCCAGCACAGAAATTCCTGCTGTGCTTTAACTCCAGGATTCCGAGGAAATTTTGGGTGTTAAAAACACAACACAAGGTTGGGTCCACGTTATTCCCAACCTGGAAGGGACAAGGGAATAAGGATTGGAAAGTTGAAAGCAAAATGGGGAGATTTCCTGGATAGATGCACAGGTCAGGATGTGCAGTGAGGTTGTGGAATCCCAGGTTTGGGTGGGAAAGGATCTTAAAAAATTCATCCAGTTCCACCCAGGGACACCTCCCAGTATCCCAGATTATCCCAACCTGGCCTTGGACACTCCCAGGGATCCAGGGACAGCCACAGCTGCTCTGGGAATTCCATCCCAGCCCCTCCCAGGGAGGAATTTCTTTCCCAAAATCCCATCATCAGCTCGTGTAAATCAGCATTCCCAAATCCAGAGGGAGCTCAGCTCAATTCCAGGCCACGGGGGCTCTTCCAAGTCCAAAGATTTAAAAATGAAGGTGGTGGAGGTTTTTGGGAGGAAGTGACAAAAAGGAAAATGAGGAGGGAAATGCAATCCTAGACAGGCAGTGGGAAAGGAGGAAAGGAAACAGGATGAACAAAGAACAAAAAAAAACCAAAAAGAACAAAGGAAAAGGATGGGAAAAGTGGGAGATGCTCAGAGCTCAGGTGCAACAGCAGGAGAAAAGCTTTGCCACCTGTTCAGTGGAGCTGATGCCACGAAAAAGCAAAATACTTCTAATTAGGAATCCAAATTAGAGCAATTAATAAGGAGGGAGTACATTTAATTGGAATGTTCCAAGTTCTTGGGGTGAATTACGGTCACAGGTGGCTCAGGTACTGCTATAAAATCATTTAAATTCTATTTAAATTCTTCCACTTTCCCCCCCCAGGAGCAAATCTACCTTGGGAGGTTCCTCCAGACTTTGGAATCCTTGAGGGATCCAGGGATTTGTGTGATTCCCATCCTGGGCTGGCTGTTCCCAGCACTGCCTGCAGGATTTTCCCCCTGAGCCCAAGGCTGAGGTTGGGTCCAGGTCTTTCTAATTTTATCCCTGTGGAATTCCTAGAAGCCAGACAGAATTGACTTTCACACAAGAATCTCCTTTGTTTACACACCCTGGCTTCTCTGTTCAGTCAACAAAACCTGGTTTTTATTAAGTTCCCTTGGAAAAATTAAAAAAAAAAAAAAAAGGAGAGAGACATTTAAAATTAAGGGAAAAAATGCTTGGTTTGGGTGAAATCTGGGGGTGGGATGTTGGTGAGCTCAGAATGTTAATGAGAGATCAAAGCTTTTTTTTTTTTTTTTTTTTTAATAATTTAAAGGTTATCAAATTCCTTAGACTTTCCTAGGCTGAGGCTACCAGAGGAATCCAGGTGGGAAGGGACATGTGCAGGGCTCAAATCTCACTTAAAAAAAAAAAAAAAACAAACTGAAGAGTTGATCAGGTGGAGTTCCAAGTTCAAGTTGAAATTTGATTTTTCCTTGTTTCCTGTGACCCATGTGCTTTTTGCTCCAGCTTTAATTGATAGTGGAGTCACAGTAGATTCACATTAATGTGATTTATTCTGCCTCAATCCCTGTTAAACAGTGGGGTTTTTCGTTTGGCTCCTTCCAGATGGATAAAAAGGAAAGATAGAGAATTCCCAAGGATCCACCTGGCTGAATAAAGCAGGAATTTAAATCCTGGAACACCAGGTAAATGAGCAGGGATGGCAGAATTCAATGAGGGGGAGCATTATGGGATCATGGAATTAAAGATTATCCCACTCCCAGGGATGGGGCAGCTATTCCATTAATCCATAGGAAGCAGGAAAAGGAGAAAAAAAAAAAACCAAAAAATTCCAAATCAACCCATGGAATTGTCATTCCCAGCCATCCTGGCTGATCCTCACTGGCCACACCATCCCAGGCCATGAATTTGCTGTTTGCACTTTGCCTCAGTTCTGGGGAAGGTCTGGGTGGGAGGGAGGGAGGAAATAAAGAAAATAAAGCACTGGAGGAGGAGATTTAAAATCCAGACAGAGCAAATGGAGTTTGGTTTAAACCTGGTGATTCCCATCTGGAGCATGACCTGAGTAAAATTTCATTTTGGGACAGCCAAAAATGTGCCCTTGGTGACATCAGCAACTAAAGATCAATTACCTGTGTGTGCTAATTGCAGGGGTCACACTCAGTGCTGGGCTTTCATTTTCCACCCAGCTGTTATTTCTGGCTCTTTTTTTTTTTTTTTTTTTCTTTTCTTCCCCTTTCTCCTTCAGCAATGGCATTTGCATTCCTTTTAGCCAAATACCAAGGTTAAACTAAAAATAATCCTGCCCATCAGTTTTAGATTAGGCCCAGCTTTGCTGTAAACGTGTGTGTCAGGATTGCTGAGCACCCTGCCAGGAAACTGCTCCAGCATTTCAGGAATGAGATTAATGAGCTTTTTAACATCATCTCAAGTCCTTTCTGATTGCCAAGTGGTGACTGCTATTAATGATTGCATGGATGCACCTTTTTTTCAGGAAAAATGAGGGTGTTTAGGAATGGTTTCCTTTCCTGAAACTGAGGGGGGTTTGGAAGTTGTTCTCTGCAAATCCCTGAATCCCAATTCCTTTGAAAGCAATGGGATAATGCTAATTATAATTCTGGAAGTGTCCAAGGCCAGGTTGGGCAGGGCTTGGAGCAACCTGGGATAGTGCAAAGTGTCCCTGACCATGGGATGGTTTTTAAGGTCCCTCCCAGCCCAAATCTTTCTGGGATTCTGGGATTTTCTGATTCTGGGATTTTCTGATTCTCTGATTCTTGAATTTTCTGATTCTGGGATTTTCTGATTCTCTGATTCTGAGATTCTCTGATTCTGGGATTCTCTGATTCTGGGATTCTCTGATTCTCTGATTCTGGGATTTTCTCATTCTCTGATTCTGGGATTTTCTCATTCTCTGATTCTGAGATTCTGGGATTCTCTGTTTCTGGGATTTTCTGATTCTGAGATTCTGGGATTCTCTGATTCTGGAATTTTCTGATTCTCTGACTCTAGGATTTTCTGAGTCTCTGATTCTGGAATTTCCTGATTCTCTGATTCTGGGATTCTATGATTCTGGGATTCTCTGATTCTCTGATTCTGGGATTTTCTCATTCTCTGATTCTGAGATTCTGGGATTCTCTGATTCTGGGATTTTCTGATTCTGAGATTCTGGGATTTTCTGATTCTGAGATTCTGGGATTTTCTGATTCTGGGATTCTCTGATTCTGAGATTCTGGGATTTTCTGATTCTGGGATTCTCTGATTCTGAGATTCTGGGATTTTCTGATTCTCAGTTTCTCTAAATCTCTGATTCTCTCAATCCATGATTCTATTTCACAGCTTTGTGTTGCCAAGGTTTCAATCTCTCTCTTTAACCTTGGTGACTCCGAGTCACCCAGTGCAGGTTTATAAATATTCCCATTTTTTTTTCCCTGGTGAAAGCACAGACTGGGGGGGTTTGGGAGGGCTGGGCACAGGAGATTCCATGGGGAAGTGCTAATCCTCCCCTTCCCAGAGTGCACAAGTTCAAAGGAAGGTGTCACCAGGTGTGGTCCCACCATGGAATTAAACCCAGCTCTAATCCTGAAACCAGACTCTCCTTCAAAGGCCCAGGGGCCCGGAAAGCCCAAAGCCATGGAAAGGAATTGTTCTCTCTGCTCCTCTTTCAAAAGGGCTCAATGTCCAAAGGATGGGATTATTTTTGATCCCTGTGGGTGAGGGAAAAGCTGAACCTTGGGTTCTGGTTGAAAAGTGAGGGATCCCAGACCTCTCCTGTCCCCTCCATTTGTTCTGTAACTCAAACAATTCCATTTTGGAGCTCTGGTATCCAGGAAAAAGATCCCAGTGAGATCCTCGTGCTCCACTGGGATGTGTTTAGACCCAACCACTTAACACCCAAAAATCCCCATCCCAAGACATCAGCAGGAATTAAACAATTAAACAACATTCCCTCAACACCCTGAGCACGTTCTGCTCTCCAGACTGCCAAAATATTCATTTATTTCCCTAAAACCAGCAGCGTTCCCAGGGGATAAACCATCCTCAGGGCAGCTCTTGACTCTTTAGGATGGGCTGGAACATCCCTGATACTGAAATTTATTTTTTTTTTTTATTTTTGGGCTGAATATTTAAATGAAAAGAGCCCAGGCTGAGTGTGGAGAGCTGAGCTGTGGGCTCTGCTCGCTGGGATTTCTCCTAAAAGGACACAGTAAAATCTGTAAAATTTATCCAACATTTATTGGTGTGCCTGTAAAACTTCATCTCATTTCAGTGGCTTTGGGCTGGTGGCAGAGGAGGTGACAGAGCTGGGACAAACTCTGGGAGATGTTCCCTCGCTCTCTGGTTTATTTTAAATTTCCTGCAGCCCTGCCTTTATTCCACTGAGGTGCAGGATGTTTTCACAGGGACTTGCTAAAAGATCTGGGTATTTAAATTTATTCCAGTGTGATGGGCCATGTGGAAATCTGTGAATGGATTTCTGAACAAGAAATGGATTCCTGAAAAATAAATGTTTTTCTGAACAAGAAATGGATTTCTGAACAAGAAATGTTTTTCTGATTAATTTTAAATATTCAGGCAATTCCTTACCTGGCAGTGCTTCCAGCAATGTGTTCATGAGCATTAATGACTTTTGGAAGGATGTGTTCAAATCAGGAGATGAATATTTCTATTTTTATCATTCTCTTCCTCGGTTTTGAACCTTTAACAAATCACTTCTCCATGCAACTACGATATAAAATAAGGCTGATTTTGATTTCCAGTCAAAATCACCTCCTGTCATTTGTGCTGGGATGAGCTGAAATATTCTGTGAAATGGAGCTTTTAAAGAATTCCCCACTTCCTTTGGCTGGGAGGAAGGGAAGTTGTAAATTGGATTTTGGAACTGTTCAGCTCTGGAGCTTATAAAACATTTACTGGAGGTTTAAGAAAAGAAAAAAAAAAGAGTTTTGGTGTGGAGTTATTGTGATTGTTTTTACATCCACTTTGCATCTATTCCTTCCTTAGGGGAGTGGAATGAGAGCAGAGAAGAAAAACCACAGAATAAATTTATGTTTCAAAGCTCCTCTGCTACAACGGGAGCACCAAAAAAAAAAAAAAAAAAAATGAAATAAAATGAAAAAAAAATTAAATTAAAAAAAAGAAAAAAAGAAAAACAGTTCCTGAAAAGGAGAAATCTTTCCATTCATCCCCAGCCCAACGTGTGTGTGCTCATGTGCTGCCCCACAGCTGATGTTCTCTCTCAGCTAATTACCAGTGACATTTAATTCAAACTAAAAGGAGCCCAGAGCTCTAAAAATAACCCCAGAGCACAAGAGAACAAAGCACTCGTCTGCCTCTAACCCTGGGAATGATGGGGGGGTCAAATCTCAGATTTGGGGAAAATCTCTGCACCTTTTTGGGATCACTTGCTCATTTGTGGCACCTTGGGCTGGGTCCTTTAAGGGCTGGCAGTGTTGGTGTCAGACACCCAGTTTAATTTGAGGCATTAAATTCCATTTTCGGTCTTGTCTGAATCTTTCCTTGGATTCTGGAGGGAGGATTTGGTGTCCTGGAGAGCTGGAGATGTTTCTCCACATCCTTACCTGTGCACGGGGAGTTGGAATTAATCCCAATTAATTCCAACCCTATGACGTCTCACAGGATCGCAGCTAAGTGCTGAAATAAATTCTTTGTCTGTTTTTCCTTCCATTTCTAAAAAAAAAAAAAAAAAAAAATCGCAGCAAAGTCAGGGAGAGATGTTCTCTCACTCTCTTGTTCATGTTAAATCTCCTGCAGCCCTGCCTTTATTCCACTGAGGTGCAGGATGTTTTCACAGGGACTTGCTAAAAGATCTGGGTATTTAAATTTATTCCAGTGTGATGGGCCATGTGGAAATCTGTGAATGGATTTCTGCACAAGAAATGTTTTTCTGAACAAGAAATGGATTTCTGAACAAGAAATGCTCTGCAGACCCCAAACTCCTCTCTGGGATTGTCTGAGCTGTTCTGCTCCTCCTTCTCTCTCAGGTTGCTCCCAGACCCAGCCAGAGCCTTTAAAAACCTTCAACATTTGTATCCCTGGGAGGGTGGAAAGGGGCTGGGATGGAATTCCCAGAGGAGCTGTGGCTGCCCCTGGACCCCTGGAAATGTCCCAGGCCAGGTTGGAACACCTGGGACAGTGGGAGGTGTCCCTGCCATGGCAGGGGTGGGATGG
Source organism: Sturnus vulgaris (assembly GCF_052056855.1). Lineage (NCBI taxonomy): Eukaryota > Metazoa > Chordata > Aves > Passeriformes > Sturnidae > Sturnus > Sturnus vulgaris. The sequence continues at coordinate 4,700,325 of NC_142270.1, forward strand.
GATGGGATTTAAATCCCTTCCAAACCACTCCAGGATTCCATGATGCACCCATCCCTGTTTTTTAAGGAGTGAGGTGTGGGGTCAATCCTTTGGGATTCTCCTGAGGCAATAATGGCACCCCCAAAGGGAAGGAATGAGACCTGCCCCATTCCCAAAACCTTGCTCTTAATCCTTGTTTGATTTCTGAGCCTGGTCTGAACTTGAAACCTCCAATTGTCTCTGACTTTTCCCATTGCCTGTTAATGAGAGAATGGGATTAACCAGCATTATGGGACTGGTTCAACCCCCAATCCCTCCTGGGTGCAGAATCCATTATCAAGAGGATAAGGGAAAAGGAAACCTTGTGTTTTCTGGGATGAACCCCCCCCCCCAGCCTGGAGACAGGGAGCTTGGAGCAGCTCCACTTGGAATTGGAATCTGCACCAGAGACCAATGGCAGAGGATTCCCAGAGGATCTGGAGTTCCCCAGTCCGTGCAGAGCATCCTCCTCCGTGTCCTGCAACACCTCACTGCAGCTCTGAGGCACCAGGAATTTCCTCCTGCTCACATCAAAGCAGCTGCAGAGCCTTTCCCCTTGCAGCAGCAGGAATGTTTAGGTTGAATTCTCGGGGGTGCAAGGAGTTATGGGAATTCTGCCAAACCTCTTGAACGTCCCTGCCTCTGGATTGGGGATACAGATGTTGTCCATTTGAGAGGCTCCACATGCCACAGCGTGTCCCAGAGTGCTGTGGAATGGAGCTCCAGGCGTGTCATCCCCAGGGGATCAGCCAGTCCTCGGTCACTTTAACCCCTGCCCTTTGGTAATTGTTGTTTGTGGATCAGATTTTCCTTGGCCCGTTTTTTCCTGTGGGATGTGAGAGTGGTTGGTGTCTCCAGCCCACTTCAGTTTGTGTCTGGCTGCTTCTATTCCACAATCCAGATGTTTGTTTGACCATAGGCGTTTTACAAAAGCCTAAAACAAATAAATACCCCATCCTATCCCTTCACCTCCCTTTGGACCGAACATTCCCAGAGTGTTGTTGAGGTTAATGAGGGTTTTCCTCTCCTCTGCACCAAACTCGCACAGATCCATGGCAGGGCTTGGCACCCACGGGTCCAGCAGATCCAGACCCATCTGGGGGTCCTTGGGACCCTTTCCCAGCGCTCCTGGCACAGCTGATGGAAGGGACCAGGGGGTCAGGATGAAATCCACCCCTCCAGAGCACAGAGGGCAAACCCAGAGAGAAAGGAGCCTCTTCCCTCCCTCCCCTGTCCCCTTCCCACCACCCATTTACAGGGATGATTTGTAAAGGAGCTGATTTGTAGCTCCATCCCTGGAGCTTTCAAACAAGCCTTTCCCTGGCAAATTTCCTTTGAAATACCGAGTGGTTTTTTTTTTTTAATGGGAAAAATGAACCAAGAGCTCTTCCATTCGTGTCCTGTTGTTGTTTATAATCAGGGCTGGCAGAAACGTCAGCTCCTAATGCTTCGCCCACTCCTCTTCCACAGGATTATTCATCCCAGGAGCGGGGATGGGAGGCACAGAGGCTTCTGTGATGCTTGTTTTGTAACCTTCTCCTATTTTTAAAATAGGAGACACAGGCCAGGACCAAACCGTGTGGGTTTAACTCAGCCCAAATCACCTTTGTTCCTGCTCCCAGGCAGGCCCTGGGTGTGTGGTTAAAAACACCAGGGGATCCCTGGTGGCATTTTGCTGCCCTCTCCAGCCATGCTGAGCAGGGACCAGGATGCTCTCCATCATTTTTTTTTTTTTTTTTGCTGGAAAGTTTAGTGAAGCGAGCTGTGAGTATCTTTGAAGTCTGGCTGTGTAAACAAACATACCGAGAGAATTATTTACCACCACGGTATTTAGGAATTTAGCAGAACCCCGAGCTATTCAAAACACACTCGTGCCACTTTAATAATGTTTATAAATGTCTCCAAGAGCCCCCAGGATAAATCAGGCCCCTGTGACAGAAGGCAGTGGTCAGCAGACAGGGTCACTGAGGCGGGAGTGACGTGGTGAGATGAAGTCACACCAATTAATGAGCTGCACGCTCGTTAATGCTCCTCATTCCCAGGAGTGGCTTCCCATTGGGAAACTCTTCTTGTGGCTGCACTTGGAGCCCCAGCAGCCTCCAAACTCCAAATTCCAAATTCCAAATTCCATCCCCTGGCTGCCAGCACTGGGTGAGGCTGTGCAGAGCCAGCTGTCCGTGGGAGCTTGGGGACACGGGTGGTGTGTGCTTTGATATTTCCCCTGGGGACGTGCTGGGGCTGCTCCCAGAGCTTTGAGGGCCTTGCTGTTGCCTCTGCAAAGAGAATAATCCCGGTTTTCCCAGGCTGGAAGGGTCATTTTTCTGGGATTTCCCTTGTGAGCAGAGTCTCCTTCACAAAGAACTCACTGGAGGTCCTGCAAGGAGAATAATCCCTGTTTTCCCAGGCTGGAAGGGCCATTTTTCTGGGATTTGTGCTCTCTGCCAGCTCACAGCCCTTGTGAGCAGAGTCTCCTTCACAGAGAACTCACTGGAGATCCTGCAAAGAGAATAATCCCTGTTCTCCCAGGCTGGAAGGGTCATTTTTCTAGGATTTGTCCTGTCTCCCTTGTGAGCAGAATCTCCTTCACAGAGAACTCACTGGAGGTCCTGCAAAGAGAATAATCCCTGTTTTCCCAGGCTGGAAGGGTCATTTTTCTGGGATTTCCCTTGTGAACAGAATCTCCTTCACAGAGAACTCCCTGTTGGTCCTGCAGCTCTCCTACACCTGCTGATGACCCCAGCAGCCCTGGGGTTTAATGGCTGGGCTTTCCATTTATCTTTAAATCCCACCTTGGCTATCGCTGAGATGCTGAGGGAAGGGTGGAGAGGGACATGAGTGGTGACACAGAGCAGCCACGGCCTGCCCTGCCCCTGAGCTTCGTTAGAGAGGCAGCAGGAGCTAATTAAAGGGAATCTGGAACAAATTGTCCCCAGAGGAGCTGCTGGTGTGACTTGGGCCAGCAGAGCAGCCGCTGGAGCTCATCAAGGATCATTGAGGGGTTATTGAGTTAAAAACCACTAAAGGTGGATTTTCACCTGATAAGGAGATGGATGCTGTGCCTAATTACCCGGCTTGTTTGAGGGTAATTAGAGATTAGCTGTGATGGGTCTGGAGTTAAATGGGACAGGGTCTCTGCACCGATGATCTCAGAGGACTTTTCCAGGCTGATCTGTCATTCTGGGAGTCTGTACCAACATCTTGCATTTATCTGGCTTTAATTGGGCTGGGAGCTGCTTCAGGGAGGGAGGGAGGGACAGAACATGCAGAGCTGATGGCACAGGAGTAAAGCTGGGATTCCTTCCTGGTCTCCACCGAGATTTTGGGATCCTGCCCTGTGCTTCAGCATCAAATCCCAGCATGGAGGTGCTCGATTTGCTTTTGCTGTGATGGGGAAGGGACAAATTTTGGGGTAGAGAAAGAAAGGGTGACTTCAGCAAATGACCTCGGACAGTTCTGCCTTTCCTTCAAGAGTTCAGTGCCCACTTTCTCCTCTGGGACAAACACCCCAGCAGGTCATGAAAGGAAAAAAGGGAAAAAAACAGGATTTAAAATGTATATATCTGTATATAGATATGTTTACACCTGTGCTAGGTACAGGTCCTGGTTTTTCCCTTAGTGGAAATGGAATCAGCTTTTCAACTCCTCAGCTTTAAATAATAGAACAAGAGTTGTCTTTGAGAAGGCAAAATCCAACTGCAGGGAAATATCCAATTTAAATAAATATCCACTGCAGGGAAATATCCAAATGCAATTAAATATCCAATGCAGGGAAATATCAAATTGCAGTTAAATATCCAACTGCAGTTAAATATCCAACTACAATTAAATATCCAAATGCAGTTAAATATCCAAATGCAGTTAAATATCCAACTGCAGGGAAATATCCAACGCTTCAACACTCAGCAGCATCTGCAAATTGAGACATTCATTGTCTTGGTTTGCATTTTGGATTTGAACAACTGCTCCAGACTAAGCAGGGGCTGTTTCTCATTTCCCTTTCTGCCAGGAATCACAACCATCCCTCCCTGAGTTCAGCCTGGAGAAGGTTGGAGAGAGCCAGGAACGTGTCAGGGTAAGCCTTGCCTAAGTGGGAAAGGGGAGTTTAGGACAGACCTAGAACAGCTGTCAGCAAATGGCTTTTGGGATCGACAAAATTCATCAGATTGAAATAAATTTATGGGGTTGATGCTTCTGTGACTACTCCCAAACTGGCCCAGCACTCTGGGAAAGAAACACCTACATTCCACTTCCTGCATCCCAAAAGATTTTCGAGACTGGAAGGGAGAAGTGGGACAGAGAATATTTACAAGGACCCGGAGGGCCAGGACAAGGGGGAATGGATTCCCACTGAAAAAGAGGTTTGGATGGGATATTAGGGGAAAATCCTTCCCTGGGAGGGTGGGATGGAATTCCCAGAGGAGCTGTGGCTGCCCCTGGATCCTGAGAGTGTCCAAGGCCAGGCTGGAGCAGCCTGGGACAGTGGGAGGTGAAAATCAGCCCATGGCAGGGGTGGCACTGGGTGACTTCAAGGTCCCTTCCCACCCAAACCATTCCATGATCCTATGAAATAACTCCCATCCCATCTCCTTTCAGGAAAAGCAACATTTGATCTTTTTTTTTTTTCTCCCAAAGATCTCCAACCTGCTCGGAGGGAGCAGCTGCCCTTTCCCAGCCTCACCGACCATTCCATTTCCACCTCTGCCATTTTAACGACAAAGAAATCAATCCCACGCCTGGGTGCGCAAAATTCTCCCTGGAATTCTGCCATTCCTAGGGATGAGTTAATTTTTTATTTTTATTTTTTTTTTCCCTTCCCAGTGCCACTCCAGGCATTGCCTGACGAGGCACATCTGCTCCGTGACTCATGGCAAGGGAATATCCCATGCGTGTCGGCGGCACAGCCTCGCTCTCAACCTTGGGGAAGCTTTTTTTTTTTTTTTTTTGGTTATGCAAGAAATAAAAGGGGACAAATTCATGCCAGGGGAAGGACTCTGAAAGCTTCAATTTGGCCTGGAAAAAAATATCCACCATCAAAATATTAATGATGGGAGCGTGCTCCTGCTGACAGGGCTAGAGACGAGAATTCTCCGTGCATGCAGAGCCAACTTCTCCAGGATTCTCTCCCTTTTTTTTTTTTTGCCCTTGCACATGGAAAACCCTCAGTGAAGGGAGTGGAGAAAGGGATTGGGAAGGGTTTGGAAGACAAAAATATCCTGAGATTTGGGTTTCCTTCAATGGAGATGGCAAGGCTTTAAAAGCAGAGTGAGGACGTTGATCCTGAGCCCACGGGGAAAGAGAAGGGAAGAAAAGAGGGGGCATTGATGTGTCCATAAAATTCAAGGATTATTGAAATTGGAAAAGGCCTTCAAGAAGGGTTATCGATATCTCCATGGAATAAAAGAATTATTAAGGGTGGAAAAATCTTCCAAGAGGGGTTTTTGATATCTCCATGGAATAAAAGAATTAAGATTGGAAAAAGCCTCCAAAAGGAGCCATTGATATCTCTATTGAATTAAAGAATTATTAAGGGTGGAAAAATCTTCCAAGAGGAGTTTTTGATGTCTCCATAAAATTAAAGAATTATTAAGTGTGGAAAATACCTCCAAGATCATCAAGTCCAAGCATTGACCAAATCCCACCATTCCCACCAATCACAAATTGCCACAACTGCTCATTTTTTGTTCAACACTTCCAGGGGTGGTGACTCCACCATTTCCCTCCAGATCCAGTGCTTGGCCACTGTTCCAGTGCAGAAATATTCCCTGATTCCCAACCTGGAGCTCCCAGGCCACAACTTGAGGTCATTTCCCTTTGTCCCACCCTGCTGTGGGTGCTGGTTGAGGTGCCAAGAAAAAAGCAGGAATTTTCCTTTTGCAATCCATAGGATTGGAAGGATCTCCCTTTAGACATCTGTGCCATCTGGAATTGCCAGTTGAATGCTGCAGGGTTTTGGGATAAGGAATTCCAGGCATTTCCCCTGGCATTCCTTGGAATTTGCAAGGCTTTAAAGCAGTTGTGCAATAAAGAGGGAAATAGGAAAGCACTGAAAGGGAATTTCATCAGAATACAGCAGAGAGCCATGGCAGTCGTGGATCTGCTGCATTTGGCTGGACTTTGGGATTTGTTTTCTTTTTTTTTTTTTTCTAATTTTTTTCCTATTCCCAAACTGTTCCTCTGCAAGTTGTGCTCCAAGGCTTCAGATGGGGTAAAAAACACCTCACACAGTAAAAGTTTCTGACCCAGTGTCACCAGTGGAGCTCTGCTGCTTCCACCAGCTGAAATCTTGGCCTTTTGTGTGTTTTCCTGACCTTTCCCATTATTCCTGATTGTTGGGTGATGACAATGTATTCCTTCCTTTGTTCTCCTTTGGACAAATGAAAATTTGGAATGGAATTAATCATTAATGACTGGCAGTGCAGATCCCTTGGGACAGGGGAGGGGAGGGAGAGCAGTCGTGGGGTCATGGAATGGTTTTGGTTGGAAAAGACCTTTGGGATGATGGAGGCCAACCTTTAACCCAACACTTGGGTGGCCAAGTCCACCCTGAATCCGTGTCCCCCAGCACCAGGCTGAGCTGAATCTGTGTGTGAATCCCAAAATCCCCATCCATCCCAGGGAAATGGGATTTGTGGGGTCTGTCTGCACCATCAGTGCCCCAGCAGTGACATTTGGGGACACTGATGGAGGGAATGGCTGAAGCTGAAGGAAACTGCAGGGCTGGAGAGCTGGGAGCTCTTCTCTGAGGGGAGACACAGAGCTGGGCACTGAGGAACTCGCCCAGGGAATTTGGGGAGTTCTTCTCCTTCTGTGGGTGAGTTTGGACCTTCTGAGGTTTGAAAGTTCCAATGTTTGAATGTTCTGATATTTGGATGTTCCAATGTTTAAATGTTCCAATGTTTGAATGTTTGGATGTTCTCATTTTTGAATGTTCCAATGTTTGAAACTTCTCATGTTTGAATGTTCTGATGTTTGAATGTTCCAATGTTTGAAACTTCTCATGTTTGAATGTTCTGATGTTTGAATGTTCCATGTTTGCATGTTCTGATATTCTCATTTTTGAATGTTCTGATGTTTGAATGTTCTAATATTTTAATGTTCCATGTTTGAATGTTTGGATATTCTCATTTTTGAATGTTCCAATGTTTGAAGGTTCATATGATTGAATATTCTCATCTTTGATTGTTCTAATATTTGAATGTTCCAGTGTTTGAATGTTCTAATATTTGAAGGTTCTGATGTTTGAATATTCTGATATTTTAAAGTTCCAATGTTGGAATGTTTGGATATTCTCATTTTTGAATGTTCCAGTGTTTGAATGTTCTGATATTTTAAAGTTCTATGTTTGAATGTTTGGATATTCTCATTTTTGAATGTTCCAATGTTTAAATGTTCCAATGTTTGAATCTTCTCATGTTTGAATGTTCTGATATTTGAATGTTCTCATGTTTGGATATTCTCATGTTTGATTGTTCTAATTTGGGGGTTTTTTTAACACCCTCCCAGCAGAGCTCTTGTCTATTCAGGTATTTAAATGCAATTTGTTCTAAATCATACCCTGATTTTTCCTGGACTTGTTTAGGAAGGGGATTTCATACAGCTGAGTGCCTCCTATTAGGACTTTTAATTTTTAATGAACTATTTTAACAGCTCTAATTATTATTATCCAGAACCTGTACGTGAAGCATCTCCAGCACCCCTGTGCCAGCCTCTGCCTGAACTTAGACCTGGGTTTAAACCCTCAGCACTGAGGATTGGCCCTGCTCAGACCCTGCTAAAGCTGGGTTTAAACCCTCAGCACTGAGGATTTTCCCTGCTCAGACCCTGCTAAAGCTGGGTTTAAACCCTCAGCACAAGGCTTGGCCTTGCTCAGACCCTGCTAAAGCTGAGTTTAAACCCTCAGCTCGAGGACTGGCCCTGCTCAGACCCTGCCTTGAGGCACCCAGGCCGTTTTTCCCACGTCACTGGGAAGAGGAGGGGAATATTGTGCTTGGCAAGGGTCCAGCTCTTCCCAGCAGAAGCCGTGGGATGATTTTGCCTTTTGTTTAAATGTCAGAGGATCAGGGGAGAAATGGCCTTTTACATCATCAAAATCTGCATCACAAAAGTTGTGGAAAACTGAGGAAAAGCAACGTGAGCATCAGGATTATTAAAAAAAAAAAAAAAAAAAAAAAAAAAAAAGCTGTTGTTATTATTTTTATTACTCAAGCTGTGGCAGCTGCTGGGAGGGCACAGAGCACCCAGTGCAGGCTTTGCTGGGCACACACCAGGCCAGGTTTAAAATTTCACCATCAGGGAATTACAGCAGGAATTACAGGAGAGAACCTGCAGGCCAAGCTGATCCCAGGTTTTTAAAGCAACTGAGCCATAACCTGGATATCAATGATTTATTTCCCCTGTACAATGATTTATTTCCCTGTACAATGATTTATTTCTCTGTTCCCAGTACAACCAGCTGGGCTCTGATTCTGGGACATTCCATAGGGAATATATTCTATTTCTGATATATTCCATAGGGAATATCTTCTGTTTCTGGGATATTCCATAGGGAATATCTTCTGTTTCTGGGATATTCCAGAGGGAATATCTTTTGTTTCTGGGATATTTCACAGGGAATATCTTCTTCTTCTGGGACATTCCATAGGGAATATCTTTTTTTTTCTGGGATATTCCATAAGGAATATCTTTTTTTTCCTGGGATATTCCATAAGGAATATCTTTTGTTTCTGGGATATTCCACAGGGAATATCTTCCCCTTCTGGGATTTTCCATAAGGAATATCTTTATTTCTGGGATATTCCATAGGGAATATCTTCCCCTTCTGGGATATTCCAGAGGGAATATCTTCTATTTCTGGGATATTCCACAGGGAATATCTTCCCCTTCTGGGATTTTCCATAGGGAATATCTTTATTTCTGGGATATTCCATAGGGAATATCTTCCCCTTCTGGGATATTCCAGAGGGAATATCTTCTATTTCTGGGATATTCCACAGGGAATATCTTCCCCTTCTGGGATATTCCAGAGGGAATATCTTCTATTTCTGGGATATTCCACAGGGAATATCTTCCCCTTCTGGGATTTTCCATAGGGAATATCTTTATTTCTGGGATATTCCACAGGTCCCAGGCAAAGCCTCGACTCCCTCCTGCCAAGCCCTGCATAAACATTTTTGCAAGAGCCCAAATCTTCTCCAAGGAGCCCAAAACAGGCCAGGGAAGGAGTTGGGCAGAGCAGGAATTGTCAGTTCCTGTCCACAAAGGGAAAAACGGGCAGAGGAGGGGGAAGTGGTTTGCCCAAAATCCCTGTGTGTAACTGGGGTGACAACCAGAGCTCCCAAATCCCAAGCCAGTGCTGTCCAAGAGATCAGAGCCTCAAATTCTGCCAGCTCAGGTGATGGAGTGGGGGGACAACAAAACCTGAGAGGGGACAGAGTGTGAGGGTGCAGAATTGGCCAGGTTTTATTGTCCCCTTGGAAATGCATGAGCAGGTATTGATGTGGCAGTGCTGAGTGCTGGAATTCTGAGTGTTGAGTGTTGGATTTCTGAGTGTTGGATTTCTGAGTGTTGAGTGGATTTCTGAGTGTTGGATTTCTGAGTGTTGGATTTCTGAGTGTTGGATTTCTGAGTGTTGAGTTGTCATGGTTTTGATTTGCCAGTTTAAATATACTCATTGGATTTGTGAGTTCTGAATGTTGGATTTCTGAGTTCTGAGTATTGGATTTTGAGTGTTGGATTTGTGAGTGTTCAGTGGATTTCTGAGTGCTGGATTTCTGAGTGTTGGATTTCTGAATGTTGAATTTGTGAGTTTTGAATCTTGGGTTTCTGAGTGCTGGATTTCTGAGTTTTGAGTGTTGGATTTCTGAGCTTTGAGTGGGCTCAAACACCCCCGTTTGGAATCTCTGCCTGCACAGACCGTGTCACACTCATCCATGGAATTTTGCTGCCCCATCCTGCTTCTCTTCCTCCCTCCTGACTTCTCCTCAAAGCTCCCTTCACCCTCACACGTACAGGGGGCTCTCAGCCTTGAATTCCTGACGAAATCCTTGGACATTCACAATTCCAATTCATTATTCCATTCATTCTGACCCAGCCTGGGCAGCCAAGCTCCCGTTCAGCTGCTTCAATGCACGTTTTTCTTGGGAAGGAGGATGGACTTCCTGCAAAGTGATTCATAGGTCACTGCCTAAGCTGTGCTGATTATCCCAAAGGCTTCTTCCTTCCCAACCCCGCTCATTACACTCAGAGTGACATTTGAAGGCTCTCTGGTAAATATTGGATGACTGGAAAGTGGGAATTGTGGCTGCTCTGGGAGCTTTTCCATTATTTCAGGCTTTACAAATGTTCCAGCCTGGTCCTCCTGTGCACAGTGGAGCCGAGGGTTTGCTGGATGTGCAGGAGGAGCTGAAGGCTCTGCCAGCCCGGGGGAAAAAGTCTGGATACAGGGATGGTTCTTATCCCAAAGCTCCGGGCTCACAGCCCTGCAAAGAGAGGGGGTTGAGGAATTTTTCTGGAGGTGATGGGAAGTGGTGGGGTCACCTCCTCTGGAAGTGCCCAAAAACTGTGGGAGGTGGCACCTGGGGACACGGTTGGACTCCATGATCCCAAAAACCTTTTCCAGCCTTAATGATTCCCGGATTCTGTGAGGTTTCACTGCCTGCTCTGGCCCTTTGCATTCCCATCCTCATCACAGCAGTGATTTCCTCCCCTGCCTCATCCCTGATAATGCCAACATTGTGAAGTGCCCTTTCCAAGAGTGGCAGCGTTTGAGTCACAGCTCGAGCTGAATCAGAGCCCTTTCCTCCCTTTCCTCCCTTTCCTCCCTTTCCTCCCTTTCCTCCCTTTCCTCCCTTTCCTCCCTTTCCAGGGCTGTCTTCTTCCCATCCTGGGCCGGAGCCCTGCCAGCTCCGGGGACAGCAGGAAGCCTTGTTTTAAAGCAAGAGTTTAAAGGGACAAAAAAAAAAAAAAAAAAAAAAAAAAAGGAAAATTTCAGAAAGCAAAGCTGAGCAGCAAAGCGTTGCTGCCTCTTTGTGCATCCTCCCCCTTCCTCCTGGAGTCAGGAGTGGAGGAAACCAAGGAATGTCCGAGGGTTTAATTTGAACAAATCCCTGGCATGGGAAGGGGCTGGGTCAGAGCTCAGAGATCAATCCCTGCCAGCCGGGGACTCCTGTCGGGTCTGTCTGTCTGTCTGTCTGTCCGAGGGGGATTCCTGTCCCTCCTTCCTGCTCCAGAGTTTCCTTAGGCTGGCATGGAATGGAATGGGAGCCAGAGGGGAAAGGAAAGGAAAGGAAAGGAAAGGAAAAGGAAAGGAAAGGAAAGGAAAGGAAAGGAAAGGAAAGGAAAGGAAAGGAAAGGAAAGGAAAGGAAAGGAAAGGAAAGGAAAGGAAAGGAAAGGAAAGGAAAGGAAAGGAAAGGAAAGGAAAGGAAAGGAAAGGAAAGGAAAGGAAAGGAAAGGAAAGGGGAAAAGGAAAGGAAAAGGGAAAAGGAAAGGAAAGGAAAGGAAAAGGAAAAGGAAAAGGAAAAGGAAAAGGAAAAGGAAAAGGAAAAGGAAAAGGAAAAGGAAAAGGAAAAGGAAAAGGAAAGGAATTCCCAGCAAGGCTCAAAGCTTTGTGTAAGTCCAGGCACTTTGCTGGAGAGGAAGCTGTGTGGGGGTGAAGGGGGATCAACGGTGGATTTGGTAATGGAGAGGAAAAAAAATGAGGAAAGGAAGAAAAGGAGAGAGAGACCACAAGGGATGAAGGCAGCTCCAAATGATTCGGGGATTGGTTTATCAGGCCTGAAACATGGAATGGTTCGGGTTGGAAAGGACCTCAAAACTCATCCCATTTACCCCTGCCACGGCAGGGACCCCTCCCACTGTCCCAGGGGGCTCCAGCCTGGCCTTGGACACTCCCAGGGATCCAGGGGCAGCCACAGCTCCTCTGGGAATTCCATCCCAGCCCAGCAAACACCCAGGGCTGGGAGGTGAAGGACCAGGGAGTGGTGACATCCCCGGATAAAGGACAGGATCTCTGAGGTCCCTTCCCACCTGTGGGAAATAAAAAAGATAAAAAACTCTCACAAATCCACCCAGCTGTTGGTGTACGTAAATACATGTAAATATAAAATGTAAAAATAGATATCCCAGGGAACCCAACACCCACCCAAACCATTCCAGGATTCCAGCTGTGAGCTGGGAAATCAGCAGGTTGTGACGAAGAGGGCAGGAAATGGGAATCAGGGATGGTGCAGGAGGCCCAGGAGGTGACACGGTGGTGACATCAGACCCAGGGAGGGGGAGGGTGCAGGGGACACAGCCTGGGGGTTCTTGTAAACATCCTGCCCAGAAAGAATCCTGCTTTTCCAGATATTTCATTGTGAAACTCTCCCTGCCCTCATCCCCCCTCTGCACAAATGTTCAGCCCCTCACTCACCCCCACTGCCAATCATCGTTTTGGCCAAACAGGTTTAGGGTTTTAGGGTTTAGTTTTAAAACACTTTTACTTTTAGGGTTACTCCTCCCTTCCCTAAAGTCATATTTATTATTACAACTCAATTTTCCAGTAGCTTTTAAAGCATCTTTTTTTTTTTATTTAACCACTTCTCCAACAACCCAAAGGAAATCCTCATAAACTCCCCGTGAGCAGGAGGGGTTGGGTGGATGATCCAGGCACATTTTAATTCCTTTATTCACTTTAAAAGCCGTGGTGACCACGGGCAGGATCTTCCTGGGATGCTCAGCTGCCTGCCTCAGTTACTCCCAGCCCTCTGTGCTTATTTCTGTGTTTGGACTGAAATAGCTCCCTATTTTTATTCCCTTAGAACTTCTAGACAATGGAAAAGGTTTGCTTTTAAACCCAGGGATGAGAGATGGGAATATTTGAGGATTTAGAGCTCCTTTTTCATTCCTGTCTGAGCAGTGACTCTCGGGAGCTTTACCAGTGACTTAACTCCAAAATAAACTCTTCCTCCACTGGACAGGGTTATCAATACTCATAAAATTGTTGTTTTATAATTAAAAAATGTCCACATTTAGTGTTTATAAGCCTGGCAGGGCTTCCCTGTCGGAGGTGAAGGCCAGGCACTCACCTTCCTGCTCAAAGATTGCAATTGGGCCCTAAAATAGGAAAAAAAAATCCAAATTTATCCTCATGGGCAGCTTGGGGAGGCTGAGTTTGTGGTCACTGAGGTGCCATCGGTCCCTGATCACAACTTTGGGGTTTGGGGTCCAGTTTTGGGGCTGGGCACTCAAATCCCTTAAATGAGATTTAGGATTGGGTTTAAGGATAGGGTTTAAGGATGGGATTTAGGATGGGGTTTAAGGATGGGGTTTAGGATGGGATTTAAGGATGGGGTTTAGGATGGGATTTAAGGATGGGATTTAGGATGGGGTTTAGGATGGAGTTTAAGGATGGGGTTTAAGGATGGGATTTAGGATGGGATTTAAGGATGGGATTTAGGATGGGATTTAAGGATGGGGTTTAGGATGGGGTTTAAGGTCCCTTCCAACCCAAACCATTCTGGAATTCTAAGATTCCCTGATTCTGCATTTAAATTCCTTAAACAAATCCCTGCCACTGCCTCTCTCCAAACTCTCCAAGGCCACAAAGTTTGTGCTGCAGCAGGAGTGACTCAGGCTAAACACGAGGAAAAAAAAACCATCCCAGCAATAAAGAAACAAAGTTTTCAGGAGAAGTTCCACTTCTCAGAAGTTTACAGTGAATTTATTGCCTCTCCAGAGCAAATTCCAGCCCCAGCAGGAATGCACCAGCCTGGCAGAAATGACAGGGACAGTGCAAGAGGGGTCTGGAGCTGACCTGGAGTTCCCCTCTGGCTCAGCTTTCCTGAATATCCCCATTTATCCATGGGAAACCGAGGCAGGGAGCAGGGAAAGGCCATGGCCAACGTCACGAAGCAAAACTGCAAAGTAGGGCTTAGGTCTCTTCTCTGGGGGGACAGGAAAAAAGAGAGAAAATAAACAAAGCAGAGAAAGAAAAGTAAATAAAGGCTTCACTCCAAGCTTTTCCTCACCCGAGGCTTCCCTGCATTTTTTCAGATTTATTTGAAAGGAATCTTTTCTTTCAGTTCAAGGGTTTATCAAAGGCAGCTTATCTTCTGCCTCAGCCTCTGAAAATCTCTGTGTGAGGATGAGAACATCCACACACCCCAGAATTAGGGGCAGTGCTGGTGCTGGCAGTGTCACTCACCCAGGAGCAATCCCAGCCCAAGGCTGCAATGATTTCATTCAAGAGCTCTGTTCTCATGTTGAGGTTGCAGTCCCTGTCCTCCTCCAGTTTTAGGAGATAAATCCAGACAAACCCTGCTGGTCTGAACTGGTTTTCAGCCATAAATCACTGGGAATGCTGGGCTCAGACCAGGCAGGTATTCCCTGTGCATTCCCCTCCTCCTGTACCCAGGCCTGGTGTCAGGGAATTTATTGGGACAAAAATCCCTCCCACTGCACCCCGGATTCTTTGGATGTGGAGGGGAAAACAAGAGGATTTTGTTCCTTGGATGAAATTCCTGCTGAGATGAACCCAAACCAACCCTCAGCTCTGGGCACCCCCAAATGCAGAGGGGGAAGTGAAAAGACAAGCCCAGCCTAACCTGGATCTGGTCCCAAACCCAGCTCTTCCTCACCCCTGTGATGGGTTAAACCAGGGAATTCCAGGCTGTGGGACTGGCAGAAAATTCCTCTGATATTTTTTTTTTCTCTCATCTCCTTGTTTAAACTGGAGTTTTGACACTAAATTGAAACCACGCACGCGAGGCTCGACTCGAGGTTTTCATCTTTTCACCAGAGAACAGCAAACCCAGGCTGGTCTGTAAACAAAAACCATCAACTCTTTGTCAAAAAAAATTAAAAAAAAAAAAAAACAACAAAATCATAATCATCAACTGGGAAATAATCAAGTTTTGATGCAAAGTCATAATTTTCCATGGGAAAAGCTCCAAAATTCCATGGCAGGGTATGTCAGATGGATAAAGGAGATCCAGGCTAGCTCCAAACCAGCTCCCACTGGTACCAGTAAGGGCCAGGACTGGCTGTGTCAGCCCAGCATTGACTCCTCTGCCCGTGTTTACACCAGAAATCAGCCTCCTATTAAATCCACATTGACAGTGGCTCTGCTCCCTCTTTTCCTTTGCCCCTGGCCAAAAGCAGGGATGGATTTAGTGATCCAAGCAATCCCTGGGGTCCCCTCCTGCCCCCAGGGTCAGACACGGTCAGGGCACCTGGCTGGGCTTTAGGGACCCTTCCAGCCCAAACCATCCCATGGTTTTCTGCTTTTATGGACTTGGTGAGGAAAATTCAGAATTTAGACCCCAGTGAAAAGCTGAATTCTGAACCCAGTCCCTTCCTGCAGCTTCTCCAGAGCAGGGAATCAGCAGAAGGATTGGCCCACGGGTTTTCCTTGGATTACAGCTGCCAAAATCCCTGTTTGGGGAATCAAAACTTCATTGAGATTTAACCTAAATCTGGGCTCCCCATGAACCTCCCATGGCTCATTGCCAAAATCCCTGCTTGGGGAATCAAAACCTCATTGAATTTTAACCTAAATCTGGGCTCCCATGAACCTCCCATGGCTCATTTTCACCCTTCAGGAGGGAACCTGTGTGAGGAAAGGACCCGAACCTCCACCACCACCTCCCATCCCTAAACAACAAAACAAATTTTCCTCCGTGTAAGAAATGGGATTTGGGGTTTCAAAGAGATTCCAGGGATCATTTCCCTGCGTGGAAATGCTGGAATTAGGCACGGAGAGCAGAGGATGGAGGATTTTCCTCTTGACCTTTGCAAGCTGCAGAAAGAGGCTCCTGTTGGTGCTGCTGGAGGCTGCAGGCATCATTGTTCCAGAGAGAAATCCCTGTGGCCAGCTCCTGGTGGATCCTGCTGCTGTTTGCTTAAGGAAACGGGGTCATCACCGGGGTTATTTTTATTGGGTGCCATCGTTTTTAGCATCCCCACGTCAATGTGTGTCACTAACAATGACTTGTAAAAGGATACAGCAGTTGCTAAGGAAACCTCTGCAACAGCAGAGCCAAACAAATAACAGAGCACGGGGCCTGCTCCTGCAAAGCTTCACGTGCTCAGCCAGAAAAAAGTTTGTTTTTTTTTTTATTTTTCGAGCTGGGAGATGCTCGATTTGATGCATTTTGGGGCTAGCTAAAAAGCAGAATTAAGGGAATAAGAAGCAGTTTTATTTATTATATTTATATATCTGTATAAATATAATTATAGTATATTATATGGTATTATAGTATTAATATATTCCATTATATGATGATATGATATTATTATTATTTATTCTGTTATTATTGTTTATAGGTACATTTAGGGCAGATGAAGCCCCTCAGGGGCTGCACCTGAAAATGGGTCAGGAGGTTTTCACACTTTTATGAGTTTGGTTCATTTGTATATTGGAGGTTAATATTATATTTATATTTATATTTATATTTATATTTATATTTATATTTATATTTATATTTATATTTATATTTATATATCTATTTATGTTTATATTTATATATCTATTTATTATATTATAATTTATTCTGTTATTATTGTTTATAGGTACTTTTCAGGCAGATGAAGCCCCCCAGGGACTACACCCTAAAATGGACAATGGGTCACAGGGTCTCACACTTTTATCAGTTTGGTCCATTTGAATATTGGGGTTTAATCTCCCAATTACAAATTGGAATCTTCAAAATTACAGCTTCAAAATCTCCCAATTGCAGCTCCAGGTAATGAAGTCATTTAGCCCAGGTTTGCTCCCCCAGCTCCCTTTTGTTTCCATCTCTGGGGCCTGGGGCAGTGAGGGCTCCTTGATTGCCAGCCTGGAGAGGAATTGTTGTGTGTGCCCAAACTGGGAGAGCAGCAGCTCACACTGGGTGTGGAGTTTGGAGTTACACACTAAAGAGCTGCAGGGTTACAAATCAATAAAAACCAGAAAAGCTGAAATGCTGGGGGATCTGACCCTCGCTGGGGACATTTTTTGTGGCAGGGACTCCTCGGAGGTTTTTGTGCTCCCCAGACCAGAGCAGCAGCAGGAGCACAGAGCTGTTCCCGGGCTCTGCTGATCATTAATTGCTGAAATCTCTGGAATCTCTCCTGGGATATTTAATTTCCCTGGGAGAGCAGGGAACAACAGCGGCCTCCAGTCCCTGCTCATGTGCAGGGCAGCTCAGACACCTGCAGGCATCGATGTCCCCACGGTGTCCCCAGGACGTGCCCAGGTGTCCCAGGGGGTTCCAGAGCCTGGGACACCTCCAGGGAAAACTGCTGGGGGATCCTGGCCTGGTTTCTGGGCTGGGTGGGGAAATCGCAGGAATTCCACAGAGAGGCTTTGACATGGCAGAATCAGGGAATTCTGGAATGGTTGGGGTTGGGAGGGACCTCAAAAGTCACCCCTGCCATGGTCAGGGACACCTCCCACTGTCCCAGGTTATCCCAACCTGGCCTTGGGCACTCCCAGGGATCCAGGGGCAGCCACAGCTCCTCTGGGAATTCCAGCCCAGCCCCTCCCCACCCTCATAGCCAGGAATTCCTTCCCAATATCCCACCCGTCCCAGTCTGAATCCATTCCCTGTGTCCTGTCCCTCCATCCCTTGTCCCCAGCCCCTCTCCAGCTCTCCTGGAGCCCCTTCAGGCTCTGGAATGTGCTGGAAGCTCTCCCCGGATCCCTCCCTTCTCCAGGTGAGCATTCCCAGCTCTCCCATCTCAGCTCCAGCTCCCCGTGGGCTCCTCTGGATTGATTCCAGCACCTCCATTTCCCCGTGAAAGAGAAACCACGACATTAACTCAGCAGATCCTTTCCTCCCTGAAAAATCCTGTTTTGTTTTTTGTTTTTTGTTTTTTTCCAGGGAGTCTGGCGACTGCACAAAGACCCAAGAACTCGAATTCCACCCATCCCTCGTCCTGCTGAGATCCCTGCAGCATCTCCAGGACATCCCTCACCCCCAGGAGCTCCCCCAGCAGCAAACACAGGGTTTGTAAGGAAAAACACAGGAATTCGGGGTTGGAATATTGTGGAGATGAGCTCGGGCAGGATTAGGGGGGAGCCCTGCAAAGGCAGGATTTTGTTAAAATCAGCAGGGCCGTGGAAGTGCTGGGATTTAACAGCTGAAGAAGCATTTCGTAGTAAAAACCCCACCAAGTTTCTGTCGGTGAAGGAAGAGCCTCACTCCACTCCAGGGAGTTGCAGCACTTTTATTGGAGCTGAGATTTCAAACCAGTTCAGCTGAAGGGCTGCAAAATTGCTGAGTAAATATTGATTCTTCCACTCCAACCCAAGTGAGGGCGAGCCAGGAAAGGAGAAAACTCGGCCTGTGTGGGATAAACCACCAAAAGAACAGTGCCCACGATAAATCTGTGTGGGTTGAAGTGAAGACCTGCGAGATTTGGAGATTAAAGGTCTCCCCTGTGAGCACTTGCACGGAGCCCAGGACAATGGGAGCAGGATTACAGGGTGTTACCATGACACAAACGAGACACAGCACGGAGGACAACAAGGGTTACCATGGAAACAGCTGATAAATGGGCACATGCACCAAAAAAATTGGCTTAATTTGCTTGTTTAAGTGGGAGGGGAACTGTTTTGATCCTGCTTAATTGCAGCTGATCCCCTTTAATTGCATTTTCTTCCATCAAGTGCAGTGTCACTGCCGGGGCAGTGATCTTTGTCAGGGGGAAACTGAGGCAAGGATGGATGGATGGATGGGATAATTCCCAGGTTTTTGAGCCCTCCCTGCTCGGATTTAACCCTTCCAGAGGAGTGAGTGGTGCAGGAAAATTCCAAATAACAAATGTCTGTGGAGGGAAAAAGGGTTTGCTCACCTGCTTGGCTTGGGGGGGATAAAATCAGGTTGTGGAGAGAGGGGAGGGGGAATAAAATCAGCTTTTGTCTTCTCCTAAACGTCCTTTCCAAGGTGCTAACGCTGATTTTGAGGCTGCAGGGAAATGAGCTCCACTTTTAGCAGGGTGGAAAAGCAGCAGGCAAGTGTGGAGAATCAGAAACCTGATTGGAAAAAGAGCGAGCAGATTGTGGGGCCTGGAAATAGAACAGCGGCTAATGCAATTAAAACGGGCTCGTTAAGGGCATTAATAAGCACGGGGGGGAGAATTCTCCTCTGCTTCTGCAGCCAAGGGGATGAAGGTGAAAGGAGCAGGGCCCATAAAAGCTGAAGGTTTGGTGCACAAGGAAATGTTTGGGAGATTTTGGGAGGTTGGAGCTGATCCATGGGGGAGCTGCACAAACCTTCCTGTGCCAGCAGGACGGACCTGGGGAGAGCCTCCAGCACCCCAAGGTGGGGAAATAACCAAAAGGAACAAAGGAAATTCCCAGATGGAGCAGGGAAATGTCCCAAAAGGAACAGGAAAATTCCCAAATGGAGCAGGGAAATGTCCCAAAAGGAACAAGGAAATTCCCAAATGGAGCAGGGAAATGGCAAAAAGGAACAGGAACATTCCGAAATGGAGCAGGGAAATGGAAAAAAGGAACATGGAAATGCTCAAAGGGAGAAGGGAAATATCCAAAAAGGAGCAAGGAAATGTCCAAAAGAAACAGGGAAATGCCAAAAAAGAAGCAATGAAATGTCCAAAAAGGAACAGAGAAATGTCCAAAGGGAGCAGAGAAATTCCCAAATGGAACAGAAATGACCAAATGGAGCAGGGAAATCTGTCCTGTGGTGGCTACTCCACAAAAAAAAAAAAAAAATTGAATTCAGCTGCCCAGATCCCA
This sequence comes from Sturnus vulgaris, assembly GCF_052056855.1. Lineage (NCBI taxonomy): Eukaryota > Metazoa > Chordata > Aves > Passeriformes > Sturnidae > Sturnus > Sturnus vulgaris. The sequence continues at coordinate 4,720,061 of NC_142270.1, forward strand.
CCTGCAGGGAATTTCCTTCCCAGATTCCCTGTGGGGATAAATCCCAGCCGATTATCCCCTCCATCCATCCCCCTTTCAGCACACATTGTTTGGTTTCAGCAGCCAGAGCAGGGATGACATTTTTTTGACATTTTTTTGGACTCTGGGATGGCATTAACAGCGTGGCTCTCCTAACATTTTTTCCAAGCTTTGGAAAAAATAAATAAATAAAAGAAATGAGAGAATTCCCATCACAGATTCTGGTTTCTGCACTGGGGAGGATTCAAAGCAGCTCATCAGCACAAGCCCTGGATATCCCAATTAACTCCTTCCCTCGTTTAAGGATTCCTTCCAGCTCCCTGAAATCCTGGATGGATTTCACCTCACAGAGCTGGAATTCTGCCATGATCACTCCAGGCACGATCACACCTCAGGGCATTCACCAGCTCCAGGATTTCAGCAAATGATGGGAAAAGGAGCAGGAAAGGGGAGCTGGGAGCTGGAAAATTCTTCTTGTTGGGAATGATTCTGCCTGGAAGGGGGAGACAAACATCTCCCACTCACTTATACCCACAGCCAGGCTCCAAACATTCCCATTCCTTGGGAATTCCCAGTCCAAATATTCCCCTTCCAAATATTCCCATTCCTTGGGAATTTCCATTCCAAATATTCCCATTCCAGGGAATTCCCATTCTAAACATTCCCATTCCCTGAGATTTCCAATTCCAAACATTCCCATCCCAGGGAATTCCCACTCCAAATATTCCCATTCCCAGTGGAGGGATCGGGTTTTACACCCTGGGTCCCACATCCAGGAGGAGCCACCCAGGATTTAATTCCAAATTAAATCTTGGATTCCTCTTGCACGGTGACAATGGGACAGAGCCCTCCTGTCCCTCCTCACAGCTGCTCCAGGAAGATTCCAGGGATTTCAGGAAGTTTTTTTGGACCTTGCAGAGCTGCTGGGATATTCTGTTTTCCCAGGATTTCTGTTTTAACTTTAATGAACTCCAAGGTTCCATTCCCAGGACATCATTGTCCCACTCTAGAGCAGTGCACTCACTGTGGAACTCTGAAATATTCGGTTCCTGAGCTCTTCTTCTTTCCTTTTGGGAAGGAAATCTTATAAAAAACCCAAACACTCCTTTTCCAGTGGCAGTGGAAGTGGTTTCCTACTAAGATAAATAAATAGATGTGACCCATCCCAGTCCCATCCCAGGGATTTTATGTGTGGCAGCACAGAATTCCAGCTTTAATCCAGGCAAGAGGAGCCTCCAGGGGAAAAGATTCAGGCAGAAACCAGAAAAAAAAAAAAAAATCCATCCATAGCTTCCCAAAAATAATATTGGAGAAGCACAGAATCGTTCAGGTTGGAAAAGACCTTGAGCCTCATGGAGTCCAGCCCAGCAAAAGCCACCATGGAATGTCCCCAGGTGCCACCTCCATCTGTAAAATCCCTCCAGGAATGGGGATCCAAACCCCCCTGGGCAGCTCCAATCCCTGCCCACCCTTTCCATGGGGAAATTCCTGCTGCTGCCCACCCTGAGCTCCCCTGGCCCAGCCTGGTTTAAGGTAAATTTAGATGGAAATTTCTGAATGGTTATTTTTTTATTAGGAAATAGATTTAAGCAGTTTTTTTAACTGGTTTTGGGAAATATTTTTTCGGAGAGAAGTGGAAAAAAAACCTGTTTATTTAACAGGCACAGCACTTCTCAGTATAAAAATGAACAATACTAAACAGTAAAGTTTTTTGCTGCTTTGAAGAGATGACAAATTCAGAAGAGGTTTTTTTTTTTTTTTGTGGGTTGTAACCTGGCTTACTCTAGGTTGTTTTTAGTTTATCCAGCACTGGGAAATGCCACAGCCAGGCTTGGTGGGCTACAGGTGTGAGTTCCTGGAGCTCTTCTGGGTTTTCAGTTTAGAGCAGGTTTGAACAATTTTAAGAAAAAGGAAAAAAAAAAACAAAACAAACTAGAGTGCAGGGAGCTGTTTTGCTTTAGCTGGTTAGAAGAATTAACCAGGAGCAAAGGAGATTTTTCTCTTGCTGTGAAGGATGTGCAGGAGGAAGTGCAGTCTTTGAAAACAAACTTTGCACTTTTTTCTCCTTCTCTTTACTTCTGGTGCCAGCCTTAAACTTGCAGAACTTCATATTTAACACCAACAGGACAGACGGTGAGGGATGCAAGCACCATAAAATCACTTCAGAACACCGAGGCCGTTCCCTCTCCTCCTGTCCCTGTTCCCAGATCCCAAATCCCCCCGGCTGTCCCCTCCTGTCAGGAGCTGTGCAGAGCCACAAGGTCCCTGCTGAGCCTCCTTTTCTCCCCTTCCCAGCTCCCTCAGCCTCTCCAGAGCCTTCTCCCAACTTTCCTGCTAAATCCTTTTCCTGTTCCTCCTGTTTTGTGATGTAACTTCACTGTCTGGAAGCAAGAGATGAATCCCAAGGATTTTCCTTCTCCTCCCAGCTGTGATGTGCTGCAAAGCCAAGAACAAAAAAGCTCTGAGAGATTCTGGTAGGGTTCAGTCTTAGGGTTTCTTGCTGAGAAACCAAAATATTCCCAGGGATGGGAATGTAATTGGAACCATCTCCAAAGGGAGGTCAAATCATGTTAAACGAGTGGATAACCAGGAAGTTTTTATAATTGCCTCAATCACGGATGAACCACATTCAGTTTGTGTTTGAAAGGAGATTAAAGCCATGCTCGGGGTTCAAACACCACCACGCTGGAGTCCTTGCTCGGTTTGACAGAAATCTTCAGTCCTGAAGGCTTTGCAAAAGTCCTCTGGATTTTTTGGGGGCATGGAATGAAATTCCTGCTGCTTCCAAGGGCTCCTTGCACAGCCCAGCACGTGAGGATTGGCTGGAGAGGACAATGACTCCAGACCCGCCAGGGTCCCAGGAAGGAGAGACCTTCTGGATCCCACAAAAAAACCCCTGGGATTCCAAGGGGACAACGAGGAACCCAGGTCAGAAATAGGAAACTTGTGAAAGACAGGAATTAAAGCAAATTCCTGCCAGCCCCTGTGAGCAGGAGCTCCCACGTGGAGGAGATGTGGGAAGGCTCCAGGTGGGAGCACTGTCCCACTCCTTCACACCTGAGGAGGTGACAAAGGTGAGAGCAGAGGGTGAAAAACCCAGGCTGGGACAGAAACCAGGCCGAAAATATCGGAGCAAAATCCCAGCATTGAATCTTAATCCCAGCACGTTTTATATCATCAGTTTGTGTGCTGACCCCTCACCCTGCTGGGATCATTTGGAGTGGGAATGGGATCCTCAGGCTCAGCTTTTCCTGGGGTGGCCCAGCCGTGCCTTGGATTAGCCCACCCCCCTCCCAGTGACCTTTCCTGCAGGGATATTCTTTTGGGAATAGGGAAACCTATCCCTTTGGGATATCCAGAAGCTCTGGATCGAGGCAGAGCATTCACCCTGCAGCCAGGGAGTTGGGACACATCCAACTCTGAACAACTTTTTGTTGAATTACTTTTTACTTTTTTTTTGCTGTTTTCCTTTTTTTTTCCTGCTCTGAGAACCATGCCAAGAGATTAGAAACGACAATCAACATCAGGAACCAGGGAGAAATGCCTGGAAAAACAGAGGGAGGCCCTGGCTGCCCTGCTCGGGGGTCAGGGGGCCAAGGGGAGGGTGGGGGATTCCCTGTGGACACACGATCCCACGGACCCCACCTCGGCTGGAGGAGCCCCTGGCGTGGGAAGGGACGGGAATGGGACAGGGCAGGGCGGGAGGGGCTGGCCCGGAGGGATTCGGGGCTGGCCCGGAGGGATTCGGGGCTGGCCCAGAGGGATTCGGGGCTGGCCCAGAGGGATTCGGGGCTGGGGAGAGCCTGGAGCTGCTCCGTGGGTCTGGGAGATGCGGTGGCTCCCAAGGGGCTCAGCCCAGAACAGTCCCAGCACAATCCCAGTACAGACCCAGTACAATCCCAGTACAATCGCAGCACAGTCCCAGTATAGACCCAGTACAATCCCAGCACAATCCCAGCACAGTCCCAGTATAGACCCAGTACAATCCCAGCACAATCCCAGCACAGTCCCAGCACAATCCCCATAGAATCCCAGCACAATCCCAGTACAATCCCAGCACAATCCCAGTACAGACCCAGTACAATCCCAGCACAGTCCCAATAGAATCCCAGCACAATCCCAGTACAATCCCAGCACAATCCCAGTACAATCCCAGCACAGTCCCAGTACAATCCCAGCACAGTCCCAGTACAATCCCAGCACAATCCCAGAACAATCCCAGAACAATCCCAGTACAACCCCAGCACAATCCCAGTACAATCCCAGTACAATCCCAGTACAATCCCAGCACAATCCCAGAACAATCCCAGTACAATCCCAGTACAATCCCAGTACAATCCCAGTACAATCCCGGTGCCATCCAGGGATGTTCCCTGGTGTCTGTGGGAGCTCCCAGCAGCTCCTCGTGGGAATTGTTTTGTTGAGAGCACCAAAGATTTTTAAGATTTTTGGTGACGCTGATTTTACCACGTTGACTTTGATTTCATCCAGGGAAAAACGAATTTAAAACCTCCTGGAGCTTCATGGGGACACGAGGTGAGGGCTGGGATGGAATTTTCTTGGAGGGGATGGAATTCCCAGAGGAGCTGTGGCTGCCCCTGGATCCCTGGGAGTGTCCAAGGCCAGGTTGGGATAATCTGGGACAGTGGGAGGTGTCCCTGCCATGGCACTGGATTTAAAATTCCCTTCCCCCAAACCATTGCAGGATTCTGGGATTTTAACCATGGCCATACAAACCAGTAAATCCCAAACTGCACAAACCCCTCCTCATCCCCATGGATTTCTACAGGTGGAGCTTTCAACAAAAACCCTGAGGAAATTTCTGCCCTGAAGAAAATTCTGTGGGGCAAGAACTTTCAGAGGAACTTTTTAATGAGCTCAGGAGAAACAAAAACCGGGGAAAAAAACCCCATGAAACTGCACTTTTCACTGAAATCCTCTCCCTTCAGCAAAATATCTTTACATTTCTGCCTTGTAAATCCCAGTTGTGTCCATTCCTTCCAGTGGGGGCAATCCCAGAGCACCGAGCTGTGCCAGAGTTCAGGAATCTCTGTCCTTGTCTAAACTTTGCTCTGCAGGCCTTGTTTATGAGCTGTCTGCAGAGGAGCTGGGAATCAATGGGGCATTGTTCAATAAATAATAAAAGCCAGACACCACCAGGTTCCTTTTTATCCCAGGCTTTTCCTGTAGGAGACACCGGATCAGAATTCCTGGGCAGGAGCACGGATTCCTCCTCTGTGGGGTGGAAATGAAACTCATCAAATTAATTTCTTGATGCCACAGCACTTGTCACCAAAACTTTGTAAACTGGGATTTGTGAACTTTGTAAACTGGACAGAACTTTGTCAAATGGGATTTTGATGTGTTGAAATTAATCCCTGTCAGAGTGATATGGAGAAGTTGTCTCCATACAAATTTGGATGTATTTTCCTTCATCACATAAAAGAATTAAAAGCCTTTTCTGGGCTACGTCAGCTGTGCTGTAGAGGCAGATTTGAGGTGTTTCCTCCTCCCAGTTTATCCCAGTTCCAGAGCAAGGGGTGGCTCTGTGCCAGGAATATCTGTGAATCCTGGCATCCCCCAAATTCAAGATGAGATGCTCCAAGGAAGAGAAACTTCGGGAGAGGAGGGAACAGCTGAGGTGGGACCCGTAAATCATGGTGTGGAATTTTAGTGTGGAATCATAGAATGGAATCATAGAATGGGATTATAGAATGGAATTAATAGCATGGAATTATAGAATGGAATTATAGAATGGGATTATAGAATGGAATTATAGAATGGAATCATAGAATGGAATTATAGAATGGAATTAATAGCATGGAATTATAGAATGGGATTATAGAATGGAATCATAGAATGGAATTATAGAATGGAATTAATAGCATGGAATTATAGAGTGGAATCATAGAATGGAATTATACAATTGAATTATAGCATGGAATTATAGAATGGAATCATAGACTGGAATTAAAGAATGGCATCGTAGAATGGAATCACAGAATGGAATCACAGAATGGGATTATACAATTGAATTTTAGCATGGAATCATAGATTGGAATCATAGCATGGAGCCCTGGGATGGTTTGGCTGGGAAAGGACCCTAAATCCATCCTGTGCCACCCCTGCCATGGCAGGGACACCTTCCCCTATCCCAGATGGGGGATCCCATCCAACCCAGCCGTGGACACTTGCAGGGGTCCAGGGAAGTGGATCTCATCCCAGGGCTCATCTCAGGCTCTCCAGAACCCAAACAATTCCCACCAGAGGAGAAATTACTGACTGCGAGCAAAGGCAGAAATCCCTTTTTGTGTTTTTCACTCTCCTCCAGGACTGTTTAATTGATCCATGCTCATCAAGACCTGGAGATGCCCCGGGTTCCAAAACCTCCCTGAGGGAAGGGATGGAGGGCAGGAAGGGAAGAGGGCAGGGAGGGAGGGAAGGAGCTCTGCTGATGTTTTCTCAGGTGCAGGGGAGGGTGAGGCGGTTCTCAGCCAAGGACATCAAAGCCGGGAGACCCTCCCCAGGCTGCGGGGCTGGGTGGGGCTCGGCCGGAGCCGGGAGTGACTCAGAGTGACGGGAGCGCTGCTGGTGCCAGCCGGAATGGGAAGGAGCCTTTGTTTGGGAACCTTTGCAGCTCCCCGGGTGAGTTCATCCCGGTGAGGTCAGCGGGAAAAACGCATCGGGGGACAGGTGAAGAGAATTACAAACCTCCGGGTTTTAAAACTCTGCGGTTTGGGGACATCTCTGTGGGGTTGGTGTGTGCTGAGGGCGAGCAAATCCTAATCCAGGATCTTTCCTTTATGGACTCGAGTCCTTCCATCCCAAACCTTCACTCACACAAGGGCAGTGATGCTTTGGGTTTCAGCTTTTGTATTTTTCAGAATCTCTGCTGTGTGTAAGTCTGAAACTTCATGTTAGGTGTTATTTAGGTGTTAGTTAGGTGTTAGTAAGGTGTTAGTTAGGTGTTAGTAAGGTGTTAGTTTGGTGTTAGGTGTTGGCGAGTTCTCTTCACAGGGGAGTTGGACACCACAATCCCTTCCCAGCTGGAGAATCGAGGACACCCAGTACCCAAAAATCAGAAACAGCAGCAAAGGGAAGGGAGGCTGAGACCCCAGAACCTGGGGCTGTGTTTGGATCATTGACCCCAATGTGTGGGTGAACCAAAACTGATAAAAGTGTAAAACTCAGGATCCAGCTTGGGTTTGATTTGGGTGCAGCCCCATCCAGGCTCTCCCCTGCCCAAGGTGAATCCTTTCAATAAATTCCGATTTTATCCCTTCAGCTCTGCCCAGTCTCTGTTCCAGCTCTGCCTTTCCAGGCATCAACAGCACCTCCAGAAGTGACATTTTAGGGTGTCTGCAGTCCCAGCCTCCTGCTGGAGCCACCAATTAATTGAGAACAAGGAATAAACGCCAGCACCACATTCCCTCCTCAAATGGGGGTGGCTGGGAAGGGAATCCCCCTCCCACACGCAGCAGGGCCCATGGATTGGGGGGCACAGCAGGGAAATGAAACCCAGGAACAGCAGGGACCTGTCCCTGTGTCCCTGTGCCTTGGGGACAGCAACTGGTGACACTGGGAGGGAAACTGGGAATCCTGAAGGGAGGGTTTGAATCACTGGGACAGATTGGGAATCCTGAAATGAGGGTTTGGATCACTGGGAATCCTGCAGTGAGGGTTTGGATCAGTCTGGGACAGATTGGGAATCCTGAAATGAGGATTTGGAGCTCTTGGAGCCTGCTGGGCTGAGGAAGGGAACAGTTTGTCCTGGAGCATGGGAAGTCAGGGTGGGACGTGGCTGTCCCTGTCGTGCTGGGGCTGGGCTGATTTCTCATTGTCTGTGCCATTGTCCAGTGAAAGGTGAAGCTCTGGGGGCACCCAGAGCTGTTTACACAGAGGGGCCCCCATTTCCAGAGTTAATTCTCCAACACAAATAATCCCAGGGATGGAGCAAGGCCTGGCTCGGGGCTGAGCTCCTCACACCTGCCCTGCTGCTGCCTGCAGCTTGAAGAAACACTGGATTATTCAACCATGTTTTTTAATATAAAACCTAAATATCCAATAATCCCAAGCACTTTCCTTCACCCCAGCATCCTCCTGTAAATGCAAAATTCTTCAACCCAGCACCAAAATCCTCACGCTGGGATTGTGGTGTTGCACAAACCCAAGCAGCAGCAGTGACTCCTTGGCTGGTTCCACCACTTTATTCCTTATTCCTCCTTTTTCTGCAGCCCTTGGCATGGCCAGGAGTGCTGCTTGAATTCCAAACAGGAATGAAGAAGCTGCAGGAGGAAATCATCCAGTGCTGGAGCTGGAAAAGTGGAGCTGAACTGATTGAACCCAGCTTTGATCAAAGATGGCACAGAGCTGGGGCTGAGCTGGGGCTGAGCTGGGACTGTACTGGGATTGTACTGGGGTTTTACTGGGATTGTACTGGGATTGTTCTGGGGTTTTACTGGGATTGTGCTGGGATTGTGCTCTCAGTGGAAGGATCAAAACATTTCCAAAGTGCTGCTCCAAACACAGGCCCGGGTGGAAAAAGTGGGAGGGAAAGGGGGAAAAAGAGGGAAAAAGAAAAAAAAAAAAACAAACCTCTCTCCTAACAGGTAGAAACTCCAGGGAATTATCTGACCCAAACTCCCCACGAGTGCTTGATCTTTAGGCATGACTGGCTCCTAAAAGTCTGGGATTTAAGGGATTACTGGTGCTTGAAATGAAAGCCACGTGTCTGGATCTGCAGAGCTGCAGCCCTGGGTGCGAATTGGCCACTTTGGATTTGATCTGGTGAGAAAATCACCGAAATAATCTGATCAGCAATGGCCAGGGCTGGGGTATCTGCTAAAAATGAGAGGAAAATAGCATTAAACTCTGCTCTTCCCACCCTCATCTCCTCCCTGCCCTCTCAAATCTCATTTTTTTGGGGGGGGATTTCCTTCAGCCAAAGGGCAGTAAGAAAATTGCACCGCGTTTTATTCACCTCCCCTGAGAGGGTTTTCCTTCAAACCTTCCCATTCTGCCTCTTCTGTCAGGTTTGTGTGCTGGCAGTGACAACCTGGGGTCAGTTTGGAGGCTGGAATAAAAAAAATCCAGGTGGAATTGAGCTCTGGGTCAGTTTGGAGGCTGGAATAAAAAAAATCCAGGTGGAATTGAGCTCTGGGTCAGTTTAGAGGCTGGAATAAAAAATCCAGGTGGAATTGAGCTCAGGGTCAGTTTGGAGGCTGGAATAAAAAAAATCCAGGTGGAATTGAGCTCTGGGTCAGTTTGGAGGATGGAATAACAATTCCAGGTGGAATTGAGAACAGCTTTCCTCTCCCAGCTCAGGTGTGCTGGGAAGGAGGAGGATGTTGGCACCTGGTGGAAAAAAACGCTCCCCCAACCCCCAGTAATTAAAAACGAATCTCAATTTGGAGCAGCAGGGTTTCATGTTCTTTTTTAAACCCTTGCCTGGCTTAAAACTGCCTTTTCTTTATCTTTATTCATGTCTAAGCTCTCCTTCAAAATCCTCCTACGTGTCTTCAACAATATCTCACAATAATGAGTCTAATTACGATTTTTTTTTCCCTCTCAAAGCTTTTATTAAAAATAACCCGTAAAAACAAAACAAAACAAAAAAAACCCATGCAAAGTGGAGAAGTTCCAAGGCCAGAGCAGCTCTGGGGGGTGTGAATGAGCAGCTCCATCCTCTCCTGATCCCAAAATGTTCCTTGCAGGAAGCAGGGAGAGGAACTGGGCACTGGAATAAACCCGGGAGTGGCCTCACCTGCCCTGAACTCTCATTTTTAAGTGCAGGGTGGTGCGGTTTCGCTTTTTTTGGAGAAAATTTTTGCTCGGAGGTGCAGCCCCATGTGCCAGGGGTGTTGGAGCCCTCTGGTTCTCCCATTCCCAGATGTGATTTTCCAGCTGGAGCCCTGACACAGCCTCCAGGATAAAGGGAAAATGTTCCCTCCTGCCTTGTTTGGGATGGAGAGGGGACCCTGCTCTGCCTGCAGCCTCTGATCTGAACGCATTCACTGAGCTCTGGGCTTGTCTGGCACAATTTTATTATAAATATCAACCTTTGAGTGAGCAGAGACTCCAGGGCTGGAGCCAGGCTGGGAATGTTCACCTGGAGGAGGGAGGGATCCAGGGAGAGCTTCCAGCACATTCCAGAGCCTAAAGGGGCTCCAGGAGAGCTGGAGAGGGGCTGGGGACAAGGGATGGAGGGACAGGACACAGGGAATGGCTTCCCACTGGTTAGGTGGGATTTTGGGAAGGAATTCCTGGCTGGGATGGAATTCCCAGAGGAGCTGTGGCTGCCCCTGGATCCCTGGAAGTGTCCAAGGTCAGGCTGGGATAATCTGGGACAGTGGGAGGTGTCCCTGCCATGGCAGGGGTGGCACAGGGTGACTTCTGAGGTCCCAAACCATTCCAGGATTCCCTGATTCACTCCAACATCCCTGGAGGCTTCTCCCCTTCCTCCTCCTCCTCCTCCTCCTCTTGGCTCACCACCTGCCCTCCCCAAAAAAATGGGATTTGCAGCGGTCTGGGCTGTGGAGGAGGGAATGGCAGAGGATGTGGAGCCTTCCCGAGGGCTCGGGGTGGATTTTTGTCCTTGTGGAGAAAATGTGAATCATCCCCGGGGAGTTCCCCTCTGCCTCCCTCTGCCGTTCAGGTGAGAACCAGGAACCAGCGCAGCTCAGGTGTGTTGTCCTTTACCTGTCAGGAATTTGTTCTCTTTTCCCATCTCCTCCTTGTTTCCTTTTCAACCAACCAGCCCCGTTACACAGTGACGTCATTAAACCCCAAAATTCACTTTTTTCACCAATCCTATTTTCCAGGAAATGCTGGGAAATCTCCCCCAGTGATTCTGTGAAGGGTTTGGAGCTGGGGCTGAGCTCTGCTCCCACAGAGGGCTGCTTACAGATCCAGGGACATCATTAAACCCCAAAATTCACTTTTTTTTATCCAATCCTATTTTCCAGGAGATGCTGGGAAATCTCCCTCGGTGATTCTGTGCAGGTTTGGAGCTGAACCTTGCCCTGCTCCCACAGAGGGATGCTTTCAGACCCAGGGACATCATTAAACCCCAAAATTCACTTTTTTCACCAATCCTATTTTCCAGGAGATGCTGGGAAATCTCCCCCGGTGATTCTGTGCAGGTTTGGAGCTGGGGCTGAGCTCTGCTCCCACCCAGGGCTGCTAAGCCCGGCTCTGGCCGTGCCTAACGAGCTGAGCCCAGCCCTGTGTGTGCCGAGGGTTTTATGTAACGTGGGAGAAAAGGGGAGCCCAGTGTGCGAGGAGGGAAAATTGCTCATTCCGTAATGACTGGGACAGAGCGGGATAATTAGGGTTTCTTTCCTCTTTAATTAGGAAATGGCAAACACAGATTAATCAATTACAAATGCCTCTTTATCCCGCGGTGCACTGCAATTAACATTACTTAAATGTGTTCACAAAGCAGGAGGCCTGGATTTGGAAAGCCACTTCTCGCTGGGTTTGGGGGTTTTTTGGGTTTTTTTGGGTTTCTTTGGGGTTTTTTTTTTCTTTTCCCGGTTTCCCAGCTCCCAGCATGTCTGAACCTTTCCCGTCTCCCCTTTCTCGCGCTCCTTCTGCGGGGATTTAACCATTCTGGGTAATTCTAAATCATTAAACAGCGCAAGCAAAGCTGCCTTTCCCAAAATGAAAAGCATTTTTGGAGAGCGGGAGGAGTGGAAGACGCGGAGCTGCGATTTCAGCGGGGTCGCGCCCCACAATAGCAGGGTAAAAATCCAGGAAATACAATAACCTGATTCATCCCTGGCTTTCTCAGGCCTCTGCCAAAAGCGTGATGAGGTCCCGGAGGGTTCGATTCGGGACACGGCGGAACAAAACCTCCTCTCCCCTGCCGCTGCCGCTCCGCCATTCCCGACAAAAGCCGGGCAGGACGGAGCGAGGAGGGAGCTCGGGGGAGGGAACTGCGGCTTCCCAGGGCACGGAAAAGCGGGCAGGGAGGAGGGCAGGCCCCAGGAGTGGCGGCTGCAGTCACGGGGGTGCTCCAAAAACCACGGGCAGAGCATCCCGAACCTCGCTGCTGCATCCCGGGGATGCTCCAAAGCGATCCCGAACCTCTCTACATCCCAGGGATGCTCCAAAAACCCCGGGAGAGCACCTCGAACCTCACTGCATCCCAGGGATGCTCCAAAGTGATCCCGAACCTCGCTTCATCCCAGGGATGCTCCAAAGGTGAGGACAGAGCATCCCGGCCCTCGCTGCATCCCAGGGATGCTCCAAACTGATCTCAAACCTCTCTACATCCCAGGGATGCTCCAAATCCCTCAGGCAGTTCATCCCGGCCCTCACTGCGTTCCAGGGATGCTCCAAAGTGATCCAGGCCCTCACTGCATCCCAAGGATGCTCCAAAGTGATCCCGGCCCTCGCTGCATCCCAAGGATGCTCCAAAGTGATCTCGACCCTCGCTACGTCCCAAGGATGCTCCAAAGATCACGGGCAGAGCATCCCGGCCCTCGCTGCATCCCAAGGATGCTCCAAAGTGATCCCGGCCCTCGCTGCTGCATCCCACGGATGCTCCAAAGGGGGGACAGAGCATCTGGGCCCTGGCTGCATCCCAGGGCTGCTCCGAGGCCGGGCTCACCTGTGCCGGGCCGGGCTGGAGCCGTGCCGGTGTCCCCCAGGCATTGCTGCCATCTATTGGGAGGAACGGGCTCGCTCTCGTCCCGATCCCAGCCCGGAGCGCAGCCCTGGGGAGGGGACGGCGCTTCCAGCCCCGCTGGAATTGTTGCTGAGCCCCTCGGGGTGAGAGACTCGCGGGGGGATCTTCGGCCCCGGCTGCTGAGCACGGAGATTCCGGAGAATCCTGGAAAGGTTTGGCTTGGAAAGGAGCGTAAAGATCATCCCGTGCCACCCCTGCCGGGCAGGGACAGCTCCCACCACCCCAGGGTGCTCCAAGCCCCGCCCGACCTGGCCTTGGACACTCCCAGGGATGGGGCAGCCGCCGCTTCTCGTGTCTTTCCGGGTATTTTTAGGAATTTGTGGTGGCCCCAGTTGCCCTCCCGGACTGCCAGGTGCCGGTGGCACAGTCTGGACTTGATAATCTCAGTTTAGTGGTGTAAGAGATCAGGGAGGGGTGGGATATTGGGAAGGAATTGTTCCCTGGGAGGGTGAGGAGGGGCTGGGATGGAATTCCCAGAGGAGCTGTGGCTGTCCCTGGATCCCTGGGAGTGTCCAAGGCCAGGCTGGAGCCCCCTGGGATAGAGGGAGGCGTCCCTGCCATGGCAGGGGTGAACTGGACGAGTTTTCAAGTCCCTTCCAACACAAACCATCGCAGGATTGTGTTGTTCCAATGACACTGGAGCTGAGCACACCCGGAGTGAGTGACCTGCTGAACTGGGCCCTCAGGAAGGAGCCCCACGGACTCTCTGGACAGATTTTATTTTTTTAACCAGCCGAGATGTGCGGAGTTGGAGCTGGAGCTGATCAGGGTGCTCGTATCAAGTGTGTGCTTTCAATTTGGGATGTTCCTGGCCCTGCTCCCGGGATAGAGGCTTTGAACTGGAGCTCCCTGTGGCTCCCCATGGCTCTGCTGACACAGGACAGGATTTTGGCTGCTTTGGGACAGAAGTGCCGGTGGGAGGGGTCGGTCCTGCCACAGGATCCTGCAATGGGGTTGGAAGGGATTTTAAACCCCATCCAGTGCCACTCATGCCATGGGCAGGGACAATTTCCACTGTCCCAGGCTGCTCCAAGCTCCATCCAACAATTCCCGGGATCCAGAGGCAGCCACAGCTCCTCTGGGAAAGCTGCTCCGAGAGGAAAATGTTTGAGGATGCAAAGACCCCCAGTTTGTTATCACATCACCTTTGGGGTTGGTCAGGCTGAGGCAACTGCAGCTGCCACTGGAGCCTTTTGGGGCTACCAAAAACAGAATTAAGGGAATAAAAAGATATTCTATTTATTATTTATATATTATTTCTATTTATTGAAGGGCCTTCAGGTACATTTCAGGCAGACAAAGCCCCCCAAGGACTACACCCTAAAATGGGTCACGGGGTTTTCACACTTTTATCAGTTTGGTCCATTTGAATATTGGGGTTTAATCTCCCAATTACAAACTGGAATCTTCAAAATTACAGCTTCAAAATCTCCCAATGGCAGCTCCAGGTAATGAAGTCATTTAGCCCAGGTTTGCTCCCCCAGCTCCCTTTTGTTTCCATCTCTGGGGCCTGGGGCAGTGAGGGCTCCTTGATTGCCAGCCTGGAGAGGAATTGTTGTGTGTGCCCAAACTGGGAGAGCAGCAGCTCACACTGGGTGTGGAGTTTGGAGTTACACACTAAAGAACTGCAGGGTTACAAATCAATAAAAACCAGAAAAGCTGAAATGCTGGGGGATCACCACGGGGGCCTGGGGGGCAGCAGGGCAGGAATTGGGATCCCAAAGAGCTGCTCCTGCTTTGGAAGGGCTGGGATGCAGCAAAAAAAAAAAATTCAAAAAAAAAAAAAAAAGGAAAGGACCAGGAATGAGGCTCTGGGGTTGTGTTGATCCCTCTGGAAAAGTTTTGGATCCACTTGTCTGGTCCAGGCTGCCTGTCCTGGATCCTCATCCTATTCCCATTGGATCTGTCCCTCAGTTCCCCACGGGAACAGAGGTTTCCCCTTGGAAAAAGTTTGGGGGATGTCATTAATGGAGTCAGTTGAGGGATGCAGAGTGAAAATCCTCTGTGTTCACTCGGATTTTCCACAGGGTGGTTGAGATTCATTTGTCTTGGATTTCTCCTCTTCAGAACTAAAAATACAAACCTGAAATTCCCTGAAATTTGGGGGAAATCCCATTTTCCTGAGCGTTCAGCAGGAACTTGTGCTGCCCGTGTCCCATAGCTGAGTTTCAGCAGCTGCTCCGTGTGCTTTTCTGTAATCTCTTAATTAGGAGGGGGTTGTGCTTGGCAGATTAATTTTGAGGTTCTGAATGCCTCGATTTCCTGGAAATCTCAAAGCAGCACCTCCTGCTCAGGCCTTTTTTGGTTAAAAAAAGAAAGAGATCTTGGAAATAAAATCCACTGAAGTTGCATTTTCAGGTTAATCCATGAGAAGGGCTGGATTTATCCAGCAGAACCTGGACGCTGAGGGGCTTTTTGGGAGTTGGGAATTTTCTTTTCTCTAAAAAAATCAGAGTTTCTTAAAGAGGAAACTTTTCCTGAAAGGAACAGCTTGCAAACATAAATAGCCTTGCACATAGCTCGGGTTCCAGCTTTGTGTGCTTTGTTCTCCAGGAATTTGTCAGACAAATGTCTGGGCTCTAACACATCCCAAAGAGGATTCAAGGCAGCTCCATCAGAAAGTGCAGGGAAAAAAAAAAATAAATTTGGATTTGGGGCTTTTCTCATCCAGGAATTCCTAGCCTGGTTCAGAGCTGCTTGTTTCCCACCGTGCTGGGGAAACTCTGATTTGATTTATTCCATTATAAAATTGTGTTTAATGCCCCGGCAAAGGGAGGGTGTGAAGTGTTTCCTGAGGATGGAGGGATAACCAAAGGAATTCCTGATGATCCTGGTGCGGGGTGATCCCATAAAAAAAACAGAGAGTGGGATGGAATTCCATGGATTTCGCAGCATTCCGTGCTGCTGGGCACACCTGTGCCACGGTTTGGGGGATTTTATCAGGTGTGAACTGCTGGGTTCCACCCTCCCAAAATCCCAACCGAGGATTGTGGGAAGGGAAGGTTTGGGAAGGGAAGTTTGGGAAGGGAAAGGGAAGGGAAGTTTTGGGAAGGGAAGGATTCATTGCCTGGATGCTGAGGCTGTCTTTGGAGGCAGAATTGTGTGACAGGGACACAGGACAGGGACAAGGGACAAACTCCGCTCTGTTCCCTGCTCTAATGAGGGAGCTGAGCCCAAAAGTCTCCCGAGGGGAATGGGAAGGCAGGAACAGGGCGGATCCTTTGGAGAAGCCCCTGGAATCCCATATTTCATCCATGGAATCCCGAGCTGTGTCCTCCAGCCCATCCCCAGCTTTCCCAGGCTGCTGATTCCCTCCTGGTGCTCCAGAAAATCCCGGTGTGAATCTCATCCCTAAAAATCCCTGGGCTCCATCACAGGTGATTTCATTTCGTTAATTTGATTATTTTCACTTTATACCCAGAGCCTCTGGAAAACCAAACGTGTCGGGAGGCGTTTGGCAGCTTGGATAGAAAAGATTTAACCCCGATTTCACATTCCTTTGGGTAAGGATGGGGCAGGACCCAACATTCCAGGCACGGAGGATTCCCGAGGGGTCGGAGCTGCCCCGGGCTATTCCCGCCGTCCCTGCGTATTTTTAGATGGGATTCTGTGCCTGGATTAGAGCCTTTCCCTGCTTCCCAGCTCGGCATTCCTCGCATCCTTGCCCAAATTTGCACTTTAATTCCCGGGAAGCCGCTGACACCGGCACTGGCTGCAAGGGATGATTGTGCAGATTTTGCTGCCTGGTGCCTCTGTGCCCGAAAATAACCAAAACTCGGGGCTATTTTTGGAAGCAGAGCGTTCTCCAAAGCTCCCTGCCTCGATTTCCCTGCTTATTGTTCACTGCTCACTGCTATTCCAAGAGTGATCCCGAAATCCCACCTGCCCCAGAGGGGAAAAATCCACAATTTCTGTGAATTGGACTCTTCCATTACATTTTTTTGTAACCCACCATTCTTCCAGCCAGCAATTAAGTGCTGTTAATTAGCCAGCCTTCATCCTGCAGCTCCGGCAGATATTTGCTACCCCCAACCCAGACCTTGGCAAGCATTTCCGAGTGGAAATTTTTTCTTTGGAAAAAATCAGAGCGATTTTCAGTCGTTATTTCAGGCCCTTTTGTGTCTTTGGTGAGCCAGGAGGCTTCCAGCTCTGAAATCCCTGGAAAAAACACCTGGAAATGCCCATCCATGAGGAGTTCTCCATAGGAAGAGCTGGGAAATCAGGAATTTCCTGCTGTAGGATTGTCAGAAGTTTTCCAGAGTCAATTCTTTGGGTCAGTAGCGACTCCAGTGGCCATGGGGGTGAAATTCCCTGGATTTGGTGGTTTGGATTCCACAGCCAAAATTGTCCTTTGATAATTCCCTGCTGCAGCAACTGAGATCTCCAAGCTTTGCCATGGGATTCTGCAGTGAAGGACTGGGATTAACTGGGGGCAGAGTGGGAATTTCCAAAGAAATTCACCCAAAGCTGAGGTGGAACGGGAAGAGTGAGGAAAAAACGATGCTGAAATCCATCAGCCTTTCCTTTCTGGAACAGGTTGGTTCCCAGTTTCCTCAGGCATTGTCCAGCCTGTTTGAAATATCACCAGAAATACAAATTATTTGGGATATTTAGGCCTGGAGGGAGCAACCAGGGAGCTCTGGAGGCTCCAAGGATCCCGAGACACCCCCAGTCCCTGTGGGAAGGGCAGGAAAATGCAGGAATGGCAAATTCCTGCAGCACAGGGATTTACAAAGCCTGGGTTAACAAAGCCACAGATTTGTGTCTGGTATCCGGGGATCCTGGGGGAAGCTTTTCCCACAGCTGGGATATTGGGGTGTCCCCTTTCCCACTTCTTCTTCCTCCACGGAGTCTCTGGTATCCAGGGAGGGGTGAGCCGGTGCTGTAGGGGTTAAATTGAGTGGTTTTGGGTTGTTTTTTTTCCTACCAATCTGACACCCCAAAGGTGTTCCCAAGTGTTCCATGGGGATAAAAGATCTCCAAAAATTCATTCTGTTTAATATTAAAACTCTGAGATAAATCAGTGCAGTTTCCCAGGTTAAAAAAAAAAAAAAAAAAAAAAAAAAAAAAAAAAAAAAAAAGGGAAATTTTTCCCCTTGGTGTTCAGGAGTTTGTGATGGACAAAGAGAGGGTTTGGGAATTGGGAATGGGAATGGGAATTGGGAATGGGAATGGAGCCCTAAAAAGAGGACAATGACTGAATTGCTGATGTGGAAACTCAGTTAAATACAAAAATCTTCCCAGATTCTCCTCTAAAAATCCCCAGGTTTTCCTGCAGGTGCCACACGGGGATATTTCAGGTGGGGACTGGGACAAGAAGCTCCCAGTGAGCTGTGCCTAAATTATCCCAAAATCCAGGAGATCAGATGAACCCCAGGGATCTTCATCCTGAGCAGCTCTGGGGTTCCATCCCCCTCTGGCACGGGCCATAATCCCCAGGGGAGTTTTCCCATTTCCTCTGGAATATTTTAATTATTCCCTCTTCACTCAGCCTCTCTTCCCTCGCTCTTGTTTAGGCCTTGGCAATTAATATTCCCTGAGAATTATCTTTCCATCTTCTGAAAAATCGCAGGGAAAGAAGGATTCCCATCTCAAACAGATTTTTGTCAGCACAGCAACCAGAACATTTATGACACCAACCTTAGGATCTGCGAGTCGTTACTTTAATAAAATTAAAAACCACAAAATGACCCCCCCCTGCCAAACAAATCCCAGAAATGCTGGGAAAGTTCAAAGGGACTTTCTCAGGACTGGAATGAGGAGGCTGCCTTGTCATTCCCTATTTTTTTTTTTAATTTATTTCCCTCTTTTTTTAATGTATTCCCCTCTTTTTAAAATTTATTTCTCTATCTTTTTTATTTCCTTTTTTTTTTTTCAAAATTTATTTCCCTCTTTTTAAATGTATTTCCTTCTTTGTTTTTTCATTTATTTCCCTCTTTTTAAAATTTGATTTCCCTCTTTTTTAAATGCATTTCCCTCCTTTTATTAAATTTTATTTCCCTTTTTTTAATGTATTTCCCTCTCTTTTTAAAATTATTTCCCTCTTTTTTAAAGTTTTATTTCCCTCTTTTTAAAATTTATTTCCCTCTTTTTTAAATGCGTTTCCCTCCTTTTTTAAAATTTATTTCCCTCTTTTCCCTATTTTTTTTAATATTTATTTCCCTCTTTTTTAATATATTTCCAATTTATTTTCCTTTTTTTTTTTTTTTTTTCTTTTTAATATATTTCTTTCCCCCTTTTTTAAAAATTTCTTTTTCAACAGCCGCTGCGCTGATTAAAATCCCGACTCCTGCCTCCTTCTCCACCTGGTGCTGAGCTGGGAATGCTCTTCCCTGCCTGCACAGAGGATCCAGAGGATCCTTCCCCTGCAGGAAACTCCATCCAATTCCCGCTCCGTGGATGTGGCAGAGAAATGCTCGGCAGCTCGAGGGGGAACGGCTGCGTTTTATTTTAACCTTTAAGAATGACACCAATCCCACAGCTGTTAACGCTGGGAGGCTCCTCCGCTTCCCCACGCAAATCCAGAGCTGCTGCCTTGGGATGAGGGGGAGGCAGGAAAATCCATAATTCATGGCTTTGTTCTGCAGGCTTCATTTTCTCCTTAATGAGACGTCCTCGCTCTCTGGTTCGGGCAAGCCTTTGCAAGAAGCTCCCCGGATAATTTGTCATCGGGCTGGGGAGCAGGGGAAAGGGGGAATTCCGGGAATTTTTTTTTTGGGGGGGGGGGGGGGGGGTTCTCTGAGCTGGGAACTCCGCAGGGGGAGTTCCTGAAGGAAGGGCTCGCCCCTCGGATTTGGGGTTGGGATTTAGGGATTTAGCCCTGCTGGAGGTTTTGGAGCTGCTGGGATGGGAGTAGCACTGCTCTGAGATTTTGGGGGGCTTCCTTCCTCTTTTATTCCCTTTTCCTGATTTTCCTCCGGGTGAGCAGCTCTGTCCCTGTGTGCAAATCCTGGAGTTCTGTCCCCAAAATCCTCACTGGGTGTGGGGTGACCTCCAAAGCCTCTTCCCCTCTGGAAATGGCATTTCCCCACCTGCACGGGCACATCCTGCTCCTGTTCCTCCCCTTGGACACTGCCCTGGGGCTGGGAATGGGAATGGGAATGGGAATGGGAATGGGAATGGGATTGGGGCTGGGAATGAAGGAATGGGGATGGGAATGGGATTGGGGATAGGGCTGAGGCTGGGAATGGGAACGGGAACGGGAATGGGGCTGGGAATGGGGCTAGGAATGGGAACAGGTCTGGGAATAGAGCAGGGAATGGGGCAGGGAATGAAGGAATAGGGCAGGGAATGGGAATAGGGCAAGGAATGAAGGAATACGGCAGGGAATGGGGCAGGGAATGAAGGAATGGGGCAGGGAATGGGAATGGGGCAGGGAATGAAGGAATGGGGCAGGGAATGGGGCAGGGAATGGGGCTGTCTCCTCCACCTGCTGCAGGGAAGGATTCAAACCTCTCTGACTCCGTTTTTCAGGGACAAGCCCAGCCCAGGGCAGCCATCCCCACATCTGCTCGGTGTGGGGCAGAGCCGCCAGCAGGGCAGGACTTCTCCCCTCCACAGAGGAGCATTTCCAGTGCCTGCAGGAGCAGGAGCCGAGTGCTGAAAGTTCCCCATGTGTCTCATCCGTGAGGCACATTTGGTTTGAATCAAAATCCCATCCAACAGGCAGTGGGATTTCCAGCCCGGGATTACGAGTAATTCCAGGTTATTATTAGCAATCACTTTTCATCAGACACTGCAGCTACAAGATGTAGAACAAGCCCAGCAGAAAAAGACTGAAGTGTGGGATTTCTGTTATTTAAAAAAAAAAAAAATCAAATTGTGCAGTGCAAGTCAATCACGACAACATGAGAAATCCTTTGCTTTGCCTTCATTTTTGTTGCCAATTCACCCAAGCTCAGCAGAAGACAAAAGTTCATGGAATCATTAAGGTTGGAAAAACCCTCCAGGATTATCAAGCTGTGAGTGATGCAGCCCAGAGCTCTGAGTGCCACATCCAGGGATGAGGACTCCAAACCTCCCTGGGCAGCTCTTTCCCATATTTAATAACCCTTCCCATGAAGAAATTCCTGCTGATGTCCAGCCTGACCCTCCCCTGGCACAGCCTGAGCTCGTTTCCCCTCGTCCTGTCGATAATTGCCACCTTATATCGGGCATTAAACAATTATAACTTCGCTGTGACACAGCCAAACCCACCCTGACTCCCTGCACATAAAGCTGAGATATTAAATCCCTTTAATAATCAGATTTCCAGCAGGTTTTTTTGCCAGGTTTGTGGAGCCTGTAGCCAGATCCAAGTGGTTCTGTCGGGGCAGACTCCCAGGTAACTCCTAAATTGCATCCTGCCTTTTGGAACAAGTTCTGACACCCCTGCCCCGGTGCAGCCGGGGTTGTTCACCTGGGCTAAGCAAATTAAAAGGTTCTGCTCGGCCTCTCCCTTACTTTGCTTTTCTCCTGCCGGGGTAATTGCAGCTGCTGCCGCTTCCCAGCCCCGGGATGGGGGAATCGCATCCCGGCAGCGTGCGGGGACGCGCCGGAGCCATGGCGGGGAGGGAGGAGGGGATGGAATTCCGTGGTTGGGTTTAATGTGCACCTGCTGGGGAGCTGGTCCAGCGGGCTGCGAGGGCGGCTGGCCACGGGCCAAGGGCTGCACGCTGCCAGGTTTGAGCCCTGAAAATCCTGGAGTGCTTCCCGTGTGGTTTGGGAGCACCTTGGAACCGCGAAGAGCAGGAATCGCCTCGCCCTGCTGGACACGGGTCCTGCTCCACGCAAGCCCCGGGAAGTTGTGGATTCCCCATCCCTTGGAAGCCCGGAGGGGGCTTGGAGCAGCCTGGGAGGGGGTGGGACGAGAGGATCGTCCCGGCCAAAACATCCCGGGACACCTCGGATGTCCCCAGCAGCCCCTCCGGGAGCCGGGAATGCCGGGGAGGGGAGAGGGGGAGAGGAGGATGGTGGAGAGCTGGGAAAGATCAGGGAATGTTGGATTGAAGGGAAGGGAAGGGAAGGGAAGGGAAGGGAAGGGAAGGGAAGGGAAGGGAAGGGAAGGGAAGGGAAGGAAATGCTGTTTTTTGGGAAGAATCGGGGAATGCTGGTTATTGGGAAGGATCAGGCAATGTCGGATTACTGGGAAGGGAAAGATCGGGGGATTCTGGGTTTTGGGAAGGAACAGGGAATGAATGCTGGTTGTTGGGAATGCCGGGATTTGGGAAGGATCGGGGAATGCTGGGTTTTTTTGGGAATGCTGTTTTTTTGGGAATGCCGGTTTTGGGAATGCTGGCTGTTGGGAATGCCGGTTTTGGGAATGCCGGTTTTTGGGAATGCTGGCTTTTGGGAATGCTGGTTTTGGGAATGCTGTTTTTTGGGAATACTGGTTTTGGGAATGCTGTTTTTGGGAATGCCGGGTTTGGGAATGCTGTTTTTTGGGAATGCTGTTTTTTGGGAATGCCGGGTTTGGGAATGCTGTTTTTTGGGAATGCTGTTTTTTGGGAATGCCGGGTTTGGGAATGCTAGCTGTTGGGAATACTGGTTTGGGGAATGCTGTTTTTTGGGAATACCGGTTTTGGGAATGCTGTTTTTTGGGAATACTGGTTTTGGGAATGCCGGTTTTGGGAATACTGGTTTTGGGAATGCTGTTTTTTGGGAATGCCGGTTTTGGGAATGCCGGTTTTGGGAATGCTGTTTTTTGGGAATGCCGGTTTTGGGAATACTGGTTTTGGGAATGCCGTTTTTTGGGAATGCCGGGTTTGGGAATGCTGTTTTTTGGGAATGCCGTCGCTGGGAGCAGCGGCGCAGGGCGGGCCGCGGGCAGTGCAGGGCGTGCGGGGCCGGCCCAGCGGCGCTCCCGAGGTGATGCAGTTGCTCACGTCCCTCCGGAGCGCGGGGAGCCGAGGGGTCCCGGCTGGGAAAAGGGGGATAAAGGTGGGAAAGGATCCAGTTACACAATGGGAGGGAAGGGGGGCAGCCCTGGCAGCAGCTCCCAGCCAGGAGCAGCTGAGCAGAGAGGGATCGCTGACTTTAGGTCCCCCTTTCTCTTTTTCCTCGTTTCTTTTCTCCTCTCCCTCGATTTCTTTTTTTTTTTTTTTTTTTTTTTTTTTTTTTTTTTTTTTTTTGAATGAATGAATGAATGAAGTTGGATAAAAATCTTAACACCTTGGGAATAGAGGAGCAGTGGCACAAAAGGCCGGGCTGTGCAATTTAATAGGGTCTGCTGAATGGGAATGGAAAGAAGGGGGGGATTCTCCCAGGGCTAACAGTGCCTTTCTTTTTTCTCTTTCCACGCATCAGCCAGGAAAAGAAACCCTCCAGCATTTCACCTCGGGGGAAATCTTCCAGCAGGTTGTGCCAAGCTTTTAGGAACAAATAGGGAAACTTTTTATTTTTAATTTGTTTTGTTGGTTTTTTGTTGGTTTTTGGGGTTTTTTTCAATGATCTCCCCAGGCTGTAGAGCAACTGTTACCTGAGATCGGGAGGAAGGAAGGTTTTTAGGGAAAACCTTATCCCATAATGGGTGTTCTTGTATCCCTAAACCTTCTAACAACACTTTCGAAGGGCCTGGCCCTTGAATGAGCCAACCGCTGATTTTGGGGCAGTGATTCCATCGCTGGCTGCTCCTTTTTCCCTTTAAAACCTGGTACAGGATGGAAGCCAAACTCCTCTGCCACCAAACTCCTGGGAAATCTCACAGCGAGGGCAGAATGGAAGTTTCCAGGGAATTTCGAGCCCTTGTGACTTCAACATGCAAAAGAAAAAAATGCAAATGTGCTCTGGTAGCGCAGGTCTTGGGCAGAAATTTGCTTGTACGAGTCCCCTGCCAAATCTGACAGCTGTCCTGAAATCATCCCCCCGCTCTTTTAAAGCAAAATAATAAAAGTTCTGCCTCCACGGGGTCTTTTTGGAGTCTCCATCGAGTTTTCCTGGTGTTTTCATATTTGTGTCCTGATCCAACACCACTCACGGGGTCACCAAACCGAGCCTCGCTCACCTCCTGCTCCTGCTGCTCGGAATTAAAACGTGCAGCAGGTACAAACATCAAACACGGCCCTGAAGGAGCAAATCCCTGGGGAAAACAGCGGGAGAAAGAACCGAAAATGTGCCGGAATAATCTGGGTTTCCCCTTGGCGTTCATTCCTGCCCGCTCTGGGGCTGCCGTGGATGCGGACGCGCTCCCGTGGAGGGTCAGGACAAGGTGCCCGAGTCTGCAGCTCCAAAAGCCGCCCAAGCCGAGCGGGAATGCTCGGTTTGGGGGTGAAGGGGTGCAGGGATCGGGCTGGGAGTTTGCAACCCACTCGTGTGGAAAATGCAGCGCTTCCCCTGCGGAGAGGACGGCGCTGGAGCCGTGACTCAGCCCCCATTGAAGTCGCTGCCAGAGTTGCTTTTGATTTAATCAGGATCAAACCCTCTGGGATTATTCTCACTTCCAAACTGGACCGGGGCTCTGAAGTGGAGAAACCACAACGCTTTGCGAGGCTGCTGCTTCTTTTTCTTGGCTTTTTTTTTTTTTTTCCTTTATTTAATGAATTTGGCTCGGTGTCCCAAACCGGAGCCGAAACCCGAAACCCGAAACCCTCCTGTTTCAGGTCTTTTGGCGTGCGCTTGGAACATCTGGCACAGCTGTTCCTGTGACCCCCGGGCAGCAGCACAACCTCGCTCCTGTTCCCATTCCAAAGGGAGCCGGCAGCACCGGGAATGGGGCAGCTCCTGCCCGGGAGAGATCGGGGACAGGGATGGGCAGGACCCAGAGCGATCCCATTTTCCCAGGGAAAAAAAAGGCAGGAATGAGGCAAAGCAGCTTCTGGAGCTCCACGGAAAGAGTCTCCTCACGCTTCTCTTTAAATTCTTCCTTATCGCCTTTTAAACCCGAATAAATGTCCCAAAATGGGGCGTTTGGCACCTTCACTTGAATGGGATTTGTGGAATCGCTTCGTCAAATGGGAATTCTGTGGCTGGATGGATCCGTGGATCTCTCCAAGCTGGGTTTCCTTGCCTGGCGCCACAGAGCTGAGAGTCCTTCCCAGAAAAGATCCTGGGGGTGGCGGAGTGAGCCCCAAACGTGCCCAGGATCCAAATTAGCTCAGCCCAGATCAGCCAGACCTGATCTCGAAATCTTTGGGTTTATTCTAAGCTGCAGGAACTTGTGACTTTTTATCTGGAAATCTTTCTCCGCGCACCTTTCCCCATTTCCTCTCGGCTCCAAGGCTTAACAGCCCTGCTGCACTTTCATCCCCGAAACACCCAGAGCTTTAAATTGTCTCTGGGACCCGGGATAATCAATCCTGCAGCGTGTTAATCCTCATTACGTGCCCATTAAAACCGAGATTAAATCAGGCATTAGGGTGCCTCCTCCCGTTATGAAATCTGAAAAACATC
Source organism: Sturnus vulgaris (assembly GCF_052056855.1). NCBI lineage: Eukaryota > Metazoa > Chordata > Aves > Passeriformes > Sturnidae > Sturnus > Sturnus vulgaris. Next base: position 4,745,136 of record NC_142270.1, read on the forward strand.
ATTGAGTTTGGAGCAGACAGAGGGGGGAGTGAAAAAACCACCAAACACCTAAAAAACGGGGTTTGGGGCGCAGCAGAAGGTTTGAGTTGCTGCTTTAATGGGGGGAATTGCTGATTTCACGGAGGGAATTGCGCAGGTGAGGGGAGCTAAGGAGGCGGCGGGCGAGGTTTGGGGCAAGGGAGGGATTTGCATGAGCCTACGTGAGGGCAGGGATGAATCCCGGGGCTCGCACGTGCTGGGGCAGGAGGCAGCGCAGGGAAAGGTGAGAGCCGGGGCAGGAGCGGGAGGATCCCGGCCAGCCCCAACCCCATCCCCGAGCCCCCCAAAGCCGCCCCTTCCCAACCCCGCCATCACTCCCGGACGGATGGGAACAGCTTTTCCTACAGGGCAGGTGATTTTCTTTTGGGGTGGGGGCGCTTTAGGACGGCGCTGTCATTTCCTCGAGCTCCACGATCCATAGGAAGCCTCCCCCCCTCCCCTTTCCCTTTCCCACCGCTCCTCCAAGGATGAACTTTTCGCTCATTGTTCTTTGGCAGGTACTTTTAATGGGCTGGGGAAAAAAAAAAAAAAAAAAAAAAATATTCTTCCTGTGAAGTTGCAGTTTTTTTGTGGGGCTTGAATGAGTCCAGTCCTCCCCTGGCTCTGCCCAGCGCCGCCGATTGGCTCCGCAGCCCGGGGGGGACCGATAAGGGCGGCTATAAAATCCTCGCAGCTCCCGGTCCCCCAGCGAGCAGGAGCCAGAGGGGCCACCCGGATCCTCCGCACATCCCTGCGCTCATCCCCGGGCTCGCCAGGATCCTCCTCCTCCCTCTTTCCTTCCTTCCTTCCTTCCTTCCCTCCCTCCTGCCAGAGCGTATCCAGCTCCACATCTTCGCTCGAGCCGGAGTGCAAGAGGAGAGGCGCACACATCCCCAAAAAAGAAAAAAAAAAAAAAAAAAAAAAAAAAAAAAAAAAAAAAAAGATCAAACCACCCAAAAAAAGAAAAAAAAAAAAAAACAACCCAACCCCACACTTAGCGGAAACTTGTCAGAGAATGCTCCTAAAGTCTGGTTTTCTCCTGCTGCTGCTGATCAGTGCATCCGCATCCTACGAAGCTGAGCAGAATGACTCTGTGAGCCCCAGGAAAGCGCGGGTGGCAGCGCAGAACTCAGGTAACGCCGAGGGCTCGGAGCCGCAGCCCCGATGCCTTAAACTGTCTCCGATTTCTCTGCTGCTGATTTTTCTTCTTCTTCTTTTTCTTTTTTTTTTTTTTTTTTTTACCTTTTTATTTTTTTTCTTTTCCCCTTCTAAACTTACCGTCAGGCAGCACAAATGTTCCTTTCGGGGCTGGCAGGAGCTGCTGGTGCAGAGCTGGGATCTCCTGGCGGAGCCGGGGCAGAGCTGCGAGGATGCGATCCAGGCTCTCCCCTCCTCCCCCGGCTCCTCAATGAGTCCCGTGCGCTTTTCGGTCATTTTTTTTTTCTTTTCCTGCTTGCATGTATCCCCTCTGGCTGGTGTTAAATCCCTTGCTTTTTAGGAAGTTGATGAAATCCGCGGCGCTGGGACTGCCCCATTGTTCTGTGAACATCTGTCTGTTCAAAGAGGGGCAGCCAGAGCCGCCCCTTTGAAGAACGCAGTAACCTAGAAACTGTCCCCTGCTCGCTGAGATTGTCACAAACCGGCGGCTATCGCTCAGCTGCCACCGTAAAAATACATCGGTGACATTTAACAAACTTGCTTTCACCATGGAGAGAGAGAAAAAAAAAAAATTGCTGAATGTCTGGACTTTGCTGCTGAGATAACTTGGAGACATTGTCTGGAACAATGGGAATTTAAAAATCTGCCTTCTACTGTGCTGCACAGATATTGAAGCTCTAATTCGGAGCTCATTAACAGCTGATTTATTTTAGCTCCGCAAGGCTCTGCAGCGTTGGAGCGGGGGGTGTTTGCTCGATTTTTGCTTTTGTATTTGGTTGCTATAGGAACGTGGGGTCTCCCTCTCGCACCGTGCCTAAAACAATCAAAGCTCCGCCGAGTCTGCTGCGAGCGAAGTTCTAATTGGAACCTGTGGAAAGCTAATTATGGGGCTGGCTCGTGCTGCGGGAGGTTATGAACCGGGGAGGGGATGAATTACCAAATATTCCTCCCTTCAGGCACGTCAGCAAGAGCGCGGAGCCACGAGGGGTTAATTGGGGGAATTTTTTTTTTTTTAATGTTATTTCTCCTTTTATTTTTTTTTTTTTCTGGGAAACAAAAAAAACCCCGGTTATAAAGAATTCTCTTCAGCGTACAAGTTAGATTTAATAAGGTGTGTTCTGTCCCAGTAAAGCCTCGCTTTTCCCACACCTCAGGGCTGGATGGGAGACCCTGGGCTCGCATTTCTTCCCCAAGAATGTCTGGTAACCTGAGCTGCAAAAGCGATGAACGTGCCTTGCCCGGGCGCGGGAGGGGACAGATGTTCGGCTCAGCCAGGAAGGTTAATCCCGGCTAATTTCAGGGCAATCATGTGGCAATTCTGCTGATTCATTGTTAAAATGCCCTGGATCTGCTCTGAGAAAGCCGGGATGACGAGGATACCCTCGTGCTCAGACTCACCGCAGCCTCCGGGGTTTTTATTATCCCCGGAGCTCCATTACCTGAAATTTCTCTGCCCAAATTTCCCTTCCCCTCCCCAATCTTCAGGAAAAAAATGACCTTTTTTGGCTACGCCTGCAAACTCTCAGGGCAGTTTTAGCACCGAGCTGCTGGATCGAGTCCTGAGTGTTGAGAATTGACTCTCAAGCTAAAATCTTCTTTCTAGGTAATTCAGGCGTTTTCAGAAAAGCACAAATACCTCCCAATAAATGCGATTTCCTGCCAACTTGTTGGCGTTTGCCAACACTCGAATCTCATTTTCGGAGCGGTTTTGTGCTGCCAGGCTGCTCCTGTTGGACAAAGATCAAGGAAGGGACCTCGGAGCTTTCCATGGGCCCATCCTCATCCCTGCTCCTCCTTTTAGAGGGACTTGGGATAAAGATGGGAATGCCTGAAGTGAGGATTGGGGTGGGGTGGACATTTGGGTCTCCATCCAAGCAAGGTCTGTGAGGTGCTGCCTCTTTAATCCGTGTGTGACCCTCGAGGGGTTTGGTGGCTGGAATTTCTGTTCCTTGGGGTGCTGGTTGTGGCTTCAGAGAATTCTGGAGTTGCAGAATGATAGGAAAATAGAATGATAGAATGACAGAATTCTGGAATTATAGAATCCCAGAACTATAGAATCCTGGAATGATTTGGGTTGGAAGGGACTTTAGAGCCCATCCCATCCCCTTCCACTATCCCAGGCTGCTCCAACCTGGCCTTGGACATTTACAGGGATGAGGAACCCACAAATTCTCTGGGCACTCTGTGCCAGGGCCTCACTGCCCTCCAAGCAAGGAATTCCTCCCTAATATCTGACCTAGATCTCTCCTCTTTTAGCTTAAAACCATTCCCAGCTCTTCTATCACTGTGCACATAAAAAGTCGCTCTCCCACTTTTTTATAATCTGATTTTCAGCACCGGGAGGGGCTCTGAGATCTCCCTGCAGTTTTTTCAGGCAGAGCTCTCCCAGCCTGGCTCCATGGCAGAGTTTGGAGCATCAGGGAGGGTTTGAGCTGCACCCAGTGCCAGAGCAGGATTTGGCTGCGGGTTGGGATCAGGTTTAGCTGCAGGTTGGGATGGGATTTGGCTGCGGGTTGGGATGGGATTTGGCTGGAAGTTGGGATGGGATTTGGCTGCGGGTTGGGATGGGATTTGACTGCAGGTTGGGATGGGTTTCCATGTGCTGGTATCTGAGGGTTGGGATGGGATCTGGCTGCAGTTTGGGATGGGATCTGACTGCAGTTTGGGATGGGATCTGGCTGCAGGTTGGGGTGGGATCTGGCTGCAGTTTGGGATGGGATCTGGCTGCAGGTTGGGATGGGATCTGGCTGCAGTTTGGGATCAGATTTGGCTGCAGTTTGGGATGGGATCTGGCTGCAGTTTGGGATGGGATCTGACTGCAGTTTGGGATGGGCTCTGGCTGCAGTTTGGGATGGGCTCTGGCTGCAGGTTGGGATGGGCTCTGGCTGCAGGTTGGGATGGGCTCTGGCTGCAGTTTGGGATGGGCTCTGGCTGCAGGCTGGGATGGGCTCTGGCTGCAGGTCGGGATGGGATCTGGCTGCAGGCTGGGATGGGCTCTGGCTGCAGGTCGGGATGGGATCTGGCTGCAGGCTGGGATGGGTTTCCACGTGCTGACGTTCCCGTTGCTCTCTCCCCAGCCGAGGTGGTTCGCTGCCTGAACAGTGCCCTCCAGGTGGGCTGCGGAGCCTTCGCCTGCCTGGAGAACTCCACGTGCGACACGGACGGGATGTACGACATCTGCAAATCCTTCCTCTACAGCGCTGCTAAATTCGACACTCAGGTACAGCCCGGGCACAAAGGGGACGGGAATAAAACCCGGCCAGGGATCAAACCCGGCCGAGAATGAATAAAACCTGGCCGACAATAAAACCCGGCCGGGGATCAAACCCAGCCAAGAATAAAACGCGGCCGAAAATAAAACCTGGTCGAAAATAAGGAATAAATGGGAGCCGCCTTTTCATGCCCCCGACAAGCACGTGCTAAGAGCTCCGCTCAACGCCTGCCTTAATTTAAGCTGCGCTTTGGGCAGGATTAACCCTCCCCTCCCTGCAGCCCTTCCTGCTCCTCTCAGCCCCGTTTTTGGCTCCAGGCGCGTCCTCCAGGGCTCTTTTTCCACCCGCTCCTTGCTCCGTGTGCCGACTTGGCACGGAGGGTTCCGTGGGGCGGAGAGCAAGGTTTCCTCTCCAGGAAGAAATAGAAATGTTCTTCGAACAAAATAAATCTCCTGCCTGTGTGACCTGGCACAGGGCTGGGCTTTGGCTTGGAAGTGTTTGGGTCTGGGAATCCGCGGCCAGATCGGGGCTGCAGGGAGAATAAATGGGAAAATATTGGAGGGCTGTGCTCTGCCAAAATCACTTTCCCTCTGTGCTTTCCTCCCAAAATTCACACAGCTCCTTGTTCCCTGTGCTCCTGCTCCCAAGCACTGATTTAAAAGCTGGTAAAGGCGCCTGAGGTCCCAACCAGGAGTGTTAAACTGCTGGCATTAAATTGATGTCAAATCAATCTGTGGGGCAGAATTTCCCCATCTCTGGTCCTGGCACTTCCAGGATTCCCACTCAATCTTTAGGAATGGGAGTTCAGAGCATCCCAACTGCTGAGAGCAACAACTCTGCAATAATTGGAAAAATTCAAATCCCATTCCCTGCTATGCCTGGCAGGTCTGTAATTACTGGAGGGTAATTAGCACAGCCAGGCCTGCTGGAGTATCCATAACTTCCCTTCTTTCAGATTCCCTGGAATTCTGGTGAAGCTGTATTAGTGTTTTATCTTCTATTTTCCTCTTCAGTCAGAGTCGGGATTGAAGCACGAGAGATGGATTTTTTGTGTTCAGACTCAATTGTTTATTAATTCTTATTTATAGTACAGTGAGTTTTACAGCACTTCCAGCTAACAAGCTAAAAGAGAAAAAAATAGAGCTGGAACTTGCTCAAGGTCTTTTAAGGCCTAGCTGTTCAATTAAAAACGAACATTTATATTATTTATACTTTTGACTTAATTATCAAACACTTGTGACCCGCAGTGCAGAATTTTCCATCCAACCAAAAACCACCTAAAACCAAAAAGAAGGAACAAGGAGGAAGAAGAAGCAAGTGCCCCAAAACCTCCATCTTCTCCCATACCTTGGGGTTTGGGGGTTTATTATAAAATTTGGGGTTTACTATATTCAAAAACCCCAAATTCCAAACCCTTCACCATATGATATCACACACTTCTATTCCAACTACACAATTCTATTCCAACTCAAATTTTGGAATCCTTCTCCAAGGCCTCAAGTCACAAGCAGTGCTGTTTTTGGGGGTCAGTGCTTGACAGCACAGAAAGTTCAGAACTCCCAGGGTTCCTATTGGATCCCAAAAACCTGGAATTTTTGGGTTTTCTGTGCTTTCTGACACTGACCCCAGGAGAACAAAGCTTTGGACCTGAGACCTTGGAAAAGCTTCCAAAATGTGAGTGGTGGAGTTAAAATCACGGGTGTGTGGTTAAACAGAAGTGTGTGATTGCACACGGTGAAGGGTTTGGGATTTGGGGTTTTTATAATATAATAACAGGTGTGGGGCAAGATGGAGGATTTTGGGTGGTGTCTCTTTCTGTGCTCATCTCCCTCCTTCTCCAGGATTTCAGGCAGTTTTTGGTTGGACAGTCAGTGCTGCACGGGGGGTCACAGGAGTTTGGTTATTGGGCTAAAAGTATCAATAATATCGGTGTTAATTCTTTATTGGACTCTTTAGGTTTAAAAGCCCTTGTAGCAGCTGGATCTGTCTCCTTTTTGCTCACTTGGTAAAAGTGCTGCAGAACTCTCTGTACTTTAGATAAGATTGAATAAAAACCAAACCCAAACACGAGAAAATTCATCTCCATGGCGTTTTTAATCCTGACCCTGAGTGAAGACAGAAAAAAAAACGAAGACAAACCACAAATGAAGCAGCGCAGAGCTCCCAGCGCTGTCCCAGCTTCCAGGGCCTTTTCCCTTCCGTTTGCAGGGAAAAGCTTTTGTGAAGGAGAGCCTGAAGTGCATCGCCAACGGCGTCACGTCCAAGGTGTTCCTGGCCATCCGCAGGTGCTCCACGTTCCAGAGGATGATCTCCGAGGTGCAGGAGGAGTGCTACAGCAAGCTGGACATGTGCGGCATCGCCCGGCGCAACCCCGAGGCCATCACCGAGGTGGTGCAGCTGCCACACCAGTTCTCCAACAGGTACGGGGGGCATGGAATGGGAATTTCCTTGGGATATGGGAATGGGAATTTCCTTGGGATATGGGAATGGGAGGCAGGAGAGAGAGAGACAGCTCCTAAAAAAGTTCTCCAACAGGTACGGGGGACATGGAATGGGAAATCCCTTGGGATATTGGAATGGGAGGCAGGAGAGAGAGGGGCAGCTCCCAAACCAGTTCTCCAACAGGTATGGGGGACATGGAATGGGAAATTCCTTGGGATATCAGAATGGGAAATTCCTTGGAATATCAGAATGGGAATTTCCTTGGGATATTGGGAATTGGAGGCAGGAGAGAGAGACAGCTCCCAAACCAGTTCTCCAACAGGTATGAGGAGTAATGGAATGGGAAATTCCTTGGGATATCGGAATGGGAATTTCCCTGGAATATCAGAATGGGAGGCAGGAGAGAGAGGGACAGCTCCCAAACCAGTTCTCCAACAGGTATGGGGGACATGGAATGGGAAATTCCTTGGGATATCAGAATGGGAATTTCCTTGGAATATCAGAATGGGAATTTCCTTGGGATATTGGGAATTGGAGGCAGGAGAGAGAGACAGCTCCCAAACCAGTTCTCCAACAGGTATGGGGGACATGGAATGGGAAATCCCTTGGGATGTTGGAATGGGAATTTCCTTGGAATATCAGAATGGGAGGCAGGAGAGAGAGGGGCAGCTCCCAAACCCGTTCTCCAACAGGTACGAGGGGTAATGGAATGGGAATTTCCTTGAGATATGGGAATGGGAGGCAGGAGAGAGAGAGACAGCTCCTAAAAAAGTTCTCCAACAGGTATGGGGGACATGGAATGGGAAATTCCTTGGGATAGCAGAATGGGAATTTCCTTGGAATATCAGAATGGGAAATTCCTTGGGATATTGGAATGGGAATTGCAGAGGCAGGAGAGAGAGGGGCAGCTGCCACACCAGTTCTCCAACAGGTACAGGGGACACGGGAATGGGAAATTCCTTGGGATATTGGAATGGGAATTTCCTTGAAATATCAGAATGGGAATTGCAGAGGCAGGAGTGAGAGGGGCAGCTCCCAAACCAGTTCTCCAACAGGTATGGGGGACATGGAATGGGAATTTCCTTGGAGTATCAGAAAGGGAATTTCCTTGGAATACTGCAATGGGAATTTTCTTGGAATATCAGAATGGGAATTGCAGAGGCAGGAGTGAGAGGGGCCAAGGTGGTTCAGTGCTTGCAGGTCCTCAAACAGCTCAGCCCAGTGAAGGTCTCTGCCTCTCTGAACCCTGTGCAGTTTTAGATCCATTCTCCCTTCTCTTTTTGAGAAATGCATTTATTTCCCAAATAATGTATTTTGTATTTGTATTCCCAAATAATGTATAATGTTTTGGGGTTTTTTTGGAAAATACACTTGTTTTTCATTTTGGGAAAATACATTTATTTCCCTTTCTGGGAAAATCCTTTTTTTCTCCTTTTTTTTGGGAAATACATTTCTTTCTCCTTTGGGAGATACATTTAAAAGCATCTCCAGAGGAGAACCATACAATTACCTGGACATCCCTTACTCCAGAGCCTGGAGTTTGTTTAAATGTTAATTTTTTTTTGTTTAGTGCACTATAATGGTCAATGATCCCAAATCAGGTTGATTAATTTGGCACGTCTGGCACACTGAGGGTTTCAGGGCTGCTCAGGGAATCATGGAGTGGTTTGGGTGGGCAGGGACCTTAAACCCCATCCCACCCCTGCCCAGGACAGGGACACCTTTCCCTGTCCCAGCCCTGTCCAGCCTGGCTTTCTCCATCCATTGGCACCTCATTCCCTTCTCCACCTGGAAAATAGATCCTTGTCCTCCAAGTCACCACGAAAATCCAGGACAAGCTGAAGGAACCAGCTCACCTGATCCTGTAAAACCCCACTGTGCCCTCACCCAGAGCTCCTCATTCCCAGGGACAGCCTGGGGCTCTCACTGCTCTGCTTTGGGGCTGTCTCCTGCTCCTGTTCCAAACATTAAACACTAAAAAAAAAAAAAAGCAAACCAAAATCACAAAAAGGTGTGCTAAACCTAAACTGTGAGCCAGACCAGAAACAAATACGAGCTGACAGAGCCACCCAAAACCAAAATGAGAACAGTCACCACCAGAGCTTCACCTGGGCAGCCTCTGGATGCTCGAAACATGTCTGGATTGGGGTTCTAGTGAGGAATATTGAAATATTCAGGAATGTCAGGCTGCTGGACAAGGGACACAGGGAGGCCCCAGGGAGCTGCTGCAGTCTGGGCAGTCACGCTGCAGGGCCAGGGAATTCTTCCTCCAAACCCTGGAACAATCACTGCTGAGTCTTGTGACTGGGATCAAAGGAACCTTTTTGGAGAGCTTGGGGTCAATAATTCTGGGATTGGAGCACGAGCAGAGCACTGGGTCATGGGGCCTGGCTGTGCCCAAACCTCCAAACCCATCCCAGGACAGGTGCACAGGTGATAAATACATTTTATGTTGCATCAACCAGCATCAATTTATTCAGAGAATCCCAGAATAACCAGAGTTGGAGGAGACCCACAAGGATCATGGAAATGCATTTCCTAATGCAGAAAACTCTGTTGCAAATGGACAATTTTTTTTTCTTGTCTATGTAGGAAAAAAAGGGCAAAATTGGGAAGGCAAAATTGGGAAGGCAAAATTGAGACAGCAAAATTGGGAAGGCAAAATTATACTGGGGGGGGGGAGGAAAAAAATGAAACTTTTGTGTGTGTGTTTCCCCCCCAAGCAAATTTGGAAGAGATTTTGTGGAGGACTGGGAAAGGTTAAAGTGATGGATCGTGGATTTCAGCAGCCCTTGGAGGGGGACATGGGGACACTGGGCAGGGCTGGGGATGCTCCTCTGGGAGAACCAAGCCTTGGAATCTCTCCTGAGGAGGAGGAGGAGGAGGAGGAGGAGGAGGAGGAGGAAGGAGGAGGAGGAGGAGGAGGGAGCTCTTCCCCCAGCCCGAGGCAGAGGATATTGTGACACGTTGAGGAACAAAAGGCGCAGGATTTCCCAGCTCCGAGGTTCCAGCGAGGGCTCCCAGAGCATCCTGCTTTCCCAGCCGCTGGCCCTGCAGGATCAGAATGTGCCACTTGGCCCGGCCGCCCAGGGGAAGTAGTTAAAGGTCATTGCATCTTCCTGTGATTTCATCTCAGCCTTAGCAGGAGCGGCAGGGGAGGAAAAGCTCAGCTCACAGCCCAGCTCTGCCAGGCTCTGCAAAAGTGTCCGAGTCCAGGGCTCTGTGTCCAGCCCTGATTTAAGCTCCGATTTAAGCCCGGGCTCAGCTTTGCTCATTTTCACTTCAGACCTCGCTCCCAGCCCTGCTAAGCCGGGCTTACAGAGAGCCGGAGCCTGGTCCTTTTGTGCAGCTCCAACTGTGACCTCACCTGACCTCCCCTGGCTGCTCCAAAGGGCTGAGAGTTGGGAAAGGACTTGGAATGGGAACTCTCATTTCCCTCTTCCTTCCCCTCCTCCACCTGCAGGTTGTTCTCCTCTCTGCTCCTGTGGAAAAATGTCACCGTGACCTTAAAGTGCTTAAAATAAGTTCCCCGACGTCCTTTCAGGCAGAAATCCCAGCAAATGTGGGACTGCTGCCCTTTTTCCCAACTTTGTCTCCCTGGGAAGACGTTCCCTGGTGCAGGAGCTCTCCCAGCCCAGCTCCTGGGGCTGTGGAGGAGAATTCCTGGGAGGAATTCTCAGCAGGGCTGGGAATTCAGACCAGCACCAATTCCTGGCTGCTCCTTGGACGAGGAATTTGTGCCCAGGGCTGCTGGAAGGGGAAGGTGCAGCTGGAGAGGAGGCAGGGAAAGCTTTGATTGAGGTTTTGTGCATGGAGGTGCCAATGGATTGTGTGTCCTGAGGGAATCCCGGGATCTGCCAGGCTGGGATTGAGGGAATCTCCCCCTGCTGCTTGTCAGGGCTGCGCAGGGAAAGGGACAGGAGGGACAAAGGGAACGGAGGTGACAACGGATTGTGTGTCCTGAAGATCTGTCCTAAGGGAATCCCGGGATCTGCCAGGCTTGGACTGAGCTGATTCTCCCCCTGATCCTTGTAAAGGCAGTGCAGGGAAAGGGACAGGAGGGACAGCAGGGACAGCAGGGACAGCAGGGAATGGTGGCCCAGGGGTGGATCAGTGCTGGCTGTGCCTCGGAGCACAGGCCAGGCCAGGCTGCGATCCCGGCAGGATCTGTTGTTGCCAACAACAATTCTTTTCCTTCCCAAAGCTCCAGGAACTCGGGTGTTTAGCAGAGTAACTCACACCCTTTAACCCATTTCTCGTTTTTCCCTTCCTGATCCACCAGGATGGCTCCAAACCCACTGTGCTCACTCCCTCCCCTCCCACACCTGGGGCAGCTGCAATTTGGGGCAATTAAATCCGAATTTTGGTGACGGTGTTCCTCCCCTGTGCCCAGGGCAGGGTGCAGTGACAACAAGGTTGGACTTGACCTTGGGAGACCTTTCCCTTAAAAAAAAAAACCTTTAAAATTCTGTGACAACACCATCAGAAATCAATTCTAAACACACTCTGGAGGAGTTAAAAATCCTGATTCTGGGTGGGTGATTACTCTGTGTGCTAACCAGGTGCCTGTGCTGCAGGTATTACAACAAACACTCTCTGGGCAAGTTAAAAATCCTAATTCTAGGTGGGAGGTGACACCATGGACTAACCAGGTCCCTATGCCACAGGTATTAAAACAAACACACTGAATGAGTTAAAAATCCCAATTCTGGGTGGGAGGTGACACTAACCAGCTCCCTGTGCTGCAGGTATTACAACAAACATGTTCTGGACAAGTTAAAAATCCCAATTTTGTCACTTTTGTCACCTGGCTGGGTGACACCATGGACTAACCAGGTCCCTATGCCTTTTAATACTAGGTATTAAAACAAACACACTGGATGAGTTAAAAATCCCAGTTCTAGGTGGGAGGTGACACTAATGAGCTCCCTGTGCTGCAGGTATTACAACAAACACACTCTGGATGAGTTAAAAATCCCAATTCTGGGTGGGAGGTGACACTAATGAGCTCCCTATCCTGCAGGTATTACAACAAACACACTCTGGATGAATTAAAAATCCCAATTCTGGGTGGGAGGTGACACTAACCAGCTCCCTATCCTGCAGGTATTACAACAAGCTGGTGCGGAGCCTGCTGGAGTGCGACGAGGACACGGTGAGCACCATCAAGGAGAGCCTGATGGAGAAGCTGGGGCCCAACATGGCCAGCCTGTTCCACCTCCTGCAGAGTGACCACTGCGCCCAGGGCCACCCCAGGGCCGAGTTCCTGCGCAGGAGGATCTCAGAGCCGCAGAAGCTGAAGCTGCTCCTCAGGAACCTGCGAGGTGAGAGCTCGGCCAAGCGCGGCTCCGCCGAGCGGGCTGGGGGAGAGCAAAGCTGAGGGCTCTGCTCCAGGACGCTGCTGCACCCAAAGCCAGTGGACTTTTGTAGGTATTTTAAACCTCCCCCCCTCTCCCACCAGGAGCTGGGTTTTAGTTCCTTTAGGGCTCCTTTAGTTGGTTCATCTTTTCTGTTCCTCTCGGACTGCGTGGGTCTGTGTTCGGTGTCGCGGTTTTCTCGCCGGCCAGGCGGCTCTGTCTCTTCTCTTCCCCACAACGACAACTGAAAAAAAAATCTGTTATCCCCAAAAATCTGAGTCTTAAGTAGATCCCTGCAGAGGTCAGGCCTTCAGGCACCAAGCTGCCGAAGTTGAGAGGCTGAGTTTTGTCCCAAACCCTTGTGCTGACACCACCCAGGCCTGGAGATTCGGCACCGGCGGGAGGAGCCGCTCCTCTCCCGCAGGTGACGAAAAATGCACTAAAAAAAAAAAAAAAAACAAAAAAACAAAAAACTCTTGCACATCCTAAAAATCCCCGTGGGATTCATGTCATGAATCTGTGCTGGCCATGGACGAGCATGGATGTCACGTCCCCTGGTCCTGTAGTGTCACCCTCAGTCCTAACCCTTCCAGCTGTGAGCACGTTTAAGCCGGGATTTACCAAACTCGCTGGGTGGTTTTAGTCACCAGGACCTGGCACCGCGGTGCAAAACGAGTTCAAACCACCCCACAAAGCCCAAAAAGCAGGGGAAGGACGAGTTCTACCACGGAAAGAGGTGCCAGGCTGTGGCTGGAGCTGGTTCAGGAGGTCCCATAACCGTGTGTTGTATTTCCGAGCTCACATCTCTGTACTGTATTTAACTGCCTGAAGCTTTAAACGAAGCCTAACAGAAACAAAGCCTGTCTTAAGATTAGAGTATTAAAGGCCTTGCTCTAACTGTGGTATAAATAGTGCTAAAATCTGTCTGTACTGTACATAAACTGCACCAGACTCTGCTTCAAAGGAGCAGAACAGAATAACTTTATTGCCTAAACTAAGTTTTGTAAGTCAGCTCTTTCTTTATTATTATTTTATTTTTCCTGGAAGCAGCACCTCTGTCGTAGTCAAGAGTTCACGTTCCACTCTGTGGCCTTTTTAGAAAGGAAGAGGGGAAAGGTTTAGGACGTGAATCACAGGGCCAGGAACGGCTTTTCAGAGCTAAAATTGAGGGAAAATCCATGAAAAACCCAAGTTCAGGCTGGTCAGGAGATGCACTTAGACCCAAGGCAGAGCTGCTGGGAATTTTGGAATGACCAGATCCTGTGGGAATCTCACAGGGCAGAACTCCCGTCAGGAGTTCTGGGGAAAGGCAGGGAAAATCCATCATTCCCTGGACAGGAAAGCTGAGCACACGGAATGAGCTCTGGGAGCTGCTTTTCCTCCATCCTCCATCCTCATCCTCCTCCTCCTCAGCGGGCTCTGGGAAGAGGAGCAGAGCTGGGAGATCCCAAACCCCACAGGCGGGCTCTGGTGAGCCCCAAAAATCCTTTTTGTGGTGTTGGATCCACCAGGGTGATCCCAAATCCATCCCCTGGGGTCTCTGCAGAGTGGGACACTCTGCCTCAGATCCTTGGGGAGCTGATAAAGGAAGGATCTCTTTTCCTTGTGGAAACCTGAAGCAATAGAACTTTTTTTTCTTTTTTTTTTTTTTTTTTTTTTTTTTTTTGTGTTGTTTGGAAAACCACAAAGCCTTTAAACCAGAACTTGCTGCTAAAATATCAAAACCAGATGCAGTGGCAGCGTTTCAGACGTCGCTGTCTCCATGACATGTAGCCCAAAAGTGCTGGCACGGAATTGGAAGCAGCAAAAAAAAAAAAAAAAAAAAAAAAAAAAAAAAAAAAAAAAAAAAAATGTTGCTGACATCGGGGGAGGGTCAGAAATTGTGATTTTTTTTTTTTTTTTTTTTTTTTTTTTTTTTTTTTTGGGATTCTCCTGGAGCCATCCAGGGTGAGGAAGATGCAAATTTGCTCCTTCCTGAATCAGGCAGGGATTGAGAGGCCGACACAAAGAAGTTCTGAGAGGTTGAAAACCGAAAGCTCCTGGAGTATTCCGACCTTAAAATTGGGATTATATTTAGGAATTGATCCCAGGGGTGCATCCTCGGGAGCCAGGGAGTTCCACTGGGGTTTGTGCATCCAGTCCCTGCTTTTATTTGGGAATTTGTCACAAAAAGTGACAATTTTGGTCACAAAAAGTGACAATTTTGGTCACAAAAAGTCTCTCCCTGGCTCGGGGCAGGGCTCAGACCCCAGCTGGGAGAGCTCCAGAGCTCCCACTGAGGGATCCCAAAGCTCCCAGGAGCTTTCCAAGGACACCTGGGCAGGATTTCCCTCATGGGAAGCAGCTTCTCCACCCACCCATTTCTCTGCAACTCTGCCCAAAGCAGATTTGGGGCCGAGGAGGAGCCTTGGACATCCCAAATCCATCTTTTTTTTTTTTTTTTTTGGAGGATCCAGAAAGAAATTTCCATTTCCAGCAGAGATTTCCACTCTGTCTCCTGAGAATGGGTGGGAAGAGGAGTGGGGAGACGATTCCCCCCCCCGGTGGGATTTGCCAGGAATCATTCCAGGGAATTCCCCCCGTGCCACCACATCCCAAAGAGCCACAATTCCCAAATTTTTTGAGCTGCTTTGAAGCCGCTTTTGTGCCCGTGCTGGTGCAGGGAGGAATTTGGGAGGAATTTGGGAGGAATTTGGGAGGAATTTGGGAGGAATTTGGGATCGCTCATCCCTCCCCTCTCCCGAGCTGGGCACTCGCAGCTCTCGGGATTTTTTGGAGGCTCTTCCCAACCCTTGGGAATGACAGAAAAATTTGGATTTAGGTGTGAGAGACCCCTCGGGATGGGGAACGATCCCCAAGATCGAGTCCAGCAATTTCACCTCGGAGTTCATCTCTGCTTCATTTTTTTTTTTTTTTTTTTTTATGTCTCACTAAAGGATTTTTCTCTCGGGGGCGGGGAGGGTTTGCATGAATCTCGTGATTTGTTTGCACTTTAGACGTTTTTGTGCCATTATAAATTTGCATTATTTGTATTTATAATTTAAAGAGAGCTAGAAAAGGGGAAAGGGAGAGAGTTTGGGGGGGGATTTTGGTTTTTTTTGGGGTGGTTTTTTTTTTTTTTTTTTTTTGCTGAGTACTGGAATAAACAGTGAGCATATCTGGTATATGTCTTTATTTATTGTTTCCATGACGTTTGTAAAGCTCCGTGTGTTCATATAAAGGTTATTTGAAACATATCATAGCGAGGAGAGAGAGGCAAGTTATTTTCTTTGCTTATTTTTATAATTAAAGATGCATAACGTAACGAGGCCTACGTTGGATTTTCTGCTGCAATGAAATAAAAAGTCAAATTTAAGGGGTTTTGCTGTCCGAGTCTTTATTGGGCTGAATAAAAATGTTGGATTTTCCTTGGATTGAGAATCAGAGCTCTGCTTTCTCCTCTGGCTGTTTCATAAATCCCGTGGCAGTGGCCTGGTAATTGCATTTTATTTTATTTATTCCACCCTGCTAATTAAGGCAGAAGCGCTTTTTAATGAAGGCAGCTGCAGGGAAATCAAACACCTGGATTCTGGCTTTCCATGTGCATTTTATCAGTCAGGAAATCTCAGATTTCCACTGGAACATCAAAAAATAAATTTAATAATCAGCCGAGGAAAAGTGGGAGCTCCGTTCTGACTCTGCTCCAAAAGCTGCTGCGAAGTTTAAAAAATCATTTTCCCATCACAAGAGAGGGTGAGAATAAAGCAATAGAAGAGGATTAATAAAAAAATTCTTGCCCTAAAATCATGGAAAGGTTTGGATTGGAAGGATTTTAAAGCTGAACTCCCAACCCCTGCACTACTAATCTTGCAGTACTATTATTAATATTATTATTATTTTAATTATTATTATTACTATTACTATTAATATTATCATATTATGATTACTATTACAATATAATCATTATAATTTTCATAATCGAAATAATAATTACCGTTATTATCATTTTAACATTTTATTAATATTCATGAATGAAATTATTAAAATAACTAAAAATAAATATTAAAATTAATGAATTATAATGAAAGATAATACGTCATTATTATAATTATTTACATCGTTGACACCATTGGAAATTCCCTTGGACGTTTCCACCTGGAGCTCCCAGCTGTGATAATATTCCAGAATTTCAACAACTTTTTAATATTTGGGAATAAAATGGACACACTTAGGTCAGTGCTGGAAATGGAGGGAGCTGAATTCCCAAAAAAAAAAGAGCAGGAACAGAGGGGTCGGATCAACCAGGGCTCTGTGGTGGAAAACCAGGAGGAAAATCATCCTGGAAAAGGAAATTTTGGCTCAGTGGTGAAGAAAATTTTGTTAAAAAAAGGAAATTTATGTTTGATAGCCAAGATAAAAGTCCTGGAAAAGGAAATTTAGGCTTGAAGATGAAGAAAGGAGTCCTAGGAAAGGAAATCTGGGCTCAATGGTGAAGAAAATGATCCTAGAAAAGGAAATTTAGGGTGGAAAATCACCAAAAGAGCCCTGGAAAAGGAGATTTTGGCTCCGTGACAAAGAAAAAAGTCTTGGAAAAGGAAATTTAGGCTTGATGACGAAGAAAAGTCCTGGAAAAGGAAATCTGGGCTGGGTGATGACGAAGAGCTCGGGAAACATTAAAATCCTGCTTGATTTTCCCCAGGAATTTGATTTGGCCAAGATCCAAAGGATTTTCTGGATGTTCTTGTCTTGTCAATGGGGTTTTTTGTTTTTTTGGTTTTTTTTTTTGCAGTTTCGTGATGAAACAAAGGGACCAAATCAGATTTTCCTGCTCCTCACCCTTCCTGCCAGCTTTGGGAGGGAGGGAAGGAGGGAGGAGTGGGACCCCTGACACTTCCCAAAGGGATGGGAATGAAATTCGGGATCAGACTTCCCTTCCTGCCTCCCAGGAACCGAGAAAAATCAAAAGCAGGGGAGGGGGAAAAAGCTCCCACAGAAATGAAGGACAAAAAAAAAAATCCCACAGAAAGAAGGGAAGAAAAAAAAAAACAAAAAACTCCCACAGAAATGAAGGACAAAAAAAAAAAATTCCCACAAAAAGCAGGAATTGTGTTTGGTGTCGTGATTCAGCTGCTCCGAGCGGGAATAGGGAAGGAGTTCAAAAAATAAAAGAGGTGGAGTTGCTAAAAATAGAAATCAAAGGTCGAGTTGTCTGGATCTGGAGGTGATTCCCATCGGGAGGAGCAGAGGGAAAGGCAGGAATGAAGAGGGAGGATTGGCCAGGGAGATTTTGATGCATTTGTATCAATTTCAGCCTAAAATAGAGGCCAGAAATTCATCTGAGGGATTGAGGGGATGACAGGGCTGGAAATTCCTGAAAATCACAGAACCATGGATTGGGTTGGGTTGGACAGGACCGGAATCTCGAGCTCCAAACCTTGGGATTATGGAGTTGGAAATCCCTGAAAACCACAGAGCCATGGATTGGGATGGATTGGGTTGGGTTGGCCCAGAAATTCCAGCTCCAACCCTTGGGATCATGGGGCTGGAAATCCCTGAAAACCACAGAATTATGGGATGGGTTTGGTTGGACAGGACCAGAACCTCCAGTTCCAACCCAGTGGATCATAGGGTTGAAAATCCCTGGAAACCATAGAACCATGGATTAGGATGGATTGGGTTGGGTTGACCCAGAAACTCCAGCTCCAAACCTTGGGATCATGGAGTTGGAAATCCCAGAAAATCACGGAGCCATGGATTGGGTCGGGTTGGGTTGGACCAGAAACTTCAGCTCCAACCCTTGGGATGACAGGGCTGAAAATCCCTGAAAACCACAGAACCATGGATTGGGATGGATTGGATTTGGTTGGACCAAAAATTCCAGTTCCAACCCTTGGCATCATGGAATTGGAAATCCCTGAAAATCACGGAGCCATGGATTGGGCTGGGTTGGGTTGGACAGGACCAGAACCTCCAGCCCCACCCCTGCCGTGTTTCTGGGCAGATCACAGGGGGCATTCTCTGCTTCCAGACTCACAAAAAGTCACTTTTCCCAATAAATCCACCTTTTCCAAGGAGCCAGCCCTTCCTCGGTGCACAAACCTGGATTTCCAAAGGTTTTCCTCTCCAAAAATCCCAAAATCAGTGTTGGAAAGAACATCAGAGAAGTTTTCTGTCACCCCCCAGGCCCAAGCAGAGAGGTTTGAGAACCTCAGGCACAAAATACCTGAGAGAGACCTGGGAGTTTTATTCCAGGAGCAGTTGGAAAAACCAGTCAAACCAGTCTGAGCTCATGGGGGATGGCATTATTCCCCCACACACAGAGTTTGTTTCGATTTTCCTTCTTTGATTTCGATTTTTAAGCTGAGTGAAAGTCCAGGAAAAGTGGGATTGTGGCTCCAAAGGATGATCCCTGTTTCCTGTGCATCCCTGTTTCCCTCTCCAGCCTCTCCCCTGCTCTGGATGGAATCTTCATGTCCAAAAACAAAAAAAAAACCCCACAAACTGGTCACTGGTCATGGTTATTTCGAGGGAAAAATCATTTCATGGAGAATTCTCTTCCCTGTTTTCTCAAACTGGGAGAAAATTCCACTCAGTTCCATTGCTTTTCCATCAGGGTTATTTTCCCTTCAGGCTTGGAGGGGTTTTGTGCTGGGAAAACAAATCCCTGCTCCTCTCTGGATGGGCTGCTGGGCTTGGAGGAAAAATGCAGAAAATTTTCCAGCCCAGTGATGGATTTGAAGGGTGGGGAGAGGCACAAATAGGAAATCTCAGCCAGGCAAGAGCTGATAACTCCTGAGGAATTTCCCCTGCCCTGGGAATTCTGAGTTTGGATTGAAGCAGGGTCATGCCCGGGATTGCAGCGTGGGATGACATCAGAGAGACAGAAATGAAGCAATTCTGGGTTTAGGAGTTTATTTAATCCAGATATCCTCAGTTACGTTTTCGGGCCAGAATCCAAAGAGATCTTTCCTCAATCTAAATAAATCTCCCATTAAAAAAAAATAAATAAACCCAAAAGCAAAACAAAGCCCAAACTCAACAAATGTGGCTGGAGTTCCAGAGTGGGAAGCAAATCCCAGCACTTCTGTCACGGCATTGAAATCCCAGAATTGTGGAATTCTGGAATGGTTTGGGTTGGGAGGGACTTAAATCCCACCCAGAGCCACCCCTGCCAGGGCAGGGACACCTCCCACTGTCCCAGGGGGCTCCAGCCTGGCCTTGGACACTCCCAGGGATGGGGAAAATCTCTGGGAATTCCATCCCAGCCCCTCCAGCCTGGCCTTGAGCATTCCCAGGGATGGGGAAATCACAGATTCCCTTGGAATTCCATCCCAGTCTGAGAAGGCAGAACCGAGTTTGTGCCTTTCCCACCATGAATTTGGGATGCTCCAAGCCCTTATCCCGCCGGAAATCCCCGGGAGACTCGGGAGAGGCTGGAAGGGACCCGCGCCTGTCACCTGCTCGGCTTTTATCCCGTTTTTTATTTTTTATTTTTCCCAGGATCTCAGCACGGCTCTTGTGCCATCTGCTGACCGATGGCTCCGTGTCCCCGCAGCCCCGATTCCTTCCCTGGCATCTCCCCCTTCCTTCCTTCCCTCACCCCGCTCCTGCCCAGCCCCGACCCCAAATATTCACGGGGCTTCACCGAAAAAATCCTAAAAAATAACCCAGAGCATTTTTAACCCCGCCTGGATTTTATCTGACACAGCAAATCCCCAAAAATCAGCAATTCCTGCTCGCGGCCGTCACTGCCCCGCTGCTCTTTAGCCGCGAGGCTGGAGGGGCACGGGGGGGGGGATTTTTCCACTTTTCCAATCCTCAATTTTTGGGAATTCGGAGGGGAAGCGAAGCTGCAGGTCCCGGCTGGCCAAGCAGAGGGCACTGCTGGCTCATGATTCGAGCCTGGGCTCTGCTTTGAGTCCATCCCGAAGTCCCGGAGCCCGAAATCTCTGCCGGGAGCAGAAATCGCAGCTGAGAAACCTCTGTCCCCTTCATCCTCCTGATCCCAGCAGGTCCTAAAAAAATCCAGGAATAATAAATTTTAAAATGGGGATAGCGCCCAGTCGAGCAGAGCAGTGATGGAGAGAACCGGGGAAGTGCTCAAAATGGAAAAAATTGGGAGGAAAAGGAGATTAAATGGACACAAGAGAAGAGAGCCTGGCCCAGCCTGGGGTCCATCACGATGTCCCCAGCAGGGCAGAGGAGTGGCTCCACCCCAGAGCTGCAGAGCAGGTTATCCGTGAAAATGCACTGAAATTTCATATTTTTATCTCCTGGATTCTGAAATAAAATATTTTTTTCTACTTTTTCCTCCCTGATGTTAATTAAAGAGCTCCGGGAGGGAATCTCCCCTCATCCCCCTGCTGCTCCTTCTCACTACATTTTCTCCACTTTTTCTTTTATTTTGCTGATGGAAAAGGAGAGAAAGCAGCTGAGCAAAAGCAGAGGATGTGGAAAACCCTTCCAAGTTTAATTTCAGCTGCACCAGAGCATCCCCAAACTCCTCGGAGTTGAGCTGTGCATCCACCTCCCTTTATTCCCATCACATTTCTAACACCCCAGTGGCAACATCCCCATTATTCCCTCACTCTTGACGGCTCAAAACCCAAAATCTGGCAGGACTGGATTGCTGCGGGTGGTGATGGCTCTCCTGAGAGGCGGGTTCGAGTTTCAAGGGTTTCGGATGCTCGTCCGCCTGATACATCCCAGCGATAGCTCCCGAAATCGGATACTGCGGGAGCTGCGATTGTGCCGCTGCCATGGAAATCTCCCGCTCCGTCCCGAGCGCTCCTTTCTCCCGGTTTCACCTAACCTGGTTAGAAAGAGCAGTAATGGCCCCGGAGAGCCCTAACAGGATTAAACCCCGCGCCAGAGGGAGCCGGTGATTTACGGCTGTTTGTGATGGATCCGCTCAGGCTCCTTCCCAGAAATTCCCCGGGGGCAGCTCCGGCCAGAAATGCTCCGGGTCAGAGGGTTGGGAAGCTCTTGGGAAGGGTCTGAGTCCCCTGGGAAGGGTCTGAGCCCTTTGGGAAGGGTCTGAGTCCCCTGGAAAGGGTCTCAGTCCCTTTGGGAAGGGTCTGAGAGCTTTGGGAAGCGTCTGAGCCCCTTGGGAAGGGTCTGAGTCCCCTGGATGGCATTTGGGAAGGGTCTGAGAGCTTTGGGAAGAGTCTGATCCCCTTAGGAAGGGTCTGAGCCCCTTGGGAAGAGTCTGAGCCCTTTGGGAAGAGTCTGATCCCCTCGGGAAGGGTCTGATCCCCCTGGATGCCACTTGGAAAACCCCCAAAAAAGCTCCAGGGAGCTCAGCAACAGGTTTTGGCTGGGGAGCACCTGCGAGGTGATTTAGGAGCCTCTGGATGCTCCAGAGCCGCCTGCCAGCAGGAGAGGGCTGGATGTGATCCGTAAGAGAGACAAAAATTATCAGAGAGACAAAACCGAAGCAATTCTGGGTTTAGAAGTTGATTTAATCCAAATATCTTCAGTTTTCGGGCCGGACAGGAGCGATCCCGTCCCGAAAATCCCATTTATCCCATCACCCAACCCGCCCCGTGCGCGTTCCCGCGGGTGCCGAGAGCCAAAGCCGGGTCCGTGCATTAATCCCGGAGTCACCAGGGCCGGATGGAGCCGCTTCCCCCAATTCCTCCCTGCTCGTCTCCATCGCAGCCAAGCATTTCACCTTGGCGCCGGCCGCTTGGAGCCGAGGTGTAAAATTACCAAACAAAGCGGCCAGACGTGGCCGTGAATCCCGCAGGGCACCGGGAAAAGGGGAAAGGTGCGAGTGGGACACGGCTCTGGAATTGTGGGGGGATTTGGAGAGGGGGAATTGAGGGAAGGGAGCACGGGAAGGGCTGGAAAGGGAGGAGGAACCAGCGCGGGATGGGTGAGGGAGATGCAGCCTCGTTGCTCTCTGTGGGATTGGGAGGTTTGGGGAGGTGGGCTGCAAGTGCAATGGTACAAAACCGGCAAAAATCGGCAAAAAAATGGCAAAGAAAATGGTATAAATAGGTAAAATGAGAGACAGAGAGAGAGAGGAATAGCAAAAATAATTAAAAGGGAAAAAATGCAAAAAAAAGAAAAAAACGGGGACAAAAAAATGCAAAAAAGGCAAAATGAAGCAAAAAAAAAAATATAAAGAAGAAAAAAGGACAAAAATTGAGGGGGGAAAATGGAAAAAGGGGGAAAAGGGCATCTCAGAGGAGAGTGTAAGGAGAGAGAAACTCCCGAGCAGGGCCTGGGCTTCCCCCACCAAACGGATTCAGGAATTGCTGAGGGGATGCTGAGCCTGAAATCCCCCGCGGGGAGCTGAGCTCGGTGATTCCCCCGTGACAATTCCCACTGGAAACTGAGATTCATGGAATCCCAGAAAGGCTTGGGCTGGAAAATCCTTTAATAAAACCCCACGAGCAGGGATGTGAAAACCAAAGCCAGCGCCCAGGGGCTGGGAACGAGCCCGGCTGATTCCCGGGAATTGGAACCGACCCTTGAGGGGGCTCCGAGCACTTTTCTCCCCGAGCCACTGTATTTATTTTATTTGCCTTCCTTTGCATTCCCTCACTTCCTCGCCTGTTTTGGGGCAGTTTATTTATTCAGCCTCCCCTCCCGGGCCCGTTTGTCCCTCTCGGTGGGGCGGGGGCCACCGGCCCAGCCCAGACACGGCGAGCTCGGCTCTGTCAGGGCTATCAGCGAACACCAGCCCCGAGCCCGGCCAGGAATTTTAATTGAAGCTCAGATAAGGCCCAGCATCACCCCACGGCCCGAGGGGCTCCCCAGCATCCCCTGGGGGCTACCAGGACCCCGCTGCCCAAATTCATGGGGGTGCCCTGCCCCGCTCCCTCTCCACGCCCTGGCAAGGCTCTGCCAGCTCTGGGAAGCACTGGGACAAACTGGGAGGGAACTGGGAGGGAACTGGGAGGGAACTGGAGCCCGGAGCTGTCCCCACGTCCGTGTCGCCGCGTCCCCTCCCCTCCCGCAGGAGCTTGGTGGTCTGCGCTCCTTATCAGCGCTTATCTGGCGGAGCCGCTCGCTAATGTGACCCTAATGGAGCTCAAATGGACTCGATTTGTTTTATTGCGGCTCAGCCCCAAAGCCCCGCACCCCCTGCCCCCCTCCCTCCGCTCCTTCCCTCTTCCCTTGTTTTGGAAACACGCGGGGAAGGGGCTGCTCCTTCCTCCCTCTCTCCCGGGAGAGCTCTCCTGGGATTGTCCATCCTTCCCCTGCTCCCCCCCAGGACCCCCGGGAACCCCCTCCCCTCCTCCCCGAGCCGCGGGTGTTTCGTAGCCCGGCGGTGACGGGAGGGTCGGAGCTGGCAGCGCTCGGTGCCTGTGGCACCCCCCGCACCCCCAGGATGCTGCCCACGCCCTTCTCGGTGCGGGACATCCTCAACCTGCAGCGGCCGGAGGTGCCCGGGGGTCCCCGCGCCGCCCCCGCGCCCCGAGCCCCCCGCAGCCCCGGCGGGCAGGACGAGCCGCGGCCGCGTAAGTGCGGGGGAAGCACCGGGGGGACCCCGCGGAGCCGCTTTCGTTCCCCCCGGCGCGGATCCCGAGGGCAGCCTCGCCGGTCCCGCTTCCTCCTTTTTTCCCTTTCCCCTCCACTCCTTTTTTTTCCCCCCTGTGGTTTGGTTTATTTTTGGGGTTGTTTGGGGCATTTTTCGCGCATCCCCCGCGCATCCCCGCAGCTCCGGCTGCCCTCGGGGGAACGGGGTGGTCTGGGGGGGGGGAGCGGGTGGAGCTGGGGGTGGATTTGGGATATTGGGATATTTTTCCTGCCCTAAGTCACCCATCGGCACCGCTTTCGATGTCACCCCCGTGTCGCGCTCAGGATTGGCCCTGCTGGGGACAGCAGCAGCCCCGAGGGGGGATTGGGGCTCTCCCGCTTCTTCCCGCAGCTAAAATCCCAAAATGTTCATTGGGGCTCTCCCGCTTCTTCCCGCAGCTAAAATCCCAAAATGTTCATTGGGGCTCTCCCGCTTCTTCCCGCAGCTAAAATCCCAAAAAGTTCCCTCTGCTCCTGTTCCGCCGAGCGGGGAAAGGCGGAAAGCAGCGGGAGCAGAGCGGGAGAACTGGGATAGGGATGGGGAGAGGTGGGGAGGGAGAGGCGAGCTCGGGGAGGGTTCTGTGCCCTTCACATCCTCATCCAGAGCCTTCCGGCATCCCCTGGAATTCCCGAATTCCCTGCTCTGCCTGCTCGGGTATCCAAGCGCAACCCAGCCGGAGCTGGACCTGATCCCGGCCGCTCCTGTGCAGCACAAAATCCCAGCAAATAAAAATCCCAGCAAATCAGAAATCCCAGCAAATCAGAAATCCCCCAAACCATCAACACCTCTCAGACACAACAATTTTTCTCCTCCGCTCCCAACCCCTTCGGGTTGTTTTTTTTTGGGGGGGGGGTTGTTTTGCCCGAAATTCCGAGAAATCTGGGATTCTCCTTTCCTGGAGCTGGTGGCAAATCCTGCAGGAGTTCTGGATTCCATCCCTGCGGGGCAGGGTGCTGGGGAAAGGGGATTTGGGCTCTGGAATACTCGAACCTGCTCTGTGCCCGCCTTTCTTTGTGTCCCTCGGACAGCGGTGGCAGCCCCAAAACATCCGAGGCGTCTTTAGGAGGGGGGGGGGGGGGAAAGGAGGTTTTATTTTATCCAGAATTGGTGTAACGGCCTAATTCTTCAAAAATAAAAAAGTAAACATCAGAGGTGCCATTAGGAGGAGAAAAAGAAGAGGTTTTAGTATATCCAGAATTGGTGTAACGGCCTAATTCTTAAAATAAATAAATACATAAATAAATAAATAAATAAATGTATTGAACTCTCAATAAATACCACGGGAAAATTCATATTAAATTTCCCAAATATCAACCTTTAACTTCATGAACTGTCAGCTCTACCCCACCCTATCCCCAACGGGTGCCATTCCCGATTTGATCCCTCCTCTGGCTGCGAGCAGAGCTGGATTTGGCTTTGACTTCGCTTTATTTCCCTCCCTGCAGGAAAATCTCTGCTGTCCTTTGAGGCGGAGGAGAAGCGCAGGGAGGCGCGGCCGCGGAGGAAACCGCGCGTTCTGTTCTCTCAGGCTCAGGTGCTGGAGCTGGAGCGGCGTTTCCAGCGGCAGAAATACCTGTCGGGACAGGAGAGGGAGCAGCTGGCGGCTCAGCTGCAGCTCAGCCCCACGCAGGTGAAGATCTGGTTCCAGAACCGGCGCTACAAGAGCAAGAGGCAGCGGCAGGAGCGCAGCGCCGCTGTCCCCGCGCTGTCCCCGCGCACCGTGGCCGTGCCGGTGCTGGTGCGCGATGGCAAACCCTGCCTGGGGGGTTCTGCGCCTTTCCCGCCTCCCTCTGCAATTCCAGGTGGTTTTTCCTACGGTTCCTGCTGCTCCGGCGGCGTTTTTGGAGCGGGGTGCGGAGGGGGATGCCCCGGGATGTCCCCAAGTGTCACCCCCGGGGGTGGCCAGCGCCAACCCCCGGCTGTGGCTGCGGGAATGAGCTGGAGGTGAGGAGAGAGGAGGATCAGGGAGCCAAATCCAAAGGATTTCTGCCAGCGGAACCGTCCCAGAACATCCCTGGGAAGAGAGAGAGGAGGAGGCGCTGCCACCACAGCGCTGAGACTTCGGGCGCCCAGTAATTATAAATTATTTATTATTAAACGCAGTAATTTGGAGCCTAGCCCTTCCTGCTCCCAAGGGATTTGCTGCCCCAGGATGTCACCAGGACATTGATTTTCCTTTCTCGGGATAACTGGAAAACAGGGGCCGTGCACACGCCTGTGCTTTTGTACATGGACAATATTTAATGCTTTGAGTTCCTATAATTTCTAGATTTATTTCTGGTTTGTTTTTCCTAATCACTCCCAGCACAGGTATCCATCTCTGCCTTTATTATTAATATTATTGGTACTATTATTATTATTATTTGCAAATAAAAACAAATCAATGAAATCGTGTATTTGCTCTCTTGCCCTTTCTCACTTTGTATTTTGAATTTTCACATCCGCAATTTGCACCCGAGCATCCAAACCTGAGCCAAATAAAAATAAAAATCGAATCAAATCCTAATAATCCAGGCAAAAATCACCTTGCAGTCCAAGTTGATGAATTCCCAAGGTTTAACCCTTCCGAAGTTTTGTTCCTCCCTCTTCCCACTCCGTTCCCGACAGCTCCTTATCCTGCAGCATTTGGGAAAAGCCTTGCGGGCGGTAATTAAAGCTTTTATCTGTGATCCCACTTCCCAAATGGGACATTCCTGACCCCGGAGAATCCCCGGCAGGGACAGAGGTCGCTCCTCATCCTGCGGCTTCCAGGCTTCGGGGACGCGGCCCCTTCCCTTCCCTTCCCAAAACTTCCCAAAACTTCCCAAAACTTCCCAAAACTTCCCAAAACTTCCCAAAACTTCCCAAAACTTCCCTTCCCAAAACTTTCCTTCCCAAAACTTTGCTTCCCAAAACTTCCCTTCCTTTCCCTTCCCAAAACTTCCCAAAACTTCCCTTGGAATTAATTCCCCTTTCCCTGCCCTGCTGCTGTTGCTGGGAAAAGCTCTGGGTTCCCACTCCTGGAATCCCGAAAAACACCGAGAATTTTCCTTGGAGGTTCAGCAACAAACTGAGGGCAAATCCCAGGAAATTTCCCCCAAATAAAGGCAGAAATCAAGGAAGGAAATTGCTTCCCTCGGGAAAAAAAAACCTGGAAATGGGAATCGCGAAACCCGGAGCCCTCAGGGACGGGATTTTGGGGATTTTGGGGATTTTTGGGATTGTCCAGGGCAGGGCCGGGATTTGGACTCGATGATCCCTGTGGGTCCCTTCCAGCTCAGGATATTCCCAATTTCTTCATAACTCTTCCCAAACTCCCTTTCTCCGCCTAAAACAAGGCTGAGCCTTTGGAGCTCCCGAGTTTTTCGGGGCATTCCGTGGGTTCTGGGGGATTAATTCCCAAACCAGAGGCTGAAGAAGGAAAAAGGGGCTGGAAAAGCCGAGTTTGGGGCGCGTTTGCAGAACCGGCTCGCGGTTGTAACCAAACACCTCCTATAAAATCAACAAAGTCCGCAGGGGATTTGAGGGAAATCTTTTGTTTCCCTTTTTAAGTGTAAAAAAAAAAAAAAAAAAAAAAAAAAAAAGCCAAAAACCGCGCCTGGGCTTTGCGGCTGAAGGGGCTGGGTTTGGGCGAAGGGTTTGGGAATAAAAGCGGAGATCAGTGCTGATATTCCAGCAGGAAAAGGAGTTTGGAGACAGCAGAGCTGGAGGAGGTCACTGATAAATTCACATTTAGAGATTTAGAGATTTATTTAAATATAAACTGCCCGCAATTCCCGGAGATTCTGCTCATCCCCATCCCACCGGATCTTCCCCAGGACATGGATTTGCCTTGGGATGGGACAAGGTGAATTTTTAAATCCAGTGTTCCCCACACCTGGGGGGTTCCGAGGCTGTTTTCCAAACAGGAATTCTCGGAGAACAACCACAAATAAATAAAATCCTCAGGAAAGAATCTGCCAGAGCAGGCAGCTCCACTCGTGTTTTTTCTCGGATTTGGGAAGGTTTTGCTCCTTTTGGGTGCCCAGGATTTTGTTGTAAAAGGTGTTCAGGCTTCTTAAATGAACCGAGGAATTAGTCTGAGGTTCAGGCTTAAACTTTCAGCCTTTTCCATGCCAGGATTCGCCTCTGGAGCTGCAATCCCTGGCTCTGGTTGGAGCGGCTTTGCAAAGCTGATAAAATATCTGTGACATTTTCCCCTTTTTTCCGACACGCTCAGAGTGCATCAAAGTGGAGGCGTTCGAGGAAAACCCTCAAAATACATTTTAAAAAAACACCCAACCCTTTTATTTCTCCACTTTTCCCGCTGAAAGCGGCGTTTTCCCAAAGAGCTCCGGGCTGGAAATCATTGCCGTGAGGGAGGGGAAGCAGAGTTGGGATTGTGGGGGGCGATGGATGCACAACATCCTCCAAGGATGCTCTCCAAAAAAAACCCCAAAAAAACCCCAGCGTGGACGCATTTTGACCCCAAAATTCCCATTTTTATCTTCAAAGCCGGGAGGGATTTGTGAGCAGGGAGGCGCTGAGGGGCGGCCGGGACCCCCCGGATTCACGGGGAGGGGAGCGCTGGGCAGGAGGGAGAAGCAGCGGCCCCAAAGGCAGCGGGAGCCGGGGCACGGGCGAAGGGCGTAGACCGTGCCCGGCTCTCCAATCAGCCCCGGGAGGTTTGGCTGCGGGCGGATAAATGCGGGGCAGGGCCGGGCGGGGATGCAGCGAGCCCCGGGACAGCGGCAGGAGCCGGGGATGAGCGGCGGGGAGCGACCGGCACCGGCACCGGGACCGGGACTGGAACCGGGACCGCGATTGGGATCAGGATCGGGATCGGGACCAGGATCGGGATCGGGACCAGGATCGGGATCGGGACCGGGATCGGGACCGGGACACCACTCGGTCCCCGCCCCCCCGGCCATGAGCGGCACCCCCGGGGCAGCCCCGCACCCCCGGCCCGTCCCCTCCCGGCCCCGCACGTCCTTCCTCATCCAGGACATCCTCTGGGACGGGCCCGAGCGCGGAGGGAGCAGAGGGAATGAGGAGGAGGGGAGCGGGGCCAGCCCAGCCCCGGGGGTCCCTCCCGGGGGTCCCCGATCCCCGGGAGCCGCGGGGATACCCCAGGGACCCGACACAGGTAACGGGGGAGCTGCTGGCTGCGGAGGGGAGCGGGAATGGCTGTGCCCGGGACAGGGAATGGATCGGGAATAGACCGGGAATGGATTGGGAAAGGATTGGGAATAGATCAGGGAATGGATCAGGAATTGATTGGGAATGAATCGGGAATGGATAGAGAATAGATCAGGGAATGGATCAGGAATGGATGGGGAATGTCTGTGCTTGGGACAGGGAATGGATCAGGAATGGATCAGGAATGGATCAGGAATGGCTGTGCTTGGGTCAGGGATGGATCGGGAATTGATTGGGAATGGATCAGGAATGGATCAGCAATGGCTGTGCTTGGTTCGAGGAATAGATCAGGACAGTTTCTGTTTGGATCAGGAATGGATCAGGAATGGCTGTGCTTGGGTCAGGGATGGATCAGGAATGGGTTGGGAATTGATTGGGAACGGATCAGGAATGGATTAGGAATGGATCAGGAATGGATTAGGAATGGCCATGCTTGGAAGGGAAATGGATCAGGAATGGATAGGGAATGGATAGGGAATGGATAGAGAATAGATGAGGGAATGGATCAGGGAATGGATCAGGAATAGATCAGGGATTGATCAGGGAATGGATCAGGAACAGATAGAGAATAGATCAGGGATGGATCAGGAATAATCAGGGAATGGATCGAGAATAGATCAGGGATGGATCAGGGAATGGATCCGGGGCTGAGCCCGAACAGCCCCAAATCCCTTTGGAATTTTCCCTGGCTGTTCATTCCCAATTTTTCCCTTCCCAGACATGCCGGTGGAGACGCTCCTGCCCGACTGCGCCCCCCCCGTGCGCGCCATGGCCCCGCGGGCCCCCAGGCAGGGCAAACGCTCCCGAGCCGCCTTTTCCCACAGCCAGGTGATCGAACTGGAGCGGAAATTCAGCCACCAGAAATACCTGTCAGCCCCGGAGAGAGCTCACCTGGCCCGGCACCTGCAGCTCACCGAGACCCAGGTGAAGATCTGGTTCCAGAACAGGAGGTACAAGACCAAGAGGAAACAGGTGGTGGCCGGGATGAGCCGCTGGGACTCGCGTCAGGAAGCGCCAGAATTCCCGGGAATGTCGCTGCTGGCGCTCAGGGGTGCCTGGCCCTACCTGCCCTGCCTGTACTACGTCAATTCCTGGAGCCCTTCCTGGTAGAAATTGCTTTTTTTCTTTTTTTTTTGGGTGGAAAATTGGAAAATATCTGAAAAATTTTATTTTTCCTTCAATTCACAAGGGGAGGGATTTTAGTGACAGCGTTTTGTAGTGGCGGCATAAAATTCATCACTAACATTGAGATAACCAAAGAAAAAACCCCAAATTTTAACAGTATTTTAATTCATTTTATTGCAATGGTCTGGGAATTCCCAGGGAATCTGTGGTTGTCCCATCCCTGGAAATGCTCAAATCCAGGCCTGGTAGAAATTGCTTTTTTTAGCTGGAAAAGATCTGATTTTTCCTTAAATCCAGTGGCAGCTGGATTAATTTCCTTAATTTCCTTAATTTCAGTGGCAGCGTTTTGTAGTGGCAGCATAAAATTCTCTCCTCACTAATATTGAAATAACCAAAGAAAAAGCCCCAAATTGTAACAGTATTTTAATTCATTTAATTGCAGTGCTCTGGGAATTCCCAGGGAATCTGTGGCTGTCCCATCCCTGGAATTGCACGAATCCAGGATTGGATTGAACTGTTTTAACAGAGTTAAAACACCCCAAATTTAGGGAGGAAAATGAGATTTTCCACCTAAAAATGCAATTTCTACCAGGATGGGGCTTGGGCATTCTTGAGTGGCTGCAGCCCCTCCTGGTAGAAATTGCATTTTTAGGTGGAAAAATCTCATTTTCCCCCTAAATTTGTGATGTTTTAACTCTTGTGCTGCTCTTCCTAGAGCTGATTTGGGGCTGGATTTGCAGTGGCAGCACAAACCTCTGTGGCCACTAACACTGAAATAACCAAAAAAAACCCCAAAAACCCCAACCCAATATTTTAATTCCACTTAATCCAGCGTTTTATTCCAATACTCTGGGAATTCCTGTGGCTGCTCCATCGCTGGAAGTGCCCAAATCCCGGAGGTGCCCTGGATGCCACCCCGGCAGGGACAATGGGGCAGTGACAGACGAGTTTTGCATATCCGGGTGTGGGGACAATTCTTAAAGCAGCAGCAGCAGCTCCAGGGTTGGACTCGCAGGGCAGCAAATCCCTCCTGCAGGTGGAATTTCGAGGTTGGAGCCCAATTTTTCCAACCTAAATCATCCAAAATTTCATGGATCAGCGTAATTCCCAGGATAGCAACAGGGTGATTCCAACAAGTCGTTTTTAAGGAAAAAAAAAAATCTTATTTGCACTTACAGAATAGCAAAAAATTAATTTTTTTTAGAGTTAATTACATTTAAAGTGTCATCAATTCCATGGGGAAAGAGTGGGAATAAAGGAGATTTCCTTTATAGTTTCCTTTTTTTAGATGGAAAATACCATTAACACTGGATATAAAGGAATATTTCCTTCAATATTTCCTGAATATTTCCTTCAATTCATTTTCATGGTTTTTCTCAGCTGGAAATGCATTTTCTCAGCTGCAGTAACTCAGCAAAGCTCTGCTGGGATTCAAATCCACGGATTTTAATTCTTTCCCTGGGAAGTTCCGGGGATGTTCCTCTGCTCCCATTCCCTCCTGGAAACACAGACAATAAAAAAATGGGAAAGAACTGCCTGGATTTTCCTCTTTCCCACTGGATTTTTCTTTTTTTTTAAAATTTCTCTTTTGCCTTGTGAATCTCTTTGAGCTCCCAGGCAGAGGAGGCAAAAATTCCAGGGGCAAAATTCCAGGGAAGGGAGGAGAGGGAGCAGAGGACACTCAAATAGAGGAGTTGCCAATTTCTCTCACATTATCAGAATTTCTCTGCTCTGGAGGCCGAGCTGTGGCTTTGGGAATTGTCTCAAAGTAACTTTTTTTTTTTATCTCCAGCTCGGATTTTGTCCCAGCTCCCCCTCCCAGGGCCGGGTATCCCCCGAGCATCCCGGATTCCAGGAGGGAAGGACATCTCTGCACTGTTGCAAAATGTTCCCATCCCTGCTCTTATCCACAAAAATCCCTTTATTGACCTCAAAGCTGGGAATTGCCATCCCCCCTCCGAGGGCACCTCCTGCCAAAATCCCACAGATTTCACTCCCAAACCCTCGGGATGCTGCTGGAATCCAGGCACAGACATGGAATTTAAACTAAAAATGCAGGAAAAGAGCTGGGAGCATCCTGCACTGCTCCCACTGGGATGGGAATGAATGTTCCACTGGGATGGACTGGGAAAAGGAGATTGAACTGGAAATGGGATCTGAGCTGGAAAATAAATCTGAACTGGAAAAAAAATCTGAACTGACAATTCAGTCTAAACTAGAAATGGGGTCTGGACTGGAAATGGGATCTAAACTGGAAATGGGGTCTGGAGTGGAAAATAAATCTAAACTGACAAATCTAAACTAGAAATGGGATCTGAACTGGAAATAAAATCGAACCTAAAATTGAGATCTAAACTAAAAATGAGTCCTAAACTGAATTTCTTGGATGTTTCTTTGGGAAATGTCACTGTCACAGTTGGGGTTTTCCCTGCAGGGATTTTCCAAGCCCAAATCTCGTCCTCGAGAGCTCCCCCGAACCCCACTGGGCTGAACAGTTCTGGTTTTATCCCTGATTTATCCCTGATTTATCCCTGGTTTTATCCTGATTTTATCCTGATTTATCCCTGTTTTTATCCTGATTTGTCCCTGGTTTCATCTCTGATTTATCCCTGATTTTATCCGGATTTTATCCTGATTTATCCCTGTTTTTATCCCTGTTCCCTCTGCTGATGCTCTGGGATCCTTTGGAATAAAGGCTGCAGGGTCTGTGCTAAGAACGTTTTGGTTTTGGGGTTTTTATCCCAGATTTGGGGTGTTTAATCCCAGGTTTGGGGTTTTTATCCCGGGTTTTGGGGTTTTTATCCCAGGTTTGGGGTTTTGATCCCGGGTTTGGGATGTTTTTCCCAGGTTTGGGGTTTTTATCCCAGTTTGGGGTTTTTGTCATGGGGTTGGTGGTTTTTATCCCGGGTTTTGGGGCTTTTATCCCGGGTTTTGGGGTTTTTATCCCGGGTTTGGGGTTTTTATCCCGGGTTTGGGGTTCTTTCCATCCCTGTGAGTGACCCCGAGTGTCCCAGCAGCCCCAAGAACTGGGACTGAGGCAGCAGCTCCGGGTCCATCCCAGCTCTGCCTGGAGAAATCCCTCGGCTGCCTCAGCCCTCCCACCCCGAGGGGGTTTTTATGGACATAAATCCCAATTCCAGTCGGTTTTCCTTTTATTTTCCAAGCGCAAAACATCAAGACAAATAAAAAAACCGGGCTGAGCTGTTTGATAACCAAAGCCTTGAAGGCATCAATCATTCCCAGGGGATAAAAATCGCCTTGATGAATGGGGACTGGAAAAATCCCACAGCTGACCCCGGAGCCAGGAGGGTTCCATCAGCCCTGAGGGAGCAGAATTCCTGTTTGTGCCACGTGGGAAGGGAAAACATCCTTTAAATCCATCAGGATTATCCCGGGGTTGGTGCTCGCACAACGTTGGCTCTGCTGGGGGTTAAATCATTTCTTTAAAGGATAAAAAAAATCCTTAAAAAAAAAAATAAAATAAAATCCGAGAGGGAGGGGAGGAGGTGCCCGTGGATAATGGAACTGCTGAGCAACATTTGCATGGCCTGAACCGCGCTCCTGGCAGAAATCCAGGGATTGGAGCCAAGGAAAGCTCGGGTTGGAGGGTTTGTAGGGTTTGGGGAGAGGGGTGGGAAGGGCAAGGACAACCCTGGGGCTGCAGCGGGAAAATCCTCCAGGAGAGCGGGGAACTCTCGGGAATGAGGAATCTTTGGGGATTTGGGAGAATCCTCCAGGAGGAGAACGGGGAACTCTCGGGAATGAGGAATCTTTGGGGATTTGGGGAAATCCTCCAGGAGAGCGGGGAACTCCCGGGAATGAGGAATCTTTGGGGATTTGGGGAAATCCTCCAGGAGGAGAGCAGGGAACTCTTGGAAATGAGGAATCTTTTGGGATTTGGGGAAATCCTCCAGGAGGATAACGGGGAATTTTGGGAATGAGGAATCTTTGGGGATTTGGGAGAATCCTCCAGGAGGAGAGCAGGGAACTCTTGGGAATGAGGAGGAACCCTTTGGGATGTCCAACTTAATGTCCAGGGAATAATAGTGGGAATTATTAGGGAATAATAGTGGGAATTATCAGGGGAAAAAGGGGTGGAAATCAAGGAAGGGACCCAGGACCCCGCTCCGCTTCCACCAAAATTCCGCCTGAGGAGCCAGGAATGTTTCCCACCCAAACATTCCCACCGTGCTGGGGCTTTCACAGTCAGAACATTCCCATTGAAATTCCCATTTTTTTTTTCCCGCTTGGATCCCACCCGGGGGAGTTGTGGCTCCGGGAGCTGCCGGGGACAGCGAGGACACGAGGGACACTGCCGGGATTTTCCCTCTGGAGCCGGGGGAGGATCCTCCCAGTTCTGTTCCCACCGAGGGCTTTTCCCAGCGCTAATTCCAGGATTTCCAAGAGGCAGCTGCCACGCACGGTATTCCCAGGAATTATTCCCAGGAATTCTTCTTATCCAGAGGTTTTTGGGAGAGATAGATTTAAAAAAAAAAAAAAAAAAAAGTGGTAAAACCTCAGGGCAAGGTCCACACATCCCCTCCAGCGCTGCCTTCCCACACGGAGCTTCCAGAGGGATATTCCCAGATTTTCCAGCACGGTTTGGATTTCCATGGAATGGTTTGAATCTCCCAGAACTCCTGCGGATCCTGGAGCAGGATCTCAAAGGAGGAGAAATGGGAATGGGATCCCGTCCTGGGGAAGGTCTGAGCGTGACAGAATTCCCAGGTGCAGCTTTTCCTGCAGGTCGGGAGGGATAAAACAGGTGGAGAAGAGGAGGGGAAATGAAATCATGGTTGTAAGAACTCCGGGCTTGAGGGGTGAAGGGAGGAATCCTGGAATGTGGGAATGGAAGAGACCGGATTTTAACCCTTCAGCACCATGGGATCCCGTTCCCAGGACAGGATCCCATTCCCAGGACAGGATCCCATTCCCAGGGCAGGATCCCGTTCCCAGGGCATGATCCCATTCCCTGGATCCTGTCCTGGGAATGGGATCTGGTTCAGGGAATGGGATTCCCCAGGACAGGATCCATTTTTCTCCTGACAGGATCCCATTCCCTGAATCAGATCCCCTTTCCTAGGACAGGATCCCATTCCCAGGACAAGATCCCATTCCCTGCATCCTGTCCTGGGAATGGGATTCCCCAGGCCAGGATCCCATTCCCCAGGACAGGATCAATTTTTCTCCTGACAGGATCCCATTCCCCAGGATCAGATCCCATTCCCCAGGACAGGACAGGATCTCATTCCCAGGACAGGATCAATTTTTCTCCTTACAGGATCTCATTCCCAGGATCAGATCCCATTCCCCAGGATCAGATCCCGTTCCCCAGGATCAGATCCCATTCCCCAGGATCGGATCCCATTCCCCAGGATCAGATCCCGTTCCCAGGGAGGGGAAGAATTCCCGAGTGACATTTTCAGGGATGCTTTCCCTTCATCCCAGGCTGCTCCAACCCAACCTTGGACCCTTCCAGGGACGGAGCAGCCCCGAATTCCCTGCTCCAATCCCAACCCTCGCCTTCCCATCAATTAATCCGGGATTAATCCAGGATTAATCCAGGATCTGGGCTGGGTTCGCTCTCCACATCCGATCTTTATCTCGTTTTTCTGCTCAAACACCGCTTTTCTTTCAGGGTTAATGAGCACGAACACAAACATCTCACCTTTCCCACCTCGCCCCTTCCCTCTCCCGTTCCCTCCCTGTTTGTCTTGGACGCTTCCAGGAGGGAAAAATTTTTTCCGGCCACTCCTTCCCCGGCTGATTCTGCCACATTCGGCCACAAAAGGAATCAAAATATTTGTGTTTGGCCACGGGGTTTAATTCCTTTACACAGCTCCGGGGAGCAGGGAAAGTGTTTTGTGCCGAGCTCTGCAGGTGTCAAAATGCTCTGCAGAGGGGCCAGAAATTCTCAGCTAAAATCCCGCATTTTAGCCCAATCTGTGACCCCAAAATTCTGTATTTTAACCTGATTTGTGACCCCAAAATCCTTGATTTTACCCCGCTCTGTGACTCCAAAATTCTTTATTTTACCCTGATGTGTGACCCCAAATCCTTATTTTTAGCCCAGTCTGT
The DNA here is from genome assembly GCF_052056855.1 of Sturnus vulgaris. NCBI lineage: Eukaryota > Metazoa > Chordata > Aves > Passeriformes > Sturnidae > Sturnus > Sturnus vulgaris. The sequence goes on from NC_142270.1 coordinate 4,781,192, forward strand.
GACCCCAAAATTCTTGATTTTACCCAGATCTGCCACCTCACCTGCCACAAACGCACAGAATTATTCAAGGGAGGATGAGGAACTTTTCCAGTTCTTAATCTGCTTTTTGTTTGTTATTTTGCATAAAAAAAAAAAAAAATTAAAAACTTTTTTTTAAGGTGTTTTCTTCGCTGTTTCCCAATGCAGGATCCAGGTGGGAAATGTTGCCACAGTTGGGTCACTGGAGCACGAGGAGATAAAAAAAAATCCTGCTGGAATTCCAGCCCTAAATATTGTTAATTTTGGGGCTTTTTATTCCCAGAATTCAGCAGCTCCAACCCCCTGGGAGCATCCTCCCCTGAGCTTTGTTTCCCTCTCAGCCACCTCCATAATCCCATTTTTGGGAAGAGGAAAACCAGGATTTCCTCCTGTTTTCTTTTCCACCTGCTCCCAGGTTTGCCAAACAAAAATCAATTTCTCATCGCCTGCAGGAAGCTGAACCCTCCAAAAACTCCTTTGGAGCTGCGGATCAAATCCATCCATCACCTTTATTTCAATTTTAATTTTTTTTTTAATGATTTTATTTGCTTTTGGCCGGGGCCCCAGAGAGGTTTGGAGCAGGTGAGAAGAGGAAGGTGAAGATTGATCCCCCCGGGGCTGCTCTGCCCAGGAGAAATGCTGAATAAATAGTGAATAAATAGTGAAGAAATGGTGGATAAATAGGGAATAATCCTTCCTTTCAGCAGCTCCAAAACGGCCTGGGGAGGGTGAGGTGCCGTGGAAAAAATCCAGCAAAAAGCTGGGAGGGAGGGAGAAAATATTGGATATTTCCTAAAGAATTTAGTGGGAGTGGGAGAAAATATTGGATATTTCCTAAAGAATTTAGTGGGAGTGGGGAAAATTGGGGCAAAGAAAATGAGGAAATGGGTGGAAATTGAGATTTTGGTGTTCCAAAGAAATTCCTTTTCCAAAACCTGGGAGCTGCAGGTGAGGCTTGTCTGGTTTTCCTCTTACCTGGATGAATTTTCCTTTTCCCTGAATGAAATTTTCTCCTCCCTGAATGGATTTTCCTTCAGGCAGAGCAATCTCCAAGAATTCCCAGATTCCTGCTCCAGGATTTCACCCCTGTATTTGATTTTTCTTCTTTTTTTTAAATTATTTTCTTGATTTTATTTTTATTTTCTCAGTAGCTGACGGTGTCCCTCCCGTTCCCAAGGAACACCCGGACAAACCAAAAAGCTCAAATTTGGGCACAACCACCCCCCCAAAAAATCCCAAAGGAGCTGAGGAATTCCTGTGCTCAGGGCACAGAAATCCCTGGGGAAAATCCAGGAATTCTCCATTTGGAGCTGAAATGCTCATTCCACTGTGGATAATTAATAATTCCAATTTTTTTTTGGTGAAGATTCCTGGGGTTTTTTTTTCCTCCTTTAGATTCCACTTTGGGGTCTCTCCTCAGGGAGATCCGAATCCTTCTGATCCCGCTGCTGCTCAAATCCCAGAAAAATTCAATTTCCAGGGAATATTCCCCACTCAGCACCGGGCAGAAACTGCTCCAACAAAAAGTGATTTTCCCCATTTTATTTATTTATTTATTTGTTTTATTCCAGAAGAAGAGAAAAATCCAAATCAGCTCCAGCATTTCCTGAGGTTTTTCCTTCAAATCCTGCAGGAAATTTAAGAGAAACCTCAACTCCCTCCCCTCGTGTTTCTCCCAGGGCACGAAAAGCTCCGATTATTTGGGAATCTGGGAATTTTTTGCTGCCGTAGGAGCCGCAGTTCCCGAGTTCGGTTGGGAATTCCCGGCCAGGAGAAATCCAAAACTCTCCAGCGGCTCCTAGAGGAGCTGCCAGGATGGAAAATTCCGCCTGAAATGGATTTTCCTCCTCCCTGAATGGATTTTCCTCCTCCCAGGATTAATTTTCCTTCTCCCAGAAAGGATTTTCTCCCCCTGTGAATATTTTTCTCTTCCCAGGATGGATTTTCTTCCTCCCTGTATGGATTTTCCACTTCCCAGGATTAATTTTCCCCTTCCAAGGGTGGAATTTCCTTCTCCCAGCATGGATTTTCCTCCTTTCTGAATGGATTTTCCTCCTCCCTAAACGAATTTTTCTCCTACCAAAGTTTTTCTCCTCCCTGGATTAATTTTCCCCATCCCAGGGTGGAATTTCCTTCTCCCAGAGCGAATTTTCCTCCTCCCTGGATGGATTTTTCTCCTCCCAAGATGAATTTTCCCCATCCCAGGGTGGAATTTCCTCCTCCCTGGATGGATTTTACTCCTCCCTGAATTTTCCTTCTCCCTCGTTGGATTTTTTCCCCCCGAAGGGCTCAGGCATCGCTGGAAGGCGCCATTCCCTCAGGGATGATCCAGCCCCTCCCTCATTCCCAAGAAAAAAAAAAAAAACAACCACGAACTCCAAAAAGACAAAAAAACCCAAATCAGGATTATTTTTATTTCCTCGAGCTCCAGTGACACAACTGTAGCAGCATTTCACACCTGGATCCTGCATTGGTAAACAGTGAAGAAAACACTTTATTTTTTTTTTTTTTAATTTTATTTTATTTTTGCCGAGGCAAAAAAATCTAAAGGAAAAAAAAAAAGGATTAAGAACTGGCAAAGTTCCTCATCCTCCCTTAAAGAATTCTGTGCGTTTGTGGCAGGTGGGAGTGGTGGGACTGGGTCAGAGGCTGGGCCAAAATCCAGAATTCCAGCTCAGAACTGCAGAACAACTTCCAGAAAACTTGGGACAGATTTTTGGGATGAGAGAAAAAAAAAAAAAAAAAAAAAAAATTGGGAAGGGATTCGGGAAGGGATTTTCTCTGCAGATCCGGCACCAGCAGTTGGAAAATTGGAAATATTCCTGCTGCAGGTGAGACCTCTGGAATTGTGAGAACTGGGCTGGTTTTGTTGGGATATCCAGGCTGATCCAAGTGGATTTTCCTCCTCTCAGAATGGATTGTCCTTTTTCCATAAAGGATTTTCCTTTCCCCAGAAGGATTTGCTCATTCCCAGAAGGATTTTCATTTTCCCATAAATAATTTCCCTCCTCTCAGAATGGATTTTCCTCCTCCCAGAATTGAATTTTCCTTTTCCCATAAAGGATTTCCCTCCTCTCAAAAGGGATTTTCCTTTTCCCAGAAGGATTTTCCTCCTCCCCCCAAAAAATTTTTCCTTTTCCCAGGATTTCCCTTCTCCCAGAATGGAATTTTCCTTTTCCCAGAAGGATTTTATCACTCCCAGCCTAAGGAGGAGCCAATTCCCAACAGATCCTGGCTCATCATTTCTGTTCCCATCCCGGGGAAGTTTCCCAGGGATTTTCCCCTCTCCCAGGATGCCCAAACCCCTTCCCACCACCCCCTACCCAGGATTTTTGTGTCCCTACTCCCAGGTTCCTCCAAGGAGGAGCACAAATCTCCGAGGAGCATCCAGAGGAAGAGGAGGATGGAGCTGGAATTCCAGAGGCTGCACCAAAAGCTGGAATCTCCCACTTTTTGTCCCTTCAGCATTCAATTCCCAAAATTCCATCTCCATGGGAATTTTCCAGGCAGTTCAGACTCTCCAGTTTCTCAAGGGAAAAAAAAAAAATTTCCCAGCTCTGAGATCTCCAATCCCACCAAATCCAGGAGAATCCAGTGGGATTTTCCCACTTTTAAGGCACAGGGAGCCTTTGGCACAGGGATTTGTTCAGGTTAAGACACACAAAAAAAAAAAAATGCAGCAAAAAGCTCATTTCACACTGGGATCATTCCCACAAGGCACTCGTGGCATCCCCAAAGGGGGGAACCCTGGGATTTCCTGCTCCAAAAAATTGTGGGAAAAAGGATGGGATGGGCTCGGGGTCACCCTAAAAAGCACAGCTGGGTGAGGGGGCAGCTCCAGGGCCACATCCCAGCCCCAGAGATTCCCAGTGGGAACATCCCAGGGATGGGGACAAGGATCCTGGATCCCAAAAATCCCTCCTTGGCTGCTGATCCCCCATGGGAGAGGCTAAAGGATGGAATTTGGTTTGGGAAGGATGGAATTTAACCCTGGATTCAAATGGGAAACGGACCCTGGAATTTGAATTTGCACATCCAGGATCCCAAAATCCTTCCTGATGATCCAAGAGGTTAAAGGATGGAATTTGCTCTGGAAAAACCATTCCCAGGAGGGACCCTGGAATTCCAATTTGCACATCCAGGATCCCAAAAATCCCTCCTAGTCTCCCAAAGGAGCAGCTGAGGGATGGAATTTGGTTTGGGAAAAGCCATTCCCAGCTGGAGCAGGGCACACAGGGAGGCTTCCACCTTTCCCACTTGCATTCCAAGCAGGAAAACCAAACTCAGGGAACTTCTCCAGGTCGGGTTTTCCCTCTCCAGGTTGGAATTTTTGTCCCTCCTGGACAGGGAGGAGCAGCAGCTTCAGGCCAAACCTGGGCTGGGAGGTGCCTTTGGATCTGCACTGGGATTTTCCCAGAATTTTGGGGTTTCTTTGGAGATCACAGGGACTTTATAAACTGTAAACAGCAGCTCCAGGATCTCTTTTTTTCCTGGGAGCCAGAGCAGCTCCAGGCATCCCTGGAATCCCAGCAGAGGTCCTGGAATGGGATCAGGGCTCCAGGGAGGAAAAAGTGGGAATGAACTCCAGCAGGATGAAATGTGGTCAGCTGCCACAGCCCATAAAAACGTACCTTTAGCAAGTTGAAACTGAAAAATATCAGTAAAAAAAAAAAAATCTGCATCTTCATTTGTTTAAAATTGGAATTGTTTTTTCCTCCCCTCCCCACACACACAAAGGGATTTTGGGATGCTCCACGTTTTCCCAAAGTGATGTCCCCATTCCTTGTCCCCTCAAGTACCTTGGCCACCCCCTGGGTAATTAAATTTAATTACCCCCTGGGTAATTAAAGCCAATCTGGCCATAAAATCAATGATTTGGAGTCTTCCTTACACAGGAGGGAAGATCTGAGCCCTTTCTAAACAGCTTTGCACTCAGCTGTAAAAGCATTTAAAAACCCACCCAACTGCCTACATAGAAAAATAAAGGATAAACATTATCCAGCTATTTTATATTTATATAAAAATTAACTTCTGTGCCAGGACATTTTTTGTTTCTTCGCTGTAAAAAAAAAAAAAAAAAAAAAAAAAAAAAAAAAAAAAAAAAAAAAAATTCAAAAAGAAAAAAAAAATACCAGCTTAGGTTGGATAACCTAAACTTTCAGCAAGGAGTAAACTCCATTTTCCAACTTATTTCCCAGAAAAAAGAGCAGTTTGCAATTCCACTGCTGCAAAATAAAGTTATTAAATATATATATATATATTAATATAAAAGTCTGTATAAACTCTTTTTTTGTTGTTGTTGTTGTTGTTGAAGGAAGGGAAGGGAAGGGGGCACTCAGTGACCGGGAATCACAGGGGACACTGAGGGAGCAGGAATTCCTTGGGGACACTCGGGAATTCCTGGGGACACTGAGGGACCAGGAATTCCTTGGGGACACTCGGGAATTCCTGGGGACACTGAGTGACAGGGAATATTCCTGGGGACACTGAGGGACCAGGAATTCCTGGGGAAGCTCCAAGGGAATCCCTGGGGACACTTAGTGACCTGGAATCCCTTAGGGACACTCGGTGACTGGGAATCCACATTTGGTGACCAGGAATTCCTGGGGACACTGAGTGAGCAGGAATCCCCAGAATCCCTGGGGAGCCCCATGTGAGTCCCTGGGGACAGAGTGACCAGGAATCACAGGGGAGCTCCACAGGAATTCCTGGGGGACACTGAGTGACTGGGAATCCATGGGGAGCATCATGGGAATCCTTAGAGAGCTCCACAGGAATCCCTGGGGACATTTGACAATCAGGAACCCCCAGAATCCCTGGGGACACTCAGTGACCAGGAATCCCTGGGGACATTGGATAACCAGGAATCCCTGGGGACACTCAGTGACCAGAAATCCCTGGGGACATTTGACGATCAGGAATCCCTGGGGACACTCAGTGACCAGAAATCCCTGGGGACATTTGACGATCAGGAATCCCTGGGAACATTGGATAATGAGGAATCCCTGGGGACATTTGACGATCAGCAATCCCTGGGGACATTTGATGATCAGCAATCCCTGGGGACATTTGAAGATCAGGAATCCCTGGGGACATTTGACGATCAGCAATCCCTGGGGACATTTGACGATCAGCAATCCCTGGGGACATTTGAAGATCAGGAATCCCTGGGGACATTTGACGATCAGCAATCCCTGGGGACATTTGAAGATCAGCAATCCCTGGGGACATTTGACGATCAGCAATCCCTGGCCACACGCAGTGACCAAGCACCACAGGAAGCCCCGTGCAGGGAGCTGTGGAGAAACGAATCCCCCAGAATCCCAGCTGGGCCGGCTGCAAGGACGCACAGGGACATCCCCACTCCTTTTTCACGAGCTTGGCTTTTTCTCCAGCGCCTGCTTGGTCAGGAAGTACTTGAAGAACTCATAGACGGACCAGGCGATGGCCGTGGAGGGCATCTGATAAATGACCCGAGCTTGGACCCCTTTGAAGAATCCAGAGACCCCTCCCAGCTGGTAAACGGTGCTGAAGGCATTGGCCATGCCCGACAGGTGGCCGCGGATGTTGAGGGAGCTCAGGGCCGTGTTCTCCTGCGTGTTGAGCAGCGTCTTGCACACGTCCAGGGGCGTGGTGGCCGCGGCGGCCACGGCACCGGCCACGGCTCCGGCCACGATGTGCGAGCCGGGGTTGTAGTGGCGCCGGGGGTTGAGGTGCTCCTGCAGGAGCTCGTAGGTGATGAAATGGATGGCCTGGAAGGGCACGTTCATGGTGAGCTGCGTGGTGTAGCTGCGGTAGAAGGCTCTGAACCCCTCGGTCCTGTGCACCGTGCGCACGCAGCCCAGCACCGACGTGTACGGAGAGTTGAACATCTGCAGCCGCTGCTTCACCACTGCCCGGGGACAGGCGTGGGGACAGGGACACTGCTCAGCCCGGGGGGACACAGGCCTGGCTGGCACAGCCCCCAAAATGAGCCCCAAACCCAGTCCTGACCTCCCCTTCCCCAGCCAAACCCAACCCCGTGTCCCCACAAGTGTGACTTGGGGACACACTGCTTGGGGACAGGGACACTGCTCAGCCCGGGGGGACACAGGCCTGGATGGCACAGCCCCCAAAATCACCCCCAAAATCACCCCTGACCTTCCCTTCCCCAGCCAAACCCAGTCCTGTGCCCCCACAAGTGTGACTTGGGGACACATTGCTCTGGGACACTGCTCAGCCCGGGGGGACACAGGCCTGGATGGCACAGCCCCCAAAATCAGCCCCAAACCCAGTCCTGACCTCCCCTTCCTCAGCCAAACCCAGCCCTGTGTCCCCACAAGTGGGACTTGGGGACACACTGCTTGGGGACAGGGACACTGCTCAGCTCAGGGGGACACAGGCCTGGATGGCACAGCCCCCAAACCCAGCCCTGACCTCCCCTTCCCCAGCCAAACCCAATCCCGTGTCCCCACAAGTGGGATTTGGGGACTTTTTCGTGCATCAGCAATGTTTTAGTCAGAATTCAGTAAATTCTGCAGTCTGGTGCTACTCATCATTCACCACCCAGCAAAAACCCCACAGTTCCCAGGGAGGAAAATGACTGGATGGAATGTGTGGCAATGGATTTTAAAAGATCATCTGGTATTGTTTATCAGAAGTGGGGCACTGCCCCACAGAGAGGGGACAGCTCAGGGTTCACTTCCTAATGAACCCCTCTGCTCAGGCTTCATTAATGACCCTCTAATTCTAATGAACCCCTCTCCTCAGGGTTAATTAATGACCCTTTAGTTCTAATGAACCCCTCTGCTCAGGGTTAATTAATGACCCTCTAATTCTAATGAACCCCTCTGCTCAGGCTTCATTAATGACCCTCTAATTCTAATGAACCCCTCTGCTCAGAGTTAATTAATGACCCTCTAATTCTAATGAACCCCCCTCCTCAGGCTTAATTAATGAACCTTTAGTTCTAATGAACCCCACTCCTCAGGCTTAATTAATGACCCTCTGGTTGTAATGAACTCCTCTGCTCAGGGTTAATTAATGACCCCTCAGTGGGGCTGCACAAACACAGACCCAGCAGTGATGAGGGCGGGAAGGTGAATTCACACCTGAGCATCACCTGGGGGTGTCCCACAGCCCCTCCAGCCTCACTGCCTGCACTCACCTCCACTGACTTACGAGGCCAATTAACGTCATTAATTTAATCAGGGTGTGATTCAAAGGATTTGATACACGGGAGGTTTCTCCTTGAGAGATTCCCAGCTCTGGGCTCACTCAGGAGCACAGCCCAGTGACCCTCAGGGGCTGGCAGGTCACGGCAGTGTCACTTGAGCTGCATTTTCCTGCTCATCCTCATTTTCCTGAGGCTTTCTCCTGCCACTCCACCTCCCCAGCAATCTCACAGCCCTCCACTGCTCATCCAACAACCTGAGCTCAGCTTGGTTAGTCCAAAGCTTCAGGAAAACCAGAACCACTGCCCCAGGGAGCAGTGGAGTGGTGACACCAGAAAAGGGGACACCTCCCCTGGAAATGCACCAGAGATCCAGGGATCAATCCCTCCTGGCTGCTCTCCCTCTCTTCCCAAGGGACAGAGGTGGTTTGGTGGCTTTGGAGATCTCTGAGCTGGGGGAGCCCTGGATTTCTTCCTGTTCTTCCCAAGGGACAGAGGGAGAAGAGGCAGGAGGGATTTATCCCTGGATTCCTCCAGGAATTACCTTCAGCAGGATTCATGACGGCGTCGTGGAGCAGCGTGGCCACACTCCCAGCGATGCCTGCAAGGTAAGAGCAGCCTTGAGAAAACAAAACCCGGCTCAGAGGGCAGGGCTGGGCCTGGCACTGCCATCCAGGGATCCCAGCCATGGGAATCCATCCTATCCATAGGGAAATCCTATCCATGGTGGGCTCCCATCCATAGGGGAATCCATCTGTGGGGATTCCATCCATGGAGGGCTCCATCCATAGAGAAATCCCATCCATGGGAAACTCCCATCCAGGAGGGATCCCATCCATGGAGGAATGCATCCACAGGATAATCTCATCCGTGGGATGATCCCATCCAAGGGGGACTCCTATCCATGGGGGAATCTATCCATAGGGAATCTTATCCATGGAGATCCCATCCATGAGGGAATCCATCCAGGAGGAATCCTATCCATGGGGGGCTCCATCCATGGAAATCTCATCCATCAAGAAATCCCATCCATGAGGTGAATCCCATCCCTGGAGATCCCATCCACGGTGATCCTATCCATGGGGGAATCCATCCAGGAGGGATCCTATCCATGAGGGGCTCCATCCATGGGATGATCCCATCCCTGCTGAGGGAGCACCCAGCTCCCACAGCCCACCCTGGGAGAAGCCAGGCTGCATTCCCAGCCCCCAGCTCTGCCCTTCCCAACAACAATTCCCCAGCCCCGTGTGCCCCAGGCGCCGTGAGCAATGTCTGCCCTGCCCTCAGCACAGCCCTAATTAGGCATTTTCAGCCCTTTACTCAGCCTGGGTTTTCCAAGCCTCGCTGGCCAGGTTGTGCCAAGCCCAGCCAGCCCTGACCCATCCCGTGCTCAGCTCTGGATGAGCCTCTCCAGCCACTCCTTCCCCTTTGATGTTGGCTCCCAATTCCCTCTCGCCCAAATGACTTTTGGTCATTTCTCATGAAGCCACGGCTCCAGTTTTCCTGCTGGCACCACGGGCCTGTAGCTACTTGAAAGGTAAACACAGGAATGAGCTCCCAGCAAAGAGCAGAAGGGATTTTATTCCCTTCACTGACCCCATCCCAGCAAAATCCTGGGAATCTCCAGCACAAACCCTCTGGGAAAGCCCTGGCTGCTCAATTCCAGGGTTTCTGCTGCTGTTGCTGGGTTTAAAGGTGAAATATTCCTGAGGATGGAGTGCACTCCCAGGGACTCCTGAATTCAAACCTCCACAGGCTGAGGTGATATAAGTACATATTTCAACATAAAATCACTTTTAGGTGATACCTCTAAAGGTGGGACTCGATCCTGAAGATCTTTCCCAGCTTTAAGGCTTCCATGGTCATACAGGAACAGCACAGCTGCACCTGAGCACCTTTGGCCCACTTTATTTGGAATAATTTGAGATTAAATAACAATTTAAACCGGGAGGAGCACCGGGCTGAGTGAGAAACAACCAACGGGCAGGCAGATAACCACAAATGGAAATATTTTTTTTTTTTTAGGTAAAAAAAACCAAAAAACCAAACAAAAAAAAACCCAAAAAAATACCATTGGCCAGGTGGCTGTTTCCTCCCGACTGGAACACATCACTGAGAGACTTTTTCATTTTCTCGTAGCAGGCAAAGTAGAGGGCGTGGGCAGGGCCAGCCCCCATCATGGTGACATTGATGCCACGCAGGGGCCTCCAGAGCCCCTCGGTCAGCACCATCCTCTTGAGAGCTTCGTACACGCTCCTGTACTGGGCCTTGGGGTCGGGCTGCAGGCTCTGCATCCGTGTCTGCAACAAAGAACACGAGGGGCAGGGCCCTGGTCACCCCCCTGGGGTGGGTGTGTGTGTGTGTCCTGTCCCTCCCCTCCCTTCTCCATGCAGGAATCTCCGTGCTGCACCAAACCCGGGAGGCACCACGAGCCCAGGGCTCAGCCCCTGCGTGCCCCTCAGTTATAATTGTTATTATTTGTCCTGGTGCATGGAGTTCACACTCCCACCCAGGCTGCTGCAGGAGGGAAAAGCAATTTCTGCTCTGCTTTATCCATGGAAATCCCAAGGAATGAGGATGGTGCAGGAGAGAACAATTTCTGCTTTGCTTTATCCATTGAAAAAACAAGGAATGAGGTTGGTGCAGGAGGGAAAAGCAAATTCTGCTCTGCTTTATCCATTGAAAAAACAAGGAATGAGGATAATGCAGGAGGGAAGAGCAATTTCTGCTCTGCTTTATCCACAGAAATCTCAAGGAATGAGGATAAAGCAGGAGGGAAGAGCAACCTCAACTCTGCTTTGTCTATTGAAAACCCAAGGAATGAGGTTGGTGCAGGAGAGAAATGTTTTGCCCAGCCCCTGCATGCCCCTTATTTAGCCCTTAATTTATAATTGTTATTATTTATCCTGCTGGATGGAGTCCACTGTGACACCCAGGCTGCTGCAGGAGGGAAAAGCAAATTCTGCTCTGCTTTATCCATGGAAATCCCAAGGAATGAGGATGGTGCAGGAGGGAAGAAAAATTTCTGCTTTGCTTTATCCATTGAAAAAACAAGGAATGAGGATGGTACAGGAGAGAAATGGAACCTCTGCTCTGCCTAATCCATGGAAAACCCAAGGAATGAGGCTTTGCTCAGCCCCTGGATGCTCCTTATTTATCCTGATTTTTTTATTTATCCTGCTGGATGGAGTCCACTGTGACACCCAGGCTGCTGCAGGAGGGAAGAGCAATTTCTGCTCTGCTTTATCCATGGAAAACCCAAGGCATGAGGCTGCTCCAAAGGCTGGGTGAAGAAATCCAGGCATGGTTGTAATTTTCTCCTGCTTTCAACACCCTGACTCTGCCCCAGCTTGTCCCTCCTGCAGCTGCCCAGCAGCAGTTCCTAGAAAGGTGAGCTGGGAAAACTGGGAACAGGCAGGAATTTTCTCCCAAAATGAGAAAATACCAAGGCAGTGTCCCCCAGTGGCTCTGGGAGTTTCCTTGTCCCTGTTTTCCCCTCAGCTCCCAGTGCTTTTCTCCTCCTGGCCAGGGAATTCCAGCTGCATTTCTGTCCCCTGGGATTTTTTTTTTTTCCCCAGATTTTAAACCAGCTGAGCTCCTGGCATCTAAATCTCACTGGAAAATTCTTTGGAGCTCGTTCCAGGGCTCAAATTGGAGGTGACAATGACAAGGTGTGAGGGGTCCCAGGATTCAAATCAGCATTGGGAAAAGCTCAAACCTCCCCAGGAAAATGAGCAGCAAAAAATGCCCCAAAAAATCCTGAGCAAAAAAAATTTCCCCAAAAAATCCTGAGCAAAAAAAATGCCCCAAAAAATCCTGAGCAAAAAAAATGCCCCAAAAAATCCTGAGCAGAAAAAAAAGCCCAAAAATCCTGAGCAGAAAAAAAAAGCCCAAAAATCCTTGTGGATTCCTCCACATGGAAAAGGGAAACACCAGGGCAGAAAAATCCCTGCAGGTGTCCCAGGAAGGCCCTGGGCTGGTGACAAGGTGGGGATGGGCACAGCTTGGACTTGGAGAAAACTTTTCCAACCTCAACAATTCCATGATTCTGCAATTCCAGCCCAAAACCAACCTGGAGGCCCTTGGAGCACAAAAACCACAAAGGGTTTTCAAAACCTCTGGAATTAAAGATTTTTCCAAGGAAAACCTTGATCCTTCCTCAGCAGGATCCCTCCAGCTCATTAAGCCCTTCATTAATTAGCCAGGAGGCAGCTCAGAAAAACCTTTAAGGTTTGAACTTTGGAGCTCCCAAATCCCAAAAGATTTCCAGAGCCCCTCTGTGAGCCCAAGGAAGAGATCAGAGCTCAGCTCAGGATTTTCACCCCAGCTGGGTTTACTCAAGTCTAGGCCAAGAAAATTATGGAATTTGTAGTGAATACTCAAAAAAACCTAAAAAAAAAAAAAAAAAAAAATCACACAGGAACTCTTGGCAAGGAGACTTGTCTGGAATTTCAGACTCCAGCATCTCCTTCCACCAGGGAATTTGGCAGCTCCCCTGTGCCACAGCTCCACATTCCCTGGAGCTCTGAACCCAAAATCTCAGGAGAATCCCCCTGGGAGGGCAGCAATGCATGGGATTCACTGGAATTAAAAGCAGGTTTTAAATCCCTGCAACCCCTCGTGGTCTCTGCACCTTCCCCATCCTATGGAGGCTCCTCAGGATTTCAAGATGCTCCAAAAAAAATATCCCAGTTTATCCCTGGGAGCAGCTGGTGCCATTTGTGTGCAGGATGACTTTTTGGGAAGTAAAACCAAGGATTTCCATCCTTATGGATGCTCCAGTTTTTCCCACGATGGAAGAGAAGCTCCTGTACCTGTCAGGACCACACAAACCCAGGAAAATCAATTTACAGAGACCCTGCTGCTCCAGCTCGGGCAGGAACAGGGCAGCTTTTCATGGAAAAGGGATGTGAGGTGGGTAAAGCTCTCACATGAGAATGGATAAATAGGATTTCTTTTTTTTTTTTCTTTTTTTTTGGGTGGATCTGAGCTGCTCTGAAGGGGTTCAAAGCTTCCCAGAGGAGCCCACACAGGCTGCAGTTTGCATCAGCCAATATTCACCTGTGGGTAAAGCAGAACTAAGAGGCCAAGGAACAGATAAAACCAGGACTAACTGCCCAAAGAATAACCAAAAGTCAGGTTCAACAGGATTAACAATCCAAGGAATAACCTAAACCCAGGTTCAACAGGACTAACAAACCAAGGAATAACCAAAAGTCAGGTTCAACAGGACTAAGAGCCCAAGGAGCAGATAAAACCAGGACTAACAATACAAGGAATAACCAAAACTCAGGTTCAACAAGACTAACAGCCCAAGGAGCAGATAAAACCAGGATCCAGCAACCCAAGGAGTAACCAAAAGCAAGATTCAAGAGGACAAACTGCCCAAAGAATAACCAAAATCAAGAAAAAAAAAAAAAATCCCAGGGATAACAAAAATCAGGATTGAACAGAACTAAAAGCACGAGGAATAACCAGAATCAGAATTTAGGAGGACAGACTGCCCAAGGAATAACCAAAACCTGAATTTAAGAGGACAAACTGGCCATGGAATAATGAGAACCTGGATTAAAGAGTACAAACTGCCCGAGGAATTACCAAAATCAGAATTCAGGAGAACAAACAGCCCAGGAATAACCAAAGTAATTCAGGAGGACAAACTGCCCAAGGAATAACCTAAATAAGAATTTAAGAAAACAAACAGCCCAGGAATAACCAAAATAAGAATTTAGGAGGACAAACTGCCTAAGGAATTACCAAAATCAGAATTTAGGAGAACAGACTGCCCAAGGAATAACCAAAATCAGAATTTAGGAGAACAAACAGCCCAGGAATTACCAAAATAAGAATTTAGGAGAACAGACTGCCCAAGGAATAACCAAAATCAGAATTTAGGAGAACAAACTGCCCAAGGAATAACCAAAATCAGAATTCAGGAGAACAAACAGCCCGAGGAATCTGCTGGGTGGCTGCTGCTGAGCCCGAGGCCCGGAGCTGGAGCAGCTCTGTGGGAGGGAGCTGAACTTTATCAGGGCTTGAGGAGATGATTTCCCTGAGCTGGGCAGTGCCCCCAGCTCCTCTCACCTATCACGAGCCACCAAGCAGCTCCTGGAGCCTCACCCTTGATAAGCAGCCAAGAAATTCTTCTCCACCTACTCCAATTAATCCCCATTGCATAAGGCAGAGGTGCAGGGCCAGCCACGAGTGCCCTGGTTGTCCTGGTTGCAGCTTGGGCAGAAAAAAAAACAAAAAACCAAAAAAAAATAAAACCAAAACACCACCGTGAGTGCCAGGGTCAGGTTGAGGCAGTTCCCTGCTCCTTGGGAAGAGCCCCAGCCCTCCTGCATCACCCCAGTGTGGTTTTCTGGTTGTTTTTTTTTTTAATGCAGAATTGTTTTCCCAGCAGGAGCCAGGTCCTTGTTTGGCACAGGGTCGCTGGTTTGAGACCCTACAAACACCTCGTTTGTCTTTTCTTTTGGGTTTCTTTATTTATTTTCTCTGAGCACAACCTGCTTTTCCCGGGTTCGTGTGACAGAGGTCCATAAAGGGAACAAAAAAAAAAAAATGTTTTTTGCAGGAATTGAGCAGCATTTCTGCAGGGATCCAGTTCCAAGCCCCCCCAAATGAGCAGCACAGCCGTGGGAGGGTCAGCCCAGCAGGTCAGCCAGGAATTCCCAACATCCCAAAAATCTCTCAGCTGGAACACGAGGAACTGCTCCTCCTGGAAATGGGGGGATGCAGAATCTCCCACCCCAAACCCCAAATAATCCACAGCCCTGCTTCCCTCAGGAGTTCTGCCGTGCTTCCAGGACCTCTGTGACCAACTGGGAAGCTCCAAAGGCAGGCCAGGTTTTCATGGAAAAAATGATTTTTTAATTTTTTTTTTTTCACCCTGTGCAAGAAGGGAGGTGCCATCCCTGCACTCCTCCAGTTTCTCCCTCCAACAATTAATTAATCCCCAGGGGAACAAAACTGTTCCTCACATCCCCAGGGGGATCCCATCCTTTGTTTTCACAGCCTTTGGGAAACCAGCTCCGGCAGAAAAATCCCCCAAAGGATTAAGGGAGGAGGAGGAGGAGGAGGAGGCTCCAGGAGAGCCCTGCAGAAACTCCTGCTCTGCTGCCATCAGGAGTCCTTGACACTCTGATCCCTGCAGATAATTTGGGGACGGATCAGGGCTCCCAGCACAGCTGTCTGCAGCAGCCACAAACAAAAACAAGGCTGAGGATTGTGAGAAACACCCTCAGCACCAGCAAAAACCCAGCTCAGAGGGTTCAAACCAGGGGGAGAGGCAGAGGAGAAAGGCAGGTGAGCCTGGAGATCAAGGGGGCTTTGCTTAATGGTAAAAAGTATAATAAATAATTTTTTATTTTTTTTAACACTGGAAAATAACGGGGAGAAAAAGAGTGTAAATTTAAATTGGGAAGGGTGAGGGTGGGATGGAATTCCCAGAGGAGCTGTGGCTGCCCCTGGATCCCTGGAAGTGTCCAAGGCCAGGTTGGGATAATCTGGGACAGTGGGAGGGGTCCCTGCCATGGCAGGGGTGGCACCGGGGGGATTTTAAGGCTCCTTCCCACCCAAACCACTCTGGGATTCTGTGACCCCGCCAAGTCCAGGGGTTGTGCAAGTGTCCGCAGCAAACAATTCCCCAAATTACGACATTTTCAGTTTCTCTTTGGGAGGAAATGACTCGCAGGAACCCGGACACTTCCCTCCGAGCAGGAGCTGCCCAGGTGCCCTCGCTGCACCTCCAGAAATCCCCAAGCTCCTCCAGCCTGGAACTCTGACCCAGGAAGTGCCAGTGAGCAAAAGCTTTGCTCCTTTTCTGCAGGAACGTGGCTCCTGTCCCACGATAATGAGCTGCTCTTAGGACCTGAGCTGTTATTGGATTACACCCACCACAAAAAAAAAAAAATAAAAATAAAAGCAATTTAGGGATTAAAAAAAAAAATCCCATTTTTGGGTAAGTTGTCACCTTTCCCCGCAGCAGACAGGTGGAACAGCAGTGAGTGCCCAGGGCAGGGGCAGATCCCAGCTCGGGATTTTGCTCTGTCCCAGCACACACAGCGACCTTGGCCGGGCTCCACCGGAGTTTTCCTGCATTTTATCCTCTCCCAGCACTTCCAGACACTTGGCAGAGCCGGATTACCCCGGTCCTGGAAGTCAAAACTCAGGGAATTTTTTCCTCCAAAGCACCTCCCACTCCGGGAAGCCGGGCACCACTTTCATTTCTGGCTCTGCTTTCCCCGCGGAGGAAATGCCCGGGTGAACAACTCCAGAATTGCGGAGGGACAACACCCACCCACGGAGCTGCTGGGGCACAGCCTGGGCACAAAACCCCTCCTTTGTTTGTGCCACGGTGGGCATCCCAAATCCGTGAGCCACGTGCAGCAGCGACAGACCCAGAGGGGAAAACAGGGCAAGAAAATAAAATGGGAATATTTCCTTTGAGTGCTTGTCCCACTGGCAGGACCTGCAAAAGCCAAAGCATTTCCTCTCCTCTGCTCTTTCTACTCTTTCAGGGAGCCCAGCTTGAAAAGGAGGATTGCAACATCTTGTGATTCACCCACACCAGCACTGGAGTTTGGCTTTTCCGAGATTTCCCTCTTCTCTTGAAGGCCCCACAGCAGCAAGCAGAGGAAATATCCTTCAGGATTGTTCCCACCACTCTGGAGACACTGGGAAGCCTTCCCTGAGCGTCAGCAGCTCCAAAAGCCACCAGCCAGCCCCGCTTCAAACACCCTGACCCCAACAAAGCCACATCTGTGCCTCTCACCCCACTCACCCCATCCCATCCCATCCCAGCAGCTTTTCCCTCCTGTGCTGGGATTCCAACAATTCCAGGGAGCTCCCGATCCAGTTCCAGGCTGGGAGGGCACTGGGAGCAGCCCCGCTGGTGTCACCTTTGCACCAAGGCTGTGCAAAGCTCCCCACGACGGCTCCAAAGGGAGCAGAGCTCCAGAGCCAGCGGGGATTTGGGGAGGTGACACCCAAATTTGGGGTCCTGCCCAGCGCCTTGCCCTGTCCCGGGAACCCGGTGCATCCCAATGTTCCGTGGATGCTTTCCCACACCTGCATCCCGACATTCCATGGACACTGTGCCCGCCTGCATCCCGAAATTCCTCACTCATTCCCACCTTTCTCGCACCCCAACACCCCCTCCCTCCTCCCCCAATTTCTTGCAGGTTTTCCTCCCTTGCACCCCAACAACTCTGACACGTCCCTTACACCCCAACAATTCAAGCCCTTGAACCCCCTGCGCTTCTTTCACCCCAACAATTTCTTACACACTCCCCCCTTTGCACCCCAACATTTCCTTGCACACTTTACATCTCCCCTCTTCTTGCACCCCAAAACCTCTTGCACATCCCTTCTGTTCCCTCTCCTCCTTGCACCCCTAGAACTTCTCACACCCCAATAACCCCTTGCACACTCCCCTCTCACACTCCTCCCTTGCACCCCCAGCACTTCTTGCACCCCAAAACCTCCTGCACCCCAACAACTCCTCGCATCCCAGAACTTCCTGCACCCCAATAACCGCTCGCACACTCCCCTCTCCCTGTCCCCCCAAATTCTCCGGTACCCCACGGGTGTTGTCCCGGTCCCTGCAGCATCCCCGGGTCCCCCAGCCCGTGTCCCCCCGGTACTGCCCGGTTGATCCGTGCCCGCCCCGTGCCCAGTCCGGGCACCTCCGCCGCTGTCCCCACGCACCTTGACCGAGTCCACGGGGTACATGACCGTGTGCTCCATGATCCCGGCCACGGCCCCGGCCACCATGTGCGTGCCGAGCGCGACGCCGCTGGGCAGGCTCTCGTACTCCTCGCCCTCCATCAGCCCGGCCCCGGCGGCGGCGGCGGGCGGGCCAGGGCCCGGGGGGGCGGCGGTGCTGCCCCCCATGGCACAGCTCAGCTCCATCCGCCGGTGCCGGGGGGACACGGGCCGGGCTGGGGACACGGCGGCGACACCGGCACCGGGGGGACGGGCACTGGGACCGCGCGCCTCCCCAGCCTCCTTTAAAGCCGCGCTCGCCACGCCCATCCCGGATACACCAATCAGAGCGGGGCGCATGTGTGACATCACAGGGCGGGAAAATGATTGGCAGTATTAATAACCAGTAGAATATGACAGTCAGCGCGGCGGCGGGCTGTGATTGGTTGTAGCGGCGGATGGGCGGGGCGTAACCGTGAGGGGCGGGTGGTGCTGTGGCACGGCCGCTGAGGGGGACGCGGCCGTGGCGGTCGCAACTGTCACCTGAAGGGACGAGCGCGGTGTCACAGCGAGCCGGCCGCTGCCGTTTGCGGCTCTCGGAGGGACGAGAGGGTTGCTGACCCCGTAGGTAATGCCACGGGGAAAGCTGACGGGAAGGAAAGGGAGATTTAGCAATTCCTGGGACTCCCGGAGTGTCACTTCTGCATGTGCCAGCTCCCAGCCCCTCAAAGCTGGCACCCACCCCTTGTGCCAGGACGGGCGCCCTCATGAAAACATGGGCACCTTCATAAAAGTGTGCCCCCCCCTGAAGTCACCCGCTGTTAAAGGAGGGGAAGGTTCAATCAGATCTGGAGTTGGGAGATTCCATGGGCAAAGGGGCTGTTTTCCATGCAGGGTCCCCAAAACAGCCCCAAACTGTCCCCAAAACAGCCCCAAACCATCCCTAAAACCAGCCACAAATCGTCCCCAAAAACAGCCCCAAACTGTCCCCAAAGCACGAAGTGCTCATCTCCTGTGCTGCTGATGCAGGGGGAGCTTCCCAGAGCGGGGTTTATTTGGGTTTTATTTGGGGTTTATTTGGGTTTTATTTGGGGTTTTGGGGGTGTCTCGGGAGCCCTCTGTCCCCTCCTGTGCTGCCACAGCCACTCCCCTGCCTGGCTGTGTCTCACTGAAGGAAAAAAAAAAAAAAACTAATGGAAGAACTCAGGAAAACTTTCTTTGGAGAAGAAGGGATCCACAGCATCCCCATCCCTCCCTGCAGATCCCACTCCTTGTGTGGGGGAGCAATGAGCTCCCCTCGTGTCCCTGCTCCCCAAAAACATTTCCCTTCCCTCATATCTTACACCATTTCTTTGTTCCACCATGAAACCATCCCAAAGTGGGTGACTTTGGTGCTCTCCAGGAGAAGGAGGCAAAGTCTTTGTGCCCGGGGAGCAGCTCTGACTTCATTTCATTCCTCTCCAAAGGATTATTTGGAATTCGACCTTGCAGGAAAGGAGGTGTTGCATGATCTCAAATCAAGGTTAACCATTGCCATGATACTGCAGGGCAATTAATTGCTGCGTGGGCCTTGGGAAGGAGGAGAGCCATCCTCAGAGCCTGGAAAAAGCAGGAAAATAAAGTGTTGGGTTTGGAAATGAACAGACACGAGGTGAGAAAATCCAGGTGTGGTCACATGCTGGGTACCTGCAGACGTGCTGGGGACATCACAATCTGTTCTCCTTCCTCCTTCCCTTATTTGTGCTGGGAATTCTCTGTTCCCTGCAGGAACACAGAGCTGCTGGAAAAAATAACAATAAATGACATTGTCATGCATGGGACTCACTCGTGATTGATCCTGGGGACTTGGCAGCATTTTCCTGCGCTTGGAAAAACACTTCTCCAGGATGTGGGAGAGCTGGAGGTGACACCCTGGGGTGTCCCAACCATTCCCCCCATCCCTGAGACTGAGAAACACAACCTGTGGAAAGCTGAGAGTATAAAACCCTTCAACAACACAAAATTTAACCCAGACGGGATTATCACACCTTTATTTCCTTGGAAAGAGACCAAAGCCGTGCTGCCGGCAGGGTTTGTCACTGTGTTTTGCACATTAAATGACATTTTCGAGCAGGAGAGCCACACCCGTAATTGCAGCAGAGAGCGACGATCCCCAGCCTCAAGCCGGGCACAGGAACTTCCCTTTCTGCCATCCCGGGAAATAAAACTGGCAGGGACACATTTCCCAGGATTGCTCCACAGGGTTTATCGAGGTTTTCCTCTCCTTGAGCAAGAACTTTAATCTCCTTCCCGTGCCTCTGGCAGGGCAGGGAGAGGGGAATTAGTGTCACCTTAATGAGCCCTTTCTCCTGCATTCTCAGGTGTTGCTCCCTGCCCGTGAGCTGGACTGGGATGCAATTCTGCAATTCTATTTCCATGTTATATTTTAACCCTGAGCTGTGCCATGGGGGATCCTTCTGCTCCAAAGCTCAGGGGCCAAAGCAGAGCCTGGGCCTGAGGGGTTTCCCCACATTCCTGGGGATGTGGGAAGGAAAAAGTCCCGGTTTATGGTACTTTAGAAAGGCTTTAAAAGAGGGATCAGAGCAAATAGAAATGGTTGGTTTGTTTTTAATCTTATTTGCAGCACAGCCAGCTGGGATTTTATGTCCTCACAGCTTTTTTTTTTTGGCAAGTTTGGGTGTCAGATCCTCATAGGAAAGACAGATTCCATGTGGGAATCAATTCCCCATCCCACAGGACATGGATCAGCCCCATCCTTCCTTAGAAACACCCAAAATGTCTCAAAATACAAATTTAACTCTGAGTCTGGACCTCATTCCAGCCCCATCCTGAGATCCAAGGCAGTACCAGGAGATCCCAGGAAAAGGATCCAGCCTGGATTTTCCATTCTGGGAAAGGAGAAGCACAGGGAAATTCATCAGCTTGGAAACCCTGGAGCAGTGCCATGAGGATTCTTCTGCTCCTGCTCCAAACTCAGGGAGCTCAGGGGCCAAAGCAGAGGCTGGGCCTGAGGGGTTTCTCCACATTCCTGGGGATGGGATGGAATTATCCATGATTTCTGTGAGGGAAATGGGGCAGAGAGCAGCAGGAAAAGGAGCAGCCTGTGGCTCTGGGGTGGATTTCTGCCATTCCTGCCTGGCACAGAGGAGCCATCCCAAGGATTCCCTGGCTCTTCCCTTCCCACCCACTGCTCCCTGCACCCCATCCTGGAGCTCTCTGGGGTTGGGGGTCCCTGGGGTGCTCCACGAGCCCCGAATTCCATCAGAGCAGGGAAACAAGGAAGGGCAAAGCTGGAAACACCTTTGGGCTGCAACAGCCTCCGCCTGGGAGAGTCCAGGGCCAGGCTGGATGGGCTTGGAGTGACCTGGGACAGTGGGAGGTGTCCCTGCCATGGCAGGGGTGGCTCTGGATGAGATTTAAGCTCCTCCCAACCCAAACCATTCCATGAATCCACAACTTTATGATTTACACCCCAGCAAGTGACAGCAGAATCCCCAAAATTCACCCCCCTTCCCTCAGTGCCAAGCATCCAAATAAATCCAGGAACGAGCCCCAGCCCCAGGGCTGGTCCAGCACCTCCCATGGACCTGGAGCAGCTGTGGGACAACAGAACCCAGGAATTCCAGGAGAAAGGAGAAACCAGCAGGCAGTGAAAGGCTCCTGGGGGCTGGGGCAGCACCCAGAGCCCCTGCAGCACCTCCCAGCTGATAAGGGGGGCCTGGAGCTCCTAATCAGAGCCTCCCCACGCAGGAGGTGCCAGGCCCAGCTGCTGCACCCCTGCTGATAAAGCAGCAGTGCCCAGCTGCAAGGTGGGCACCCAAATTGGGGTTTATCTCCAGGACCCAGGGGTTTGTATTTATATTTTTTTTCGTTTTGCAAATCTCCAGCTCCTCTAACAGCTGAGCACCACCTGGTTCAGGAGGTTTTATCCTTCCCACCACCAGCACTGGGCTGCCCTGGTAGCTGCCAAAGCCACAGAGCAGAAAATTCAAAAATTATTTTCTTTTAATTGGCGTGTCCAGCACCAGATAATTGTGGTTTTCTTCCCTGGCATGGGATTTCCAGAGGAGCTGTGGCTGCTCCATCCCTGGAAGTGTCCAAGGACATCTTGGAGCACCCTGGGACAGTGGAACTCTGCCCATGGATGATTTTAAAAACCCTCCCAACCCAACCCAATCCATGATTTTTAATGTGGAAAGGAAAAGGCCCCAGTTTATGGCATTTTAGAAAGGCTTTGGAAGAGGGATCAGAGCAAATAGAAATGGTTGGTTTGTTTTTAATCTTATTTGCAGCACAGCCAGCTGGGATTTTATGTCCTCACAGCTTTTTTTTTTGGCAAGTTTGGGTGTCAGATCCTCACAGGAAAGACAGATTCCATGTGGGAATCAATTCCCCATCCCACAGGACATGGATCATCCCCATCCTTCCTTAGAAACACCCAAAATGTCTCAAAATACAAATTTAACTCTGAGTCTGGACCTCATTCCAGCCCCATCCTGAGATCCAAGGCAGTGCCAGCCTCAGGAGATCCCTGGAGAAGGATCCAGCCTGGATTCTCCTGAATTCTGGGAAAGGAGAACCACAGGGGAAATTCATCAGCTTGGAAACCTGACGTGTCCCAGTTGTTTTTTATCTTTGTATTTGCAAACTCCAAAAATATAAACAAACAATTCTGTTTTGTCTTCAGGGTGACCTGACCCACTTTGGGAGCAGCAGCCCCCGGTTTGAAACCTTCATGAGGTGCTGGTGTTGGGATGGGTGCTGGAAAATCATGGAAAACGGGAATTCCTGCACTGCTGCAAGCTCAGGGCAGAGATTAATGGGGTTTTTTTTCCCCAAAATTAAAGTGGTGGAGCCCATCAGAATGGAACCATTTGACCGAGCAGGCAGAGCAGGATCATTCCCAGCTTTTACCACTGAACTTTCTCCTTTTTGCCTGAGTCACCGGGATCGGTTTCACAGCCGGGTTTTTGTGTAACGTCACCGCAGCTTGAGGTGATGCCAGGGGGGGTCACCAGCAAAGAAATCCGAAATAATTGAGCCCTGCTGGTTCTCCAGGGGGTTATTCCAGCCCCAAACCATCCCAAAACGGGGAAAAGCAGCAGAGCCAGGCACGGAGCTCCAGCCCCGCTGAGTTTAAGGTGGGGACTGCTGGAATTTGGCCGCCGGGCTCTTTGCAGTGCTCACATAACCTGACCTAATTGTCCCTTCCCGAGCAGCGCCCGCCGTCTGTAATTAAAGCTGCTTTGGGATTATTTCCTGCACCAAAGTTGTTGTTTTGGTTGGTTTTTTTGATTTTTTTTTTTTCCCCCCCAACTCGCCTTTCCGGTTTGGAGCCCTGGGGGAATAATGGGAGGGCGCAGCTGGAGGTGATTTTGGGAGGGACTGGTGGCACTGGGCAGAGGAGGCTGCGAGGAGCCCGCGGGGCTGGAGCTCCTGGTTTTTGTCCTGGCTTTGTTTCCAACAGTCAGCAAAAGTGGAGCCAGAAAGGAAGGGAAAAGCCTGGCTTGGGATTCAGGGAATGGGAATTCGGGGAAGAGAAGAGAAGAGAAGAGAAGAGAAGAGAAGAGAAGAGAAGAGAAGAGAAGAGAAGAGAAGAGAAGAGAAGAGAAGAGAAGAGAAGAGAAGAGAAGAGAAGAGAAGAGAAGAGTCTGGGCAGATTTCAGGGCAGTTCCCCAGAGCCCAAAGGGGCTCCAGGAGAGCTGGAGAGGGGCTGGGGACAAGGGATGGAGGGACAGGACACAGGGAATGGCTTCCCCTGGAAAAGGGGAGATTTGGGTGGGATTTTGGGAAGGAATGAGGGTGGGGAGGGGCAGGGATGGAATTCCCAGAGGAGCTGTGGCTGCTCCTGGATCCCTGGGGGTGTCCAAGGCCAGGCTGGACAGGGTTTGGAGCAGCCTGGGACAGTGGGAGGTGTCGGGATTGGAACCGGGTGGGATTTAAGGTCCTTCCAACCCAAACCATTCCAGGATTCTGCGATCCTGCTCTGCCCTGAGCCCTCACGGGGCCTTGGTCGAATTGTTAATTCTGATGGGTCTCATCACGTCAGGGCAAAGAAACGTGTTTAAAATGGGATTAAAAGACGGCGAGGAGAAAAGGCTGGAATGAGGATTCTGATGAGCTCTGAGCCTTCTACCACAGCACAACCAGAGAAAAAAAAAATCCCTTTTATTCATCCCAAAACCAGCGGGAGCTCGGGCCGCTCTTCCAGCTTTGAGGTGGGAACCTTTTCACGAATAAAGGGAGGAAAATCCCTCTGGGAGACCCTTCCAGCCGCATCCCCTCCTCCGGCACAGCCCGCACACCCCGAGGGTGCTGCCCCACACAGGGACCCCGCTCCTTGAGGGGCTCAGGAGTGACCTGGCCCTGTCCCAGAGCTGATTCCTCCTTGGACAAACCCAAATTCCCAATTCCCAAACTCTGCTCGGGCTCTTTCTCCGAGTCGCTTCATGCCGGCTGTTCCCCAGCTTCTCCCAAAATTGCGAAATATATAAAATTATAAATTATATAAAAATGATTATATAAATTATATCATATAAGCGGGGCTGGATGTTTGGAAAATCCTTCGTGCCTCGCTCCTCGGAGCATGCAAGGAAGGATTGCAGCCGGGGGGATGGCTCGGTGCCGCTGAATGGGATCGTTCCCAAATCCCCAATCCCGTCCTCCCTGCAGGCAGAGCTGGGGAGGATCCGCGCTGCCCCGTCCCTGCAATTTCCGTGCTCTGCCCCTCTCGCCTCCTGTTTCCCGATATTTCTGATCCCCATCCCGGCCCAGAGCCGCCCCTGGGCACAACTCACTGCAGAAAGAGAAACCTTTTCCTTATTCTTCTCCATTCTTTTCCCTTTATTTTCCCTTTCCTTATTCCTTTTCTTTTTCCTTTCCTTATCCCTTATTCCATTTCCCTTTCCTTTTCCCTTTCCCCTTTCCTCAATCCTTTCCTCTTTTTTTATTCCTTTCCCCTTCCCTTTTTCCTTTCTTTATTTCTTTCTTTATTCCTTTCCCCTTTCCTTATTCCTTCTCTTTTTCCTTTCCTTATCCCATTCCCCTTTCCCTTCTCTTTTCACTTTTCCTTTTCCCTTTCTTCTTTCTTTATTCCTTTCCTCTTTTCACCTTTCTTTTCTCCCTTCCTTATTCCTTTCCCCTTTCCTTTCCCCTTTCCTTTTTCCTTCCCTTTCTCCTTTCCCCTTTCCTTATTTCTTCCCTTTCTCTTATTCCTTTCCCTTTTCCTTATTCCTTTTTCCTATTCCTATTCTTATTTTATTATTCTTATTTTTTTATTCTTATTTTTCTTATTCCTTATTCTTATCTCCTATTCCTTTTTCTTATTCCTTTCCCCTTTCCTTATTCTTTCCCCTTTCCTTATTCCTTTTTTCCTCCCCCTATTAATAATTTCCCATCCCAAATCCCCTCCTCTCCTTCCCAGCTCCACCTCCAGCCCCTCCCGAGCTGGATTCCACACCCAGCCCCGCTTTCCCTGCAAATCCCTGACTTTATTCCCATTATTTCCACCTTAGGAACTTTTCCTTCCATTTTTCCGGAGGAATTCTGGAGCGGGCACAGGCGGTGCTGCCGCTCAGTGGCAAAACACAGAATTCCCCTTTTCCCCATGGAATTTCTGCCCTTTGGTTTTTTTAAATCAAATTAATTTATTATGCCATAAATACTTATATATTTGTTACAGGTGCTGCAACACCGCTGAATATTTATCATAATATCATTTCAAATATTGGCATAGTCATAGCTATGAATTGAATTTATTCCAAAATATTGACACGTTTATAGCTATAAATGGAATATATTCCAAAATATTGATACTTTTATAGCTACAAACTGTATATATTAAAAAATCTTGACATATTTATAACTATAAATTTTATATATTTCAAAATATAGTCGCATTTATAGCTACATATTTTGTATATTTCCAAATGTTGACACAGTGATAGCTGTAAATTTTATACAGTTTTCAATTTTGGCGTATTTATAGCCATAAATTCCTATTTCTGCCGTTAAACGCTGTTTTTATAACGATTTTGGGCCGGTTTTACCGGCAGCACAGCGGGGCCCTCTGGCCACGCCCCCTCCGCTCTGACCACGCCTCCATGCCCTGGACACGCCCCCTCAGGCCACGCCCCCGGGGAATCCCTTCCCGGCCCCGCCGTGACGTCAGCGCGCTGTGCGTCACGTCCGGCGGCGCACCCGGAAGTGGCGTGGGGCCGGTTGCCATGGGACGGCCCGGGAGGTGAAAGGGGGGGAGAGAGGGGGGGGGGGGGAAAACACCGGGAATGGGATCCGGATCGGGACCGGGAATGGGATCCGGACCGGGATCGGGAATAGGACCGGGAATGGGATCGAGATTGGGACCGGGATTGGGAATAGGACCGGGAATGGGATCCGGATCGGGACCGGGAATGGGACCGGGATCGGGGATCGGGACCAGGGTGACGTCGCCGAGCTTGGGGGGAGCCGGGCCGGGCCCTGGGGGACAGTGGCGGCCGTGGGGACGGGAGGGGGCCTGGACCAGCTCGTTCTGCTCCGCGTCCCTTCCCCGTCCTTGTCTCCATCCCAATCCTTTATCCCATTCCCTCATCCCGTTCTCTCCGTTCTCTCATCCCCTTCCTTTTATCCTGATCCCTCCATCCCGATCCCTCCATCCCGATCCCTTTATCCCATTCCCCCATCCCGTTCCCTTTATCCCATTCCTTTATCCCGTTCCCTTTTTCCCGATCCCTGTCCCCCTCCTCGTGGCCCCTGGGGCGGGATCTTCCCTCGGGCCAGGAAGGAGGGACAGCCCCGGGCTGTGTCCCTGAGGTGCAATTCCAGCATTTCCTTGTTTCTTTTGGGATTTTGTTGATGTTTGATCGTGGCAGGGGTCACAGAATCCCGGGATGCTTTGGGTTGGAAGGATCTTAAATCCCATCCAGTTCCAGCCCCAACACTCTCCCACTTTCCCAGGGTTTTCCAGCCTCTCCTTGGACACTTCCAGGGATCCAGGGGCAGCCACAGCTCCTCTGGGAATTCCATCCCAGCCCCTCCTCACCATGCACGAGGCGATTCAGTGCCTCCATCACCTCTGTATTCCTGTTTTCCTTTATATCCCTGCATCCCTTATCCTGGAAGGGCCAGGACTGGGAAGGGAAGGATCCCATTCCCCATCCCAGGACCTCCCCAGCGCTGTGCAGGGAATGAGCTCGGGTTGTTTTCCCCCAGGAGCAGAGCAGGGATGGCTCAGGGAAGCTCGGATGGTCCCGGTCCCTCCGAGGTCACCGGCTGAGGCTCCAGCAGCTCCCTCTGCTGCCCCGACCCCAAAATGGGCAGGTAAGGATCCCAAAGGAACTGTTGGATAAACTGGGATGGCTTTGGAGTGAAGGGCAG
Organism: Sturnus vulgaris; assembly: GCF_052056855.1. Lineage (NCBI taxonomy): Eukaryota > Metazoa > Chordata > Aves > Passeriformes > Sturnidae > Sturnus > Sturnus vulgaris. Next base: position 4,808,445 of record NC_142270.1, read on the forward strand.
GGAAATTAATCATGAATTCCAGCGTGGGAAGGGTGTCCTGAGTCTGCTCAATCCAGAACAGAATTCTGGAATGGGTTGGGATGGAATCCTGGAATGGGAAGGGGCCTTAAGGATCATTCCACCCCTGGATGGGCAGGGACACCTCCCACTGTCCCAGGGGGCTCCAGCCTGGCCTTGGACACTTCCAGGGATCCAGGGGCAGCCACAGCTCCTCTGGGAATTCCATCCCAGCCAGGAATTCCTTCCCAATATCCCACCCATCCCTGCCCTCTGGCAGTGGGAGCCATTCCCTGTGTCCTGTCCCTCCATCCCTTGTCCCAGTCCCTCTCCAGCTCTCCTGGAGCCCCTTTGGGCTCTGAGGAACTGCCCTGAGGTGTCCCCAGACCTTCTCTTCTCCAGGATCATCCCCAGATTTCCATTCCCTGAATCCCAAGCCAGGCTTTTCCCTCTTTCCTGGCTCTAATTTTCCTGAGACTTTGAAAGCAAGCCAGGAGATCAAAAGTAGCTCCAGCACCAAACCCAGCAAATCCCATGGGATCCTTCCATCCCCCCCAGCCCAGGCCACTCCCAGGGATGGGGCAGGAATGGCAATTCCATCCCAGCCCCTTCCCCACCCTCCAGGGAAGAATTTTCCCTGCGTTTGGCTCCCGCTCCATCACTCAATCCTCTCGTTTCTCCTTTGGGATTCCAGGATCAGCATCTCGTGCCTGCTCCCGGCCTCGTGGCACTTCAGCCTCTCCCCCGTGGGGTGTCCCCGGATCCTCAACACGTCCCTGAGGCAGCTGCTGCTGCTGGGGGCCGCGGTGGCAGCCGGGGCCCTGCTGCTCTGCTCCCTCCTGCTGCTGCTGCCGGGCAAATACAGCCGGGCCCGCCAGGGGAGACTGCACAGGTGAGGGGGAAAGAATTCCGGGGAAAAACAGGGAAAGAATTCAATGGAAACAGGGAAATGGAGCTTTGGGGGAAAGGGGAAATGCTGCTCTGCTCTTCTCCTGCTGTGAGGGAAGCACATCCGAGTTCAGGAGGGGAGACTGCACAGGTGAAGGGGGAAGAATTCCAGGGGAAAAGCGGGGAATGGAACCTAGGAAAAATGGGGAATGGAGCTTTGGGGGAAAGGGGAAATGCCGCTCTGCTCCTGCTGCAAGGGAGAGGAGATTGCACAGGTGAGGGACAGGGAATTCCATGGGAAACAGGGAAAGAATTCCATGGGAAAGAGGGAAAGAATTCCAGGGGAAACAGGGAATGGAGCCACGGAAAAACAGGGAATGGAGCCTGGGAAAAACAGGGAAATGGAGCTTTGGGGGAAAGGGGAAATGCTGCTCTGCTCTTCTCCTGCTGTGAGGGAAGTACATCCGAGCTCAGGAGGGGAGACTGCACAGGTGAGGGGGAAAGAATTCCAGGGGAAAATAGGGAAAGAATTCCATGGGAAATAGGGAAATGGAGCCTGGGGGGAAGGAGAAATGGAAAGCAGAGAATGGGGCTTTAGGGGAAAGGGGAAATGCTGCTCTGCTCCTGATCCACAGCGAGTACAGTCAGACCTGGGAGCTTTCACAGGTAAAAGGGAGGGAATTCCATGGGAAACAGGGAAAGAATTCCATGGAAAAGAATGAAATGGAATTCCAGGCTGGGATGGAATTCCCAGAGGAGCTGTGGGTGCCCCTGGATCCCTGGAAGTGCCCAAGGCCAGGTTGGAGCACCCTGGGACAGTGGAAATTTTCCCTGGGGGTGGCACTGGATGGAATCCAAAATCCCACCCAACTCATCCCAACACTCCCCAAAAATTCTCCTCCAAACACCTGATTTTGAATCCGATTCAACACCCGAATTCCCTGCAGCAATTCCCTTTTTTTTTTTTTTTTTTTTTTTTTTTTTCCCCCCAGATACCTGGCCAGGGTGACAGACACAGAAGCCACGGACACGAGGAACCCGAACCTGAACTACGGGATCGTGGTGGATTGTGGCAGCAGCGGCTCCAGGGTGTTTGTGTACTGCTGGCCCCAGCACAACGGCAACCCCAAGGACCTGCTGGACATCCAGCAGATGAGGGACAGCAACAGGAAACCCGTGGTGATGAAAATCAAACCAGGTAGTGGGAAAAAAACGTGGAATTTCATCATGATTTCCTGTCCTAACTGTGCTTCTGCACTCCAGAGAAAAGGATAATTCCTGAGAAAAATCAGCTCCATGTGGGAATTTTTCCATGATTTTCTCTCCTATCTTTGCTTCCTGCACTCCAAAGTTTCTGGATAAAGGATATTTCCAGCATGGAACAGCTCCAGCTTTCTTTGGCATTGGTTTGCAGGGAGTTTAAAACAAGGAATATAAGGATGAAGGTGACACCTGAGCATCCTTTAAACCATAAATAAAACTTGAGCTCCACTAAACTCCCTGCCAACCAATCCCAAAGAAACCTGGAGAAATTCCATGCTGGGAATATCCTTTATCCAAATACTCTGGAGTGCAGGAAGTGCAGTTAGGAGAGGAGAACACAGAGAAATTCCATCATTTTTACAGCAGATTCCCCACTTTGCCTTTGGCTCCTTCATTCCTCTGCTCAGCATTTTCCAGGGAATGCTGCTCCACTCTCCCTTCTCTGTTCTCCCAGGAATTTCAGAGTTTGCCAGCAATCCTGACAAGGTCAGTGATTACATCTCACCCCTGCTGAGCTTTGCTGCCGAGCACGTGCCCCGCTCCAAGCACAAGGAGACTCCTCTGTACATCCTGTGCACTGCAGGCATGAGGATCCTGCCTGAGAGGTGATTCCCTGTCCACTTTTATCTTCTTTTTATCTTCCTTTCCTTTCCTTTCCTTTCCTTTCCTTTCCTTTCCTTTCCTTTCCTTTCCTTTCCTTTCCTTTCCTTTCCTTTCCTTTCCTTTCCTTTCCTTTCCTTTCCTTTCCTTTCCTTTCCTTTCCTTTCCTTTCCTTTCCTTTCCTTTCCTTTCCTTTCCTTTCCTTTCCTTTCCTTTCCTTTCCTTTCCTTTCCTTTCCTTTCCTTTCCTTTCCTTTCCTTTCCTTTCCTTTCCTTTCCTTTCCTTTCCTTTCCTTTCCCTCATCCTTTTCTTCTCTCCTCTTCTCTCTTCTCTCTTCTCTTCTCTTTTTTTTTCCTCCCAGAGCCAGGATTCAAAGCTCCAGACAATACTTCCTGTTCAGACTCAGATGTTTATTAATTCTTATCTGTGTTACAGTGAGTTCTACAGCACTTCAAGATAACAAACTGAAAATGGAGATCTAACTCTCTACAAGGCCTTTTAAGCCCAAACTGTCCAATTAAGAAATGTCCAATTATTTTTACTTCTAACCCAATAACCAGCCATGACCCACAATGCAGAATTTTCTATCCAAGTAAATAAAATCACCCAGACCCATAAAGAAGAAGGTGAAAAAGAAAGACAAAACCTCCACCCTAAAACCTCCATCTTGTTCTATAAATATCACTTTAGTCTAAAACTTTAAACTCTTAAGTTTTTCCCCATGTGATATTCCACATTCTGTTCAAACTACACATCCATCATCCCAGTTCTATCACTCAACTTTGCAATTTTTCAACTTTTTTTTCCTCCACATTCTCACGTCAAAAGCAGAGTTTTCCTGGGGCTCAGTGCCTGTCAGCACAGAAAGTCAAAAAATTCTTCATTTCCAACAATTCCCTGCTTTTTTCTTTTTTCTTTTTTCTTTTTTTTGTTGTTGTTTTTTTGACTTTTCCATGGAATTTTGCAGCCAGCAGAAAGCAATCCTGGAGGATTTGCTCACAGACATCCCCGTGCACTTTGATTTCCTCTTCTCTGACTCCCACGCTGAGGTGATTTCTGGGAAGCAGGAAGGTAGGTGGGCCTTGGGAAAGGAGCTGGGAAATATTTAGGAATTCCAAAATTCCTAAATGATTTGGGGATTTTTTTTTAAATTGTTTTTTTTCAAATCTTGCTTTTCTTGAGTGCCTTTATTCCTCAGGAGAAGAATAAATTTATTCCTCTCTAGTGTGGGGATGATGGGAGCTCCTGATTGGCCAAATATTTGTTGATTAGCCCTGAAAATTTAATGGAATTGAATCTGGAAAATGTTTAGGATTTCCTTTAATGGAATTGAACCTGGAAAATATTTAGGATTTCCTTTAATGGAATTGAATCTGGAAAATTTTAACTTTTTAAATTTTAATGGAATTTAATCTGAAAAATATTTGGGATTGCCAAGGGACGATTTGGGGAAGCTGGGAAATATTTCGGATTTCTAAGGGATTATTTGGAGTATTTTTGTGCTTTTTCCAAATCCTGATTGGTCAAATGTTTGCTGATTATTCCTGAAAATTTAATGGAATTGAATCCATTTCCTCTGGGGGGGGGGGGGGGAGGATAAATCACAACATTCCTGATGGAAGGAACTTTGCAGGATGAGATGATTTTGTAAGCAGAAATATTTGAGTTTATTTTATTTTAGAGATATTTTAAAAGTTCATTTCCTTCATTTCTTTCCTGAATTTTACACATTTAATTCATTTAATCAGGAATTGTATCGTGGCATTGACCTTGGAGAGGAAAAAATCATCAGGAATCCCTGATTTCCCAGGAATTGATGATTTCCCAGGAACGTTTAACTTCTAAGATTTTATAAAATAAAAACTAGCAATAAAAATAGGAAAAAAAAAAAACAATTTCCATTTGCTTTCAAGTTCATCATTTTGATATTCCTGGAATTGCAGAGCTGTTTTTTCCCCACCTGCAGGAGTCTATGCATGGATTGGGATCAACTTTGTCCTTGGAAGATTTGAGCACACGGATGATGGTGAGGATTGGAGGGGAGCTGGGGGCTCCAGCTGGGGATTGCAGCTCCAGCCAGATGTTGGGATGCCATTCCAGCCAGATGTTGGGGTGCCATTCCCTTTTCCCTGTATGCCATTGATTTTCCCATTGATTTTACCCTGTTTCCCATTGATTTTTCCTTGTATCCCATTGATTTTCCCATTGATTTTCCCCTGTTTCCTATTGATTTTCCCATTGATTTTTCCCATTGATTTTCCCATTGGTTTTTTCTCTGTATCCCATTGATTTTCCCATTAATTTTCCCATTGATTTTCCTCTGTTTCCTATTGATTTTCCCCTGTTTTTCCCAGAGGATGAGGCCGTGGTTGAGGTGCAGATCCCAGGGAACGATTGCAGGGATTTTTCCCTGTATTGATTTTTCTCTGTATCCCATTGATTTTTCCCATTGATTTTCCCCTGTATCCCATTAGTTTTCCCATTGATTATCCCCTGTATCCCATTGATTTTTCCCATTGATTTTTCCCTGTTTTTCCCAGAGGATGAGGCCGTGGTTGAGGTGCAGATCCCAGGGAACGATTGCAGGGATTTTTCCCTGTTTCCCATTGACTTTCCCCTGTTTCCCACTGATTTTCCCCTGTTTTTCCCAGAGGATGAGGCTGTGGTGGAGGTGCAGATCCCAGGGAACCAGTGCAGGGATTTTTCCCTGTATTGATTTTCCCCTGTTTCCCATTGATTTTCCCCTGTATCCCATTGATTTTCCCATTGATTTTCCCCTGTTTCCCATTGATTTTCCCCTGTTTCCCATTGATTTTTCCCATTGATTTTCCCCTGTTTCCCATTGATTTTCCCCTGTTTCCCATTGATTTTTCCCATTGATTTTCCCCTGTATCCCATTGATTTTTCCCATTGATTTTCCCCTGTTTCCCATTGATTTTCCCCTGTTTTTCCCAGAGGATGAGGCCGTGGTGGAGGTGCAGATCCCAGGGAACGAGCACCACGATCCCATTTTCCGGAAGAGAACCGTGGGGATCCTGGACATGGGTGGGGTCTCCACACAAATCGCCTACGAGGTGCCCCAAAGTGTAAGCCTTGCCTCCCCTCACCAGGTCATTATCCCTGAATTCCCTCCTCCCTCTGGAATGATTTTAACTCCTCTTCCTTTCTTTCCCATCCTTTGGAATCCTCCATCCCATCCCATCCCATTCCCAAAAGAGAGACGATGGCAGCGCGAGGATTCCAGCTAAGAATTCCTTTTGTTTTCTTCATCACTCAGATCCTGCATTAATCCTTCTTTTTTTTTTTGTCTTTTTGGATAATTTAAAAACTCTTCAATTCCAACATTTACATCCTAGGGCTTAAAACCTAAAAATTCCTGGTGGTTCCTATAAAAAAAAAAACCTTCCATGAGGATGACTTTTTGCTTTAATTTTTGGGGAAATGGAATTAACTGTTACAAATATCACCAAATTTCTATGTTCCAAATGGAAAGGGAAGGAGAAGGGAAAGGGAAGGAAAGGGAAGGAAAAAGGAAAGGGAAGGAGAAGGGAAAGGGAAGGAAAGGGAAGGGAAAGGGAAGGAAAAAGGAAAGGGAAGGAAAAAGGAAAGGAAAGGAAAGGAAAGGAAAGGAAAGGAAAGGAAAGGAAAGGAAAGGAAAGGAAAGGAAAGGAAAGGAAAGGAAAGGAAAGGAAAGGAAAGGAAAGGAAAGGAAAGGAAAGGAAAGGAAAGGAAAGGGGAAAGGTGAAAGGAAAAAGGAAAGGGGAAAGGGGAAAGGATTAAAGAAATGAGCAATAAAAGCATCCAAGACATCCCAAAAAAATTCATTTTCGAATTGGGATGATCCTGACTTTGCTGTTGGTGTTGCTGCAGGAGGAAGTGGCCAAGAACTTGCTGGCAGAGTTTAATTTGGGCTGTGATGCCCACCAGACAGAGCACGTGTACCGGGTGTACGTGGCCACCTTCCTGGGCTTCGGGGGCAACGCGGCCCGCACGAGGTACGAGCAGAGCCTGCTCTCCAGCAGCCTCCTCAGGAACAGGTACTGGCAAATTCCGCTGGAATTCGGGGCTGCCCCAACCCTGGGAGTGCCCCAAGGCTCGGCTTGGAGCAGCCTGGGGTGGTGGGAGGGACGGGAATGGTGCTGGAAAAAGGAGAGGGATGCTGTGTGGAGAGATGGTGGAACTCTGAGTGTGTGATGGGAAAGGGAGAGGGATTCCTCCTCAGGAACTGGAATGACAGGACAAGGAGTAATGGGTTCAAACTGAAATTTAGGGTGGATTCATGGAAGGAATTTTTCCCATTATGAGGGTGGGAAGGGGCTGGGATGGAATTCCCAGAGGAGCTGTGGCTGCTCCAGCCCTGGGAGTGGCCAGGGTCAGCTTGGAGCAGCCTGGGATAATGGGAGGTGGCCCTGGGAAAATGGGAATGACCCTGGAAAAATGGGAATGATGCTGGATATTGTGTGGAGAGATCACAGCACTTCCAGAAGGGAAAATCTGGGAAGGGGAGAGGAATTCCTCCTCAGGAACTGGAATGACAGGACAGGGAGTAATGGGTTCAAACTGAAATTTAGGGTGGATTTGTGGAAGGAATTTTTCCCATTACTCCCAGCTGGGTCTGGAGGTTCCTGACTGATCCTGCTGGACACAGCATTTGGACACTGCTGAGCTCTGTCTGTCCTTGTCCCCTGCACCCTGATGAGTTCTTGTCTGTCCCTGTCCCCAGGACATTTCTGAGCTCTGTCCCTGTCCCCAGGACATTTCTGAGCTCTCTCTGTCCCTGTTCCTGTCCCCTGGACCTTGCTGAGCTGTGTCTGTCCCTGTCCTCAGGACACTCCTGGTCTGTCCCTGTCCTCAGGACACTCCTGAGTTGTCCCTGTCCCCAGGCTGCAGGGCTCTCAGGTCGGGCTCATCCCCGATGTCCCTGTCCCTGTCCCCAGGACATTTCTGAGTTGTCCCTGTCCCCAGGACATTTCTGAGTTGTCCCTGTCCCTGTCCCCAGGACATTTCTGATGTGTCCCTGTCCCCAGGCTGCAGGGCTCTCGGGCCGGGCTCAGCCCCGATGTCCCTGTCCCCAGGACATTTCTGATCTGTCCCTGTCCCTGTCCCCAGGCTGCAGGGCTCTCGGGCCGGGCTCAGCCCCGATGTCCCTGTCGCTGACCCGTGCCTGCCCCGGGACGCCCGGCAGGAGCTGCAGCAGGCGGGGCTGACGCTGCATTTGCGCGGCACCGGCCACTTCCAGCAGTGCCGGCAGCTGCTGCAGCCGCTGCTCAACAGAACCAACGAGACCCAGAGCTCCCTGAACGGCGTCTTCCAGCCCCCCCTGCACTTCCAGAGCAGCGAGTTCTACGGATTCTCCGAGTTCTATTACTGCACCGAGGATGTGCTGAGGATGGGAGGGGATTACAGCGCTGCCAAGTTCACCAAAGCTGCACAGGTGAGGAAACGGGGATCGGTTCCCTCGTTAAAACGTTAAAATATTTTATTCCCAAAGTCCTGCAGCAAAATTCTTCCTTAAGAAAGCCCAAACTGCTAAATTCGCTGAAGCTGCAAAAGTGAAAATCGGGGATAAATTCCTAATTTAAAATATCTCTCCACAAGGATTTCGTTGCCAAAGCAAAGGTTTTCCCTAAGAGATCCCAAATTCTGTAAGAGATCCCAAATTCCTAAATTCACTAAAGCTGCAGAGGTGAAAAAACTGGGGTCAATTCCTCATTTACAACATCTCTCCACAAGGATTCTGTTCCCAAAGTTCTGCAGCAAAGGTTTTCCTTAAGAGATCCCAAATTCCTTAGGGAATCCCAAATTTCTGAATTCACTAAAGCTGCACAGGTGAAAAAAAGGGATCAATTTCTAATTTATAACATCCACAAGGATTTTTTTTTTCCCCAAAGTCCCCCAGCAGAATTTTTCCCTAAGAGATCCCGATGTTTTCTGTTTCCCAAAGTCCCCCAGCAGAATTTTCCCGAAGAAATCCCGATGTTTTCTGTTTCCTGCAGGATTATTGTGCCACCAAGTGGTCGGTGCTGCGGGAACGCTTCGAGCGCGGTCTCTACGCCCCCCACGCGGATCTGCACCGCCTCAAGTGAGCAGGGCTGGGCTTTGGGCTTTGGGCTTTGGGCTTTGGGCTTTGGCCCCAAATTCCTCCTGCACGGCTGCCAGGGCCTGTCCACTTCACTGGGTCACTGGAAGTGGGGGGAAAAAATTTGGGAATTGGGGAAAAAAAACTCCTTGGAAAAGGTGGAGTATTCTGTGTTTGATTGTGAATGCTGAGCTGAGCTTAACCTGCTCTGCCTGCCTGATCCCACTGTTCCTGATCCCACTGTTCCTGATCCAAATGTTCCTGATCCCACTGTTCCTGATCCAAATATTCCTGATCCAAATGTTCCTGATCCCACTGTTCCTGATCCAAATATTCCTGATCCCACTGTTCCTGATCCAAATATTCCTGATCCCAATGTTCCTGATCCAAATATTCCTGATCCCAATGTCCCTGATCCAAATATTCCTGATCCCACTGTCCCTGACTGATCCAAATATTCCTGATCCCACTGTCCCTGACTGATCCCACTGTCCCTGACCCCACTGCCCCCAGCTGTTTTTTCCTTTTCCTACCTGACCCCATTTCCCTGCCTGATCCCACTGTTGTCCCCAGGTTCCAGTGCTTTAAATCCGCCTGGATGTTCGAGGTTTTCCACCGGGGATTTTCCTTCCCCGAGAGCTACGGGAGCCTGAAGACAGCTCTGCAGGTCTATGACAAGGAGGTGCAGTGGACCCTGGGGGCCATCCTCTACAGGACCCGCTTCCTGCCCCTCAGGTAGCCCAGGAACCCGGCAGGAGCCTTTGGGGACGGGAATTCGGGGATGGGAAGAGGTGGAGATCCCTGAAATTGAGTTTTTTAGAGACTATTCCCCCTAAAATGGGCTCTGATTCCTGCCCTGAGCCAAGCTGGAAGTGGAATTTTGCCTCCAAAGCGTTTCTGCTCTTTTCCAGGGTTCTCAAAAATCTGGGAAAAGCTTTTGTGAAGGGAATTTTAGGATGGGAAGAGGTGGAGATCATTCAAATTGTGTTTTTTAGACCCTATTCCCCCCAAAATGGGCTCTGATTCCTGCCCTGAGCCAATCTTGAAGTGGAATTTTGCCTCCAAAGCGTTTCTGCTCTTTTCCGTGGTCATCCTCTCAAAAAATCTGGGAAAAGCCTTTGGGAGGGGAATTTTGGGGATGGGAACTTGTGATTTTTAGAGCCTCAACCTGTATTTTTTAAATCCTATTCCCCGAAATGAGCTCTGATTCCTGCCCGAAGCCAAGTCGGAAATGGAATTTTTTTCCTCTAAGACCTGACCCTTGTCCCTCTGCTCTTTTCCAGGGACATCCAGCAGGAAAATTTCCGTGGGATTCACTCTCACTGGAGGAGTTTCTCCTTTGTGTACAACCACTACCTGTTCCTGGCCTGCTTCCTGGTGGTGCTGCTCTCCATCCTGCTCTACCTGCTCCGCCTGCGCCGCATCCACCGCCGCCTGCTCCGCAGCGCCTCCTCCCCTTCCCTCTGGATCCAGGAGGGGCTTCCCCCGCAGAAAATCCCGGGAAATGTCTGAGATCCATCCTCGGAAAATCCCGGGATTCATCCACTGAAAATCCCGGGATTCATCCACTGAAAATCCCGGGAAATGGCTGAGATTCATCCACAGAAAATCCTGGGAAATCTGAGATCCATCCTCTGAAAATCCCGGGATTCATCCACAGAAAATCCCAGGAAATGGCTGAGATTCATCCACAGAAAATCCTGGGAAATCTGAGATCCATCCTCTGAAAATCCCGCGATTCATCCACTGCAAATCCCGGGATTCATCCACTGAAAATCCCGGGAAATGGCTGAGATCCATCCTCTGAAAATCCTGAGATTCATCCACTGAAAATCCTGGGATTCTTCCACTGAAAATCCTGGGAAACGTCTGAGATTCATCCATTGAAAATCCCGGGAAATGGCTGAGATTCATCCACAGAAAATCCTGGGAAATCTGAGATTTATCCACTGAAAATCCCGGGATTCATCCTCAGAAAATCCCGCGAAATGTCTGAGATCCATCCTCTGAAAATCCTGAGATTCATCCACTGAAAATCCTGGGATTCATCCACTGAAAATCCTGGGATTCATCCACAGAAAATCCCGGGAAATCTGAGATCCATCCTCTGAAAATCTTGGGATTCATCCACAGAAAATCCTGGGAAATCTCTGAGATTCATCCACAGAAAATCCCAGGATCCCTTTGAGATTCAAACAGAAAATCCCAGGAATCTCAGGATCCCTCTGAGATTCATCCACAGAAAATCCCGGGATCCCTCTGAGATTCTGGGATGGAGGATTCATCCACACACAAACACAAAAAAAAAAAAAAAAAAAACAGAAACAAAACAAAAAAAAAGCCATTTTTGCCTCAGGGTTCCTCCCTTTTTTTGCCCCTTGGAGAAGCAGAGTTGGGAGTTCCAGGCAGGCTTGGGAATTCCAGGAGAACGGGGTGCTGAGGGAAAAATGCCAAAAAATGACTTTGCTTTGGGAATGTTGCACTTTGAGGATGAGTTCAGTTCCCACCTTTGGGAGAGGCTGAAATCCCATGGGATCAGCTTGGATTTTCCTTGCTGGATTCCCTGCTCTCAGTTTGGAGTCTCAAAGAACGGGAATTTCCAAAAACAGGAAAAAAAAAAAACCTTTAAGGACGTTTTATTTGATTTTTTTAATTTTTTTTTTTTTTTCCTTTCAGGAATCACTGCTGGGATGGAGAAGGAAAATCCCTCCCATCCAATGCTGTGCTTCCATTAAAAAAAAAAAAAACAAAAAAACAAACTGCTCCCATCATTTCTGTTCCCTCTTTTTTTTTCCTTGGAAACTTCACCCTCCCAGTGGCCCCAGCTGCTGCTTTTAATCCCAAATTTCTGTTCCATGATGGTGGAGAGACCTCCCAGAAACTCCAGGAATGTGAAGAGAACTGGAAAAGCAGAGGAGAACGTGCACAGGGTCTTTCCCAGTCCTCTGGTAATTTATATTTTATTTAAAACTGTTGATTTTACTTGAAATTCAATTTGTCCATGATTAAAAGTGGGATTTCTATGAACTTTTGTTGGAGTTTGGGTGTTTTTATTTGATAATTCTCCAAGCTGGAAAATTTCCAAAAGGTGGGAAAACATTGGGAAATGGGATGGTTTAATTATTGCAGAAAAAAAATTTTATTATTGGGAAAATTTTTTTTTTTAATCATAATTAATCTGGATAATTTAAATTGTTTTATTGTCTAGTTTGTACAGAGAATTTAGGCTGGAGCTGCTGAATTTCACCAAAATTTGGGTGCTGAACTTCTGCTCCTCCCACCCAGCCAGAATTGCCTGGATTTGGGGAGGAATTTTGGAGAAAATCTTTCAGAATTCCCAATTATCTTATTTTGGCAAAAGATGTTTTTTGGAGCTGATAAATCAAAGTTTGGGGAGAGTTTAAATCCAAATCTTGGCTGGTTTTGGTTGAGGGATGAGAAAATCCAGGAATGATAAAAATGATCCCGAAATTGATTCTGCCAGAATTTCAGGATTAAATTTTTAAAAATCCTGTGGGATTTGGAAATATCCAGGCAGAGGTGCCAGAGTCTCTAATCCAGCAAGGGGGAAAAAAGGGAAAAAAAAGGCATTGAGATAGAATAAAAATCAGGGGAAAAAATAAAATAAAATCAGGAAAAAAATTAAAATGTAAAGAATAAAATCAGGAAAAAAAATAAAATCAAGGGAAGAAAACGGAAAAAATAAAATGGCAAAAAGATAAAAACGAGGGGAAAAAAATGAGAGTAAAATTTTAGATTTTTTATATATTTTTTAAAATTGAAAATGTAAAATACTTATATTTAATATATTTTTATCCTATATGTATTATACAACATACATTACATATTATATATTATATAATACTATATTATATATAGTATCATATATAATGTAAATACTTTATATTTATATATAAATAAACTATAATATATATAAAAATATATATGTGTTTATAGAAAATATATAGAGATTATATATAGAGAAAAATAAATACATAGAAATATTTATATATATAATATATATAAATAAATAGAAATATATAAATATAGATTATAGAATATATATAGAAAAATATTTGGAAAATATATATAGAAATATACATTATAAATCTATAGAAATATATCTAATTTTTTTTTTTTTATACGTGGCAAACGCCCTACAAGCGGCCCCAAAGGGGAGCAGTGCGGCTGAAATCCACGGGGATGATGGAAATCCGGGATCCCGGGGGGACAAAAGGAATTTTTGCGGCTCCTGCGGAGCGGGGCCACCTCGTCCCCGCCGGGGCCATTGTCCCCGTGTCGCATTGTTGTCCCCAAAGTCGCGCTGTTGTTCCCCCGGTGTCGCTGTTTGTCATTCCCGAATCCCATTGTTGTTCCGCAGCTCCCATCGCCCGCTCATTGTTGGGACCAAATAACGCGTGAAGCTCCGCGGGGAGCGGCCAGGGCTGCGCTGTCCCTGTCCCTGTCCCCGTGTCCCTGTCCCCGTGTCCCTGTCCCCGTGTCCCTGTCCCATCACCCTGTCCCCCTGTCCCTGTCCTCCTGTCCCATCCCCGTGTCCCTGTCCCTGTGTCCCTGTCCCATCCCTGTCCTATCTTCGTGTCCCATCCCTGGGTCTCTGTGCCCCTGTCCCTATCCCTGTCCCCGTGTCCCTGTCCCCGTGTCCCTGTCCCCGTGTCCCTGTCCTCCTGTCCCATCCCTGTGTCCCTGTCCCCGTGTCCCTGTCCCCGTGTCCCTGTCCTCCTGTCCCATCCCTGTGTCCCTGTCCCCGTGTCCCTGTCCTTGTGTCCCTGTCCCATCCCTGTCCTATCTTCGTGTCCCATCCTTGGGTCTCTGTCCCCCTGTCCCTATCCCTTCCCCGTGTCCCTGTCCCATCCCTGTCCACGTGTCCCTGTCCTCCTGTCCCATCCCTGTGTCCCTTCCCCGTGTCCTTGTCTCATCCCTCGGTTTCTGTCCCATCCCTGTGTCTCATCCCTGTGTCCGTGTGTCCCTCTCCCTTCTCTGTCCCTGTGTCCCTGTCCCATCCCTGTGTCCCTGTCCCATCGTGGGTTCCTTCCCATCCCTGTCCCCCTGTCTCTGTGTCCCTGTCCCTTCCCTGTGTCCTTGTCCCTTCCCTGTAGATGGTTCCCAGATTTCAGTGGGATCTGACCCTCATTCCCAGATTTTCAGTGGGATCTGACCCTCATTCCCAGATTTCAGTGGGATGTGACCCTCATTCCCAGATTTCAGTGGGATGTGACCCTCATTCCCAGATTTTCAGTGGGATGTGACCCTCATTCCCAGATTTCAGTGGGATTCCAGTTCCCGCAGTGCTCTCACTGCCTCCAGCTGGATTTCTTCTTTTCCTTCCTAGAAATTCATTCTCCTCGTGGTTTTTGGAGGAAAAATTTCATTTTCCCTGTTCCATCCTCACCTCCTGGGAGGCTGCACAGCGGGAATCCCTCAGGAATTTGGGAATTGGGTGTGGGTCGGATCCTTTGTGCCTCCTGCATTTTGTCAGGAGCTTCCTGGGGGGAATTCGCCTTCCAGCCCCAAATTCCTTCATTCCCTGCCCATCCCTGAGGAATCCCAGACAGGGAATGAGGTTTTCAGTGCCTTGTGCTGGGATTTTCCTTCTTCCAGGAAATCCAGGAGCTCCCATTCCATGGGAGATTCCAGCGCTGATTGGCCTCTCCCCAACCCCCTTTTCCTGAAGGGAAATAAAGGAAGATTTGCTTTTCTCTGGGAATGCCTGGAGCCATCCCAAGCCCCTGTGCCTGCAGGGAAATGCTCCTGCTGGGAAGATTTCTCTGGAATTTGGGTTTTTCCCACCTTGGCTGTGAAACTTTCCAGAGGTTTGGTTCATTGGGGGCTGCCCCATCCCTGGGTGAGTCCCAGGCTGGAATAACCTGGGATAGTGGAAGGTTCTCACTTCCTGGGAAGTTGGAATAACCTGGGATAGTGGCAGGGGTGGGATGAGATGTTTTCCTGTCCCTTCACACCTAAACCATTCCATGATTCTAAACTGGAGAAATTCCCAGAGGATTAAACACAAAAATAGCTTTTTTTGGGGGGGAAATACTGATTAATTTCTCCCGAATTTTGGGATTTCTCATCCATTGGGATCCGGCTCTTCACTCACCCATTGCAGGAACTTCCCACTGGAATCCCTTGGGTGTGAAAACCACCACGTGGCCCTAAAATTCCTGCAGGATTTTGGCTATCTCCGGGATCATCTCTGCAGGGAAAAAAGCTTTTTAGGGAGCTGCTCCGGGAATTTGGCGAGGTCGAGCCGCCCCACGGAGCCTGCGGGGTGCAAACACCAGGATGGGGAGGCAATGAGCCTTTCCCAAAGAACTGCAAATGACGGGAATTACAGCACCCAGCGGCCCGTGCCTCATTTTTGGGAGCAGGGAGCATGACTGGGACTCGTCGGTCAAAGCCCTTAGGGCAGGAAAAACCCCGGAGGAAGGGATGGGACCGGGAATGGGGGCTGGGAGTGAGGCCAGGCCATGGATTCAGCTGGAATTGGGATTTTTATGGGATTTGGGGTGGGAAAATCCACGTGCTGAGAGTCACTGGGTGCCGAAAATCGGGATCCGCTTTTACACATCAAGCTCAGGGACTGGGAAATGCCTTCCCCGTTTCCCAGATTTCGGGCAGCGTTTATTCCCTGTGTGATTCCCAGCTTTTCCAAATCCCTTTTCCCCCCTGGATGTTTTTCCTTGGTTTTACCCAGCTGCAGGATGAAGGGGGCAGCAAATTCCCTGAATCCAGCGCGGACTCAGGAGCTTCGCTGGATTCCTGCTGGATGTTTCATCCCCAGCTCTTCCTTCCATCAGCTGGAATTTTTCATGGATGCGCTGCCGTGTCCTCGCCCGACCCGCGCTGGGCTGGGCAGACTCTGACACGTTCCTTCCTCCCTCATTCCAGCCTGGAATTGCTCCTGGAGCTCCTCCTGGGACACCTCTTCCCCCTGGAGCTGTGGTGGGGGAGAGGCTCTGCTGAGGGTCGGGATCCAATTCCCAGGGTTTGTTCTCTTCCCTGAGAATTCCTGGTGCGAGGAAAGGGCCTGAGAGCTCATCCCATCGCACCCCCTTCCCCTAGTCCAGGTTGCTCCAAATCCCAGAGATCCCAAATCCCACAGATCCTAAGTCCCAGAGATTCCAAATCCCAGAGATCCTAGAGATCCCACCTCCCACAGATCCCAAATCCCACAGATTCCCTATCCCAGAGATCCTTTACCTCACAGAACCCACATTCCAGAGATTCCACATCTCACAGATCCCCTATCCCAAAAATTCCACATCCCACAGATCCCAACTCGCACAGATCCCTTATCCCAGAGATCCCAAATCCCAGGGATCCTCTATCCCAGAGATCCCACATCCAAGAGATCCCAAATCCCAGAAATCCTTTATCTCTGGAAGTGACTGCGACTGTAGGAGTTGAAGGAATATCAAGCAGCTGGAAAAGCAGGATGGTGAAAGGTTAAAAGTGGGGGAATCCAGGGAATCGAAGCACTGGGAATTCCAGGGAATGTGGAGCAGCTGGAAAAGCTGCAGGGTTAAAGGTTAAAGGTGGGGGAATCCAGGGCTGAGAATTCCAGGGGATTTGAAGCAGCTGGAAAAGCTGCAGGGTTAAGGGTGGGTGAATCCCTGGAGGTGCCAGCGCTGAGAATTCCAGGGGATTTGGAGCAGCTGGAAAAGCAGGATGGTGAAGGTTGAAGGTGGGGGAATCTCTGGAAGTGCCATGGCCGGGAATTCCCAGGATGCTGCTCCAGAAACCCCTGGAATCGCAGAGATTTCATCACCTCGGAGCCCTCAAACACGAACATTCCCCCCGGGGGGCCGGGATAACTCCGGGCATTGACTCTCTGCGAGCACCCCGAATACAAATCCATGCTTCTGACCCTTTTTAAATTTTTTTTAATTAATTTTTTTTTTTTTTTTTTTTTTTTTTTGGGACGGCGGGCGCTCCCCCCGCTCTGCCCGCTGCCGGGAGGAGCGCTGCTCCTCGGGGCGGCTCCAGGGAGGGGTTTGCGGAGCGAAATCCACTCAAATTTGGCAGGAAGCTGCAGCTCCTCGCCGCACATTTCCCCTGCCTTGCAGGAGGATTTTTCCAGCCCGGGAGGAAGAATTGGATGAAGCGGGACGGGGTTGAGCTCCCCTCCCTGCACAGCCACCGATAATTGAGGTAAATTTGGGGCTGCGAGCCGGATTTGGGGCTTGGTGGCGACAAAAAGCGCGGCTGGTTCATTAATTTCAGCATTTCCAAACCTCTCTTTCTTCGCGGCTGAAACTTTCATTTCTCTCCTCCTCGCCGAATGTGTTTTTCTCCCTCTCCCATCCAGGGGAAAAATAAATTTATATTTCTCCTCATTCTTCTCTTCCCCCGAGCTGGATTTGGCCGCGCTGCTATGCTGAAGATTTTCGGTGTCACTTTTTAAAGAACTCCTGGTGCTTTTAGAGCTGCAGATTTGATCCTTTTTTTTTGTTTTTTTGTTTTTTTTTTTTTTTTCTTTGCTCCCAGCCATTCCCGGCTGGAATAAAGGACGAATTCCAAGCTCGGGCAGTGCCTGAGCTGGGATATTGGTAAAAAAATCCCGAATTTCCAGCAGAAAACCGCGGCTTGTGCCATCAGCCTTGGGTCAATGTCACCCGCAGTTCTCCTCGCTGGATAATTCCCGTTTTGGTTTTTTTTTTCAGAGGGAAAACTCCGGGGCAGATGTTTGGCAGAAAAGTGCAAAATATGTCCTTAATTAAGGATTGTTTTCTGCTGTCGCTGCTGGGGGTTCTCTGAGCCTACCAGCAGCTCCTTAAAAACTGTTTTATCCTGGTAATTTTCAGGATTTCTTGGGGATATCCACCTGGAAAGCTGCCCCGGAGAAACGTGGGATGTTCAACCCGAGGCCGGGCTGAACTCACAAATATAATTGTGATTAATATTTCCTTCCCGATGAGTTTTTATTGTTAATTAAACAGCTGTGCAGATAAAAGACCCAAACCCAGATAATTTAGAATATTAGAGGGGAAGATCCAAGTTTGGATATCTGGGAGTGCAGCAGGAAAATAATTGATCATCTCCACCAGCAGCTCATAGAGGTGACAGCGCAGTGCTTCCAATTTTTCCTGGATACAGCCTGAAAATCTTGGATTTAGGGCTCCTCCTTCCCGGTTTTCTTCTGCACTGAGCCACCCAAGGTGGTGGAATTTCCTCGGCTGGGGAGTAGGGAGCAGTTAAAATAAAATTAAATTGAATAAAAGCGTGAATTGCTGGAATATCCGAGTGCTCAGGGAGGAACCACAGCTTGGAGCGAGTGCTGGGGGATCCAGGAGGGAATTTGGATAATAAGGGCAGGAGGATGTTGGGGAAACATTCCCAAAAAAATTCAGTTGTTAAGGGAAATTTAACCCTTAAATCAGGCGGTGCTGAGGCTCAGATTTCCTCTCCAGTCAAAGCCAGCAGGAGCTTGGTGGGTGCAGAAATGAGAATTTTAGGGGAAAAACCTTCAGGAAGTTTCAGCTGTTTGGAAAAGCCCTCAGGATTTTGCTCAGGACAATGTTCCTGCCTTCAGAGGGTGATGGAATGGAAAATTCACATTTTCTGCTGCAAGTTCACTCCTTTTACAGGCTGAGACCCCAAAATGCTTTCCCAGTAACGAGCTCTGGGATTCTAATCCAAAATTTTTCTCCCAAATTCATTCTCTTTACTGTCCCTGTGCTCCATTGTGCTTTCCTTTCTGCTCTGTAACTTTTATTCTTTTTTTTTTTTTTTTCCCCTTTTATTCCTTCTCCTCCTGAGCTCTTCCTGGCGTGGTTTCAAACCAGAGCTCCCAGTTTGGGCACTGGGATGATCCCCAGGTGATTTTCAGGGCCCTTTTTTGGCCACTTTCTGTCCCCCATTTCCTGTGCCCGTCTGTGAAAAGAGGAGGAAAAGTTGCACAGCAAATCCACTGCGAGTTTGTTATTCCAAGGGGGATTTCCCAGGAATAACAAGAGGCTGTTCTGGAGCCTGGCTGTCCCACTGGGGGATTTGGGAGCTTTAATTAAGACAGCATCACCCAGGGGCTGAGGAATGATCCCCCACTCCTTGGAGGATCTCAGATCCTCCTGGAAATCCTCCCCGTGGAAATTTGGGATGTTCAGCCCCGAGCCAGGCTGAGCTCTGCTCCTTCAGCACTCACAGGATTCTTCTCTGGGGTTGATTTTTCCCCTTCAGGTGATTTTTGGGTGTTTAATTTAAGCAGATGTTGTTGCTGTGTGGAGATTAAAAAAAATAAAGATCTAAGGGCCAGGAGAGCTTGGAAGAGAACAGAAATCCTGGTTTAGAAATCTGGGAATGAAGCAGGAAAATTTTCCTCATCCCTATCAGGAGAAATTTATCACTATCAGGAGAAATTTATCTCTATCAGGAGATATTTATCACTCTAAAGAGAGATTTATCTCCACAAAGATAAATTAATGAGGATATATTTATAAGGACATCTTGATGTTTATAAGGATAAATGCCCTAAAATTTCCAAGGACCTGGAATTTTTCCAGGGAACAGCGCCTGGATCCACAGCCAGCACCTTCCCTGAAGGGCTCAGCTCCCGAATCCCACAGCAGCTCTCCCACATCTCCTCCAGTTCCCGTCTGCTCCCAGATTTTTGCCCCTCAGTGCATCCCAGGAACTCTCCTGGGACGAGAGGGACACGTGGAGCATCTCCTGTGCTTGGCACAGCTGGAATGGCACAGCTGGAATGGCACAGCTGGAATGGCACAGCTCTGTTCCACCTGCACGTTCCTCATTTCCTGCTCTTTTTCCCTGTGTGGGAGAAGGAGCAGGGGTGGAATTGTGGATTCTGCCACTGCCAGGATCCGTCCTGGCTGCTCCCAGGGCCTGGAAAGAGGAACCAGAAATTCCCAATTCACCACAAAACTGGGAAAAGGAGGGGTGGACTCGGACTGAAAGGGGGGAAATTCGGGAAGGAATTCCTGCCTGTGAGGATGAGGAGGGGCTGGGATGGAATTCCCAGAGGAGCTGTGGCTGCCCCTGGATCCCTGGAAGTGTCCCAGGCCAGGTTGGGATAATCTGGGACAGTGGGAGGGGTCCCTGCCATGGCAGGGGTGGCTCTGGGTGGGATTAAATCCCTTCCAACCCATCCCATGATTCCAGAACAATTCCACGTTTTTCCCTTGCCACCCCGTGCCTCTGTTCCCTTCAGGAGAGCAGCCCTGGAAAGGGCTGAGTCAGCAGGGACCAGGATCATGCCTGAAATCCTTAAATTACACATTTACTGTGGGGATGGAGCTCAGCTTCCAGCCTGGAGCGTTTCCTGCCCTCTGCTCGATGCCTTTTTAATGTCCTGTCTTGGATTCCTCTGAATGGAGAGACCAAAATATTGTCCTGACGTCAGGAATAAATCTGGACGTTGTTAGAAGCTGTGAGGGGAGAAATGAGCCCGGAAAAAAAAAAAAAAAAAGGGAAAATCCAGCCCAAAATCCAGCCCAAACCAAACCTCCTGCAGACTTAAGCCTGGATTTATTCTCAGGGAGTTTCAGCACGTGCAGCTCCCTCAGCCTGGAGGCAGAAATGTGTCCAAGTGTTGCTCCCAGCGGCGGGGCCGTGGTTTTGCTGGAATATTTTCCATGTTAAGTTGTGTTATTGTGGTTTTCTGGTGCCCCCATAATGTGTGGGTGCAGTTGGCTCTGCCTGCTGCTGCCCGTGCCCTTTACATTTTTTATTTTTTTTTTTTTTATTTTTTGAAGCTGTGGCTGAGCTATTCCTGCTGCAGCTGAATGAGGGCGAGTTTTTCCTGGATATCAGAGCCCTAAAATGTCTTGGAATGTCTCATTCAGGGAAGAATAAATCCAGGATTTCTGCTCTGCTGTGAAGGAGCTGCTGGGCAATTTTTGGTTCTCAATCCTCTAAACCAGTCCTGGCTCGAATCCCAGTGAAAAAGGACCTGGATGCTGTGGATCAGAGCCATGGAATGGTTTGGGACCTCAAATCCCATCTCCTCCCAGCCCTTCCACCACCCCAGGGTGCTCCAAGCCCTGTCCAGCCTGGCCTTGGGCTCTTCCAGTGATGGTGCAGCCACATCCTGAGCTCTCCCACGCCAGAATTCCCTGATTTCCCACTCTCCACTCGGGGACAGAAAGCTGAGAGCCCAAATAAAGGAAATCCAAAGGTCTGGGGAAGGTTTTTTCCCTCTGAGCTCTGGCTTTGCTTCCCTCAGAAATTCCGGGATCCTCATCCCCACGTGTCCCACTTGCCCACTGCACGGGAGTGGGGAGCAGGAAAAGAAGAGGATTTCACAGGATTCAATTCCTGCATGAAATTCCCTTTCAGTGCTGGAGCCTTGGGAGCTTTCCCTGGATTCTGCTGAGTTCCTGAAGTTTCCCCGTTGCACCTGGGCTGTTGCTTTTTTGTGGGAATCCCAAATCGTGGCTGCAGACAAATCCCTTGGGATTCTGCTTTTCCTGACTTAATCTGAGGAAATTTCCTTGAGCCCCTCAGCGAGCAGGGGCTGTGGGAGTGGGAGGGTTAATTTTGGGGGATGCAGCCCCTGTGGAAGATTTGTCTCCTGGTGTTTGGGATTGGAGGGAGCACGGGGTGCTGCTGCTGCTGTCCCGGTCTTGTGCAGAATTCCCCCAGGATTTTTGCAGGTGGGATGGGATTTCAGAGTGGTTTTTCCCCTCGAGGAGCCCCTCCTGATCCCACGGAAAAGCCAGGACACGGTGCTGCTCCACCCGGGGGCCCTGAGCCGTTTTTCCTTGGGATAAATTGGGAATGTGTTCCTACAATCCTGTTAGAGCTCCTTTTCCCCAGCCAGAATTCCCTCTGTGCTGCTTTATCCTCTCCCACCAGGATTTCTCCAGCCCTCTGAGTTTTCTCCTTTCCCTGGGCTTGGACTCGGATGATCCTCGAGGGGCTCAGGACACTCGGTGATTCCCAAATCCCAAAAATTCCCGGGGAACAAAATCCAAACCCACTCTGTGCTCCGGGCAGCCCGGCTCAGCGAGGCTTTGCCAAAAGTTCAAATTCCACCTCCTGGATCTGCTCTAATCCCAATTAGCGTTTCCCAGGCTAATCTTGGTTTTAATTAAAGCAACCTGGAGCTCTGCCGTGACCTCTCCCTCTCTCCCAGCTGCTCCCGAGGTCTCCCAGGGTCGGGATTTTTGGAAAGGCTTTGGCATCTGGCAGCTCCAGGGTCATTAACACCTCCGGGAGCCGTCCCAGCCCCTCCTCCGGATGGTTTCCCCAAATTGTTGTGTTTTTTGGCTCCAGTCCCTCTGGAAAGGCTGCAGAGGTTGGATTTGAGCAGGAAAGGGGAGTTCACAGCTTGGAGCTGTTCCTTGATCCCCCGGGGATCCCCAAAGCTGGGCTGACACCTTTTCCTTTCCTTAGGGAAACAATTTTCATTCCCAGCTCAAATCTCCTGAGCCCCGTCCCTGTTTGACCCACGGGGAAACTGAGGCACAGCCCTGGAAATGCCCTGGAATTGCCCTGGAATTCTGATCCGTGTCCTGCTCAAGCAGCTTTAAAGCTGCTCAGGGATTTTGTGTCCCTATGTGAGGACGTGATTTTTCTGGGAGTTTTCTTTTAGGGATAGACCAGATTTAGCCGAAATTCCTGAGAATTTTAGTTCCTAGACATCTTCTTTGGAGCCAAATCTTCCTCCTTTTTCCCTCCCCTCCTGTGGCTGCGTGGAAATAACAGAGCTCTGAAGGTCTGGGGAGGATTTTCCTCCCAGGATTTCACAGGATTCAATTCCTGGATGAAATTCCTCTCGTGGGTCAGGAGGAGTTGCCTGTTCCCACCTTAAACTGTGCTTGTGGAACACTTGGATGCCAACAAATCCCAATTTATTAATATGCTGATAAACGGGATGCCAATAAATCCCCATCCAGACTTACAGCCAAAACCTGGAGACATTTCCCACTATTCCAGGGTTATCCAAGGTGATGTTTTGAGTTTCTGCAGATGGAAGCAGACGTGCAGGAGCAGAAATGAATCTTTTATCCCATTGGGAACCCGGATTTTGGGATAAATCCCTCACTGCTGGCCATGAGAGTTCCTCACCCTCCTGGTTTTTCCACTGTTCGTGATGGGTTGGGATTCTTGATGGGGAGAAAAAAAATGGTTCGGTTCTGATTTGGATGAAGTTTTTTTTTTGTGGAGAAACAGGACAATCATTTCCTACAACTCCCAACCCAGAGAACTGCCTGGGGGAAAATGTGTTTTTGGGGTGAAATCATGTGGCAAACTGACCTAAACTTATCAACAGGGGACGTTTCACTTTGTTTGTCCACGCCACAAGAAATTATTGACCCCACTTTGGTTTTTTTTGTTTTTTTTTACAGACGCTGTTGGGTGTAATCTCAATTTCTCGATTTTATATCATTACTAACATTTATTAAAACCTGTTTTTCCTCCAGGACAGATCGAGCTCTGAGGACTGCAAACACTGAAAATGGGAAGATCCCAAATTTTCCCTTCCAACCACTGCCTGCTGCTGCTGCTGCTGCTGGCCGAGCTGAGCTGTGCCCAGTACGAGCCCTGGCCGTACCTGCCTGGCTACCCCGAGCCACCCCCGCAGGTGTTCCAGCCCCCCCAGAGAGACCCCAACGTCCCCAAAATCCAGCTGAGGCTGGCAGGGCAGAAGAGGAAGCACAACGAGGGCAGGGTGGAGGTGTTCTACGGCGGGGAGTGGGGCACGGTGTGCGACGACGACTTCTCCATCCACGCTGCCCACGTGGCCTGCAGGGAGCTGGGATATGTGGAGGCTGTGTCCTGGCTGCCCGGCTCCAAGTATGGAAAAGGAGAAGGTGAGGAATCTTTTCAGTTCCCAGTTATCCCAAATTTTGGGTTAATTGGTGGTGTTGGGGTGTTTGCTGCTCTGCCAGGAGCTGGGATATGTGGAGGCTGTGTCCTGGCTGCCCGGCTCCAAGTATGGAAAAGGAGAAGGTGAGGAATCCTTCCAGCTCACAATTATCCCTAATTCCAGTTTAATTTGTGGTTTTGAGTGTTCCTTTCTCGTGCTGTGCTCGGTGAGGTGATAAAGCTGTGAAATTATTGGAAAACATCAATAGGATGAACACAAGGATGGGGAAATGTCTGGAGCAGCTGCGGGATCTTGGTTTGGGATCTCAGGAATCTGGGAGAGTCATTCCAGCTCCCAGGAATCCCAAATTTCAGTTTTATTGATGGTGTTGGGGTGTTTGCTGCTCTGCCAGGAGCTGGGATATGTGGAGGCTGTGTCCTGGCTGCCCGGCTCCAAGTATGGAAAAGGAGAAGGTGAGGAATCTTTTCAGCTCCAAATTATCCCAAATTCTGGTTTTATTCATGGTGTTGGGGTGTTCCTTTCTCGTGCTGTGCTCTGTGAGGTGATAAAGGTGTGAAATTATTGGAAAACATCAATAGGATGAACACAGGGATGGGGAAAAGTCTGGAGCAGCTGAGGGATCTTGGTTTGGGATCTCAGGAATCTGGGAGAGTCATTCCAGCTCCCAATAATCCAAATTTTGGTTTTGTTGGAATGTTTCCTGCTCTGTCAGGAGCTGGGATATGTGGAGTGTCCTGGGATTTTTTTGGGATTTGGGATTGGATTTCTCCTGCCCTCCCTGGAGCCTGGTGGATCCCACAGGGATAAAATTCCACCCAGGAGGGCTGAACGTGCTGCTCTGGGTGGATTTTAGCAATTTCTGAGTGCTCACACCTATAAATGTCCCATAAAAGAGCGAGCAGGGCCCGAGGGAAATCAAAAACCTGGAATGGGCTCCCAAATTTGTGGATTTTGGCTCCGGAGGCAGAGCAGGAGATTTCCAAGTGAGGAAGAGCTGTGACACCAGAAAATAAACCAGGCTGGCCACGGGGTTTAACAGGAGGGAGAATTCCCAGGGAAATCCTCAGGCCAAAAAATAAAAAAATAAAAATAATAAAAAAAACCCCTATATATTACGTGTATAAAAAATTATATAATATTAATCTATATTAATATATCAAAATATCACATATATTAAAATATCACATATATAGTAAAATGTTAAAATATTAAATGAATATATTTATATTATATATATTATATATAATTATTGATTTATATCATGATATAATAATATAGTCATGAAATATTAAACTGCTTTATTTAAAATATTAAATAATTTATTTCCTTACATAATAATTTTATTGATCATTATAGACATATTCATTCAATATCACAGAAATAGATTTCTTTCAAATATTAAATGAATATATGAAGAACCAAAGCAGGAAGAGCTTCCCAAAAACTGTGGGCCAGAGCTTTTCCCAATCCATCAATCCTTGAGGTGCTCCTTTATTCACCTCGATTTTCACACTGAGAGCGAGACCCAGCACTTCCCTGCAATCCTGATTTTAGGGAATCCCAGACTCCTCTTTTGGGAATCCCAGCTGTGTTTTATTCTTGGGATCCCAGTTGTGTTTTCCTCTTTTTTCCAAGGAAAATTTGGCTGGACCACGTGCACTGCCTTATTCACCTTGATTTTCACCTTGAGAGCGAGACCCAACCACTTCCCTGGAATCCTGATTTTAGGGGATCCAGCCCAGGCTCCTCTTTTGGCATTCCCAGCTGTGTTTTCCTCCTTTTCCAAGGAAACTCTGGCTGAACCATGTACACTGCTTTATTCACCTCGATTTTCACACCCAGAGTGAGACCCAGCAATTCCCTGCAATCCTGATTTTAGGGAATCCCAGACTCCTCTTTTGGGAATCCCAGCTGTGTTTTCCTCTTGGGATCCCAGTTGTGTTTTCCTCCTTTTCCAAGGAAAATTTGGCCAAACCACGTGCACTGCTTTATTCACCTCAATTTTCACACTGAGAGCGAGACCCAGCACTTCCCTACAATCCTGATTTTAGGGGATCCAGCCCAAACTCCTCTTTTGGCATTCCCAGCTGTGTTTTCCTCCTTTTTCCAGGGAAGATCTGGCTGGACAACGTGCACTGCACGGGCAGGGAGAGCAGCCTGGCCGCCTGCAGCTCCAATGGCTGGGGCGTCAGCGACTGCAAGCACAGCGAGGACGTGGGCGTGGTGTGCAGCGAGAAGAGGATCCCCGGCTTCAAGTTTGACAACTCCCTCGTTAATCAGATCGAGGTAATTGGGGTGGAAAGGATCCTCCTGCGCTGGGATGGCTGGGAGGTGTTGGTTTGTCTCGTGTTTGTCCTGCGTGTTTATTCACGTTATGGGTTTATCCCGTGTTTATTCACATTATCAATTTATCCCGTGTTTATTCACATTATTAATTTATCCCGTGTTTATTCACATTATCGGTTTATCCCGTGTTTATTCCCGTTACCGATTTATCCCGTGTTTATTCCCATGATCGATTTATTCCGTGTTTATTCACATTATCAATCTATCCCGTGTTAATTCCCGTTATCGATTTATCCCGTGTTTATTCCCATTATCAATTTATCCCGTGTTTATTCCCATTATCAATTTATCCCGTGTTTATTCCCATGATCGATTTATCCCGTGTTTATTCCCATGATCGATTTATCCCGTGTTTATTCCCATTATCAATTTATCCCGTGTTTATTCCCATTATCGGTTTATCCCGTGTTTATTCCCATGATCGATTTATCCCGTGTCTGTTCACATTATCGGTTTATCCCGTGTCTATTCCTATGATAATTTATTCCCATGATCAATTTATCTCGTGTCCATCCCGTATTTATTCACGTTATCAATTTATCCCGTGTTTATTCCCATTATCATTTTATTTCGTGTTTATTCCCATGTTGATTTTATCCCATATTTATTCCCATGATCAATTTATTCCATGCCATGATCAATTTATTTATCCCATGTTTATTCCCATGATCAATTTATTTATCCCATGTTTATTCCCATGATCAATTTATTTATCCCATGTTTGTTCTCATGATCAATCAATTTATCCCATGTTTATTCCCATGAGCAATTTATCCCATATTTATCCCACGTATTTTTTCACATTATCAGATAAATAATAAGAATTTGAAACAATCAGAGACTTATTTTAATGGGAGGCCGAGGTCATAAAAACCCTTTAAACTCATTTTACATTTTGGGGTCTTACCCAGTAAAACTGGCTCAGCAATTCTTTTATTTTCTGTCAAAACTTGCTTTCCTTTCTGTTCCTTCTTCACCTTCCACATTCAGCGATTTTTCTGTTACACATTCACATTTGTGAGACTTTTCCTGTTCAATTCTTGTCCTTCCCAACGTTTGGGGAAAGGACAGAAGCCAAGGGCTTGGAGCACATCCCGGTGGGATTTCTGCAGGATGCAGAAATGTGGGAATGCTGGGCTGGAAGGGATGAGCTCCTCAGAGAGGGAAAAAATGGATTTTATTTTTTTTTTTTTTTCTTTCATCTCCTCATTTTGGGCACCTCAGACACCTCCCTGTTCTTGGATTTATCTCTGTCTCAATTCCCTGCTGGAAGGGAGCTGGGATGAACTCCTCAGAATGGAAAAAAGGGATTTTTTTTTTTCTTTCACCTCCTCATTTTTGGGGACTTTTGAGTGGTTCAGGCATCTTCCTTTTTCTTAAATTTATCTCTGTCTCAATTCCCTGCTAGGATGAGCTTTTCAGAAGGGAAAAAAGAAATTTTTTTCCTTCATCTCCTCAATTTGAGGAGTTTGTGGCACCTCAGACACTTCCCTGTTCTTGGATTTATCTCTGTCTCAATTCCCTGCTGGAAGGGAGCTGGGATGAGCTTTTTAGAAGGGAAAAAAAGAAAATTTTTTTCCTTCATCTCCTGAGCTTGAGGAGTTTGTGGCACCTCAGGCACCTCCCTTTTATGAATTTATCTGTCTCAATTCTCTGGCTGCCCTTGGCCAAAATTTATGGAAAAGACCCCCCCGTAAACATTTTCCTTTTGATCATCCAAGCCAAACCCCGGCTGTGCTGCTCATCCCAGGGGATGAATCCTGGAATTTGGGATCCTTGGGATGAGCAGTCATCATTCCAGGGGAGAGCTGCAGCTCCAGGATCAGGGGTTTAATTCCTTTAAAATCAGGAATTCCATTCCTTTCCTCGCCTCCCCTGGCTCCGCAGGGATCATCCCGAGCTGCTCCATCAATGGCTCCGTTGTGTCCCGGGCAATGAAGCACCAGGGGTGGCTTTGGCTCCTCCAAAGCCACGGAGAGTCCTCAAAACACCTGGAAGAAAATCTGGTCCAGTCTAGACAGAGGTCACCTCACCCCGAGCTGCTCCGGGAATTCAGCAGGGAAGTTTTTGGGAGGAGTTTTTGGTTTTTTTCCGTGAGCTCAGCAGCGGGGCTGGGTGAGCAGAGAGCTGGGAATGAGCTCGGCTGCTGCTCTGGGAGTGCTGAAATTCCCGGTGGATCAAGAGACTGAGGAGATTCCTGCATCCAGCAGCAGGAAAAGGGGATGGAGAAGGGAGAAGTGGATTTATTTTTAAGGAGCTGCACGGAGCGGGATGGGAGTTTGGTTTTAGCCCCTGCTCATCCCTGCCTCAAACTGACAGAGAGAGCCGCTGAAAATCAGGGAAAAATCCTTCCCTGGGAGGCTGGAGAGGGGCTGGAATGGAATTCCAGAATTCTGTGGCTGCCCCATCCCTGGAAGTGTCCAAAACCAGATTGGATCAACCTGGGAATTGTCCCTGCCCATGGCAGGGGTGGCACTGGAGGATTTTGATCTCCTTTCCCACCCAAACCATTCCAGGATTTTTTTATCTCCCTGAATGATTTTAACCTCCTTTCCCATCCAGACCATTCCAGGATTTTTTTATCTCCCTGAATGATTTTAACCTCCTTTCCCATCCAGACCATTCCAGGATTTTTTTATCTCCCTGAATGATTTTGCTCTCCTTTCCCATCCAAACCATTCCAGGATTCTTTTATCTCCCTGAATGATTTTAAATTCTTTTCCCACCCAAACCATTCCCGGATTTTTTATCACCCTAAATGATTTTAAATTATTTTCCCACCCAAACCATTCCCGGTTTTTTAATCCCCCTGAATGATTTTGATCTCCTTTCCCACCCAAACCATTCCAGGATTCTCTTTCTCCCTGAATTTCCTGAGCCTTCCCAGCACACCGCTGCTTCCATTCTGCAAACCCAGCCGATTTTTCCTCTCTCCCACTAAAATTCCTCCCCTGGAGCTTTCCTTGCAGCAGGGTTGAGGCTGGGATTTTTGGGATGCAGCTCCTTGCAGTCACGGCTGGCTGTCAAATGTCCCAGCTCCTTCCCCCTCCCAGTTTTCCTTCTCTTCTCCTGCTTTGTCTCCTGGGCTGGAGCCAAAATCAAGGAGCAGGGTGACCAAACCTGAACCAGGGGGATCCAAAACCTCCTGTGAAGGCGACTTTGGAAATCTTTGCCCCTTTCCAGCAATTCCTGGGAATTCTGCACGTCATTCCTCTCATTCATCAGGGAAACATGAATTTCCGTTGAATCTTCATTTGAAATTCACTTGAAACATCAATCTTCATTTGAATCTTGCCTGTGAGCTGCTCCTGGAGCCCGGAGCTTGTCCCAGTGATGTTTTCTCTTTGGAATGAGGGGTGAGGGGGCTGGAATTTCCTCTCAGCCCCGCTGTGGTCAGGACTCCCTGTCAGCTTTTGCACGGACAAAGCAGAACCAGCACAATCCCACCGGGATTCCCAGAGGGAAGAGATGTCTCACTTTGTCCTCCAGCTGCTCTTCAAGCCAGGCTTTACTAAACCAGGCCTGGCTGGAGGTGCTAAACCCAGCTTGGGTGTTGGGTTCTGCATTGCCAGCCTGGCTGTGATTCCCACATGGATCATGGATTTTGGGGTGCCTGTGATCCAAGGGAGCAGCTGGAGCTGGGCCAGGAGGGGTTTGGTTGGATATTTTGAAAAATGTTCTTCACCTTCAGGGTGTCCTTGGACACTTCCAGGGATGCAGGGGCAGCCACAGCTCCTCTGGGAATTCCATCCCAGCCAGGAATTCCTTCCCAATATCCCACCCCAATCTCCCCTTTCCCAGTTTGAAGCCATTCCCTGTGTCCTGTCCCCCCATCCCTTGTCCCAAATCCCTCTCTGTGTTCCTGCAGCTCCTTCAGGCTCTGGAAGGCCACAATGATTTTTACCCCAAAACTTCAGAACAACCCAAATTTCCCCAGAATTTCCTCATCATTTAGGAAGTCCTAAAACCCCTTTGGTGCAAATTCCCTGGGGCTGGCTGGGAAGGGCTGGGAACAGGAAAATCAGGGAGTGGAGATGCCCTGGTGACCCCAGGGTGACGATTTTCCCAAATCTGGCCTGGCTGGCTCAGCTCTGCCCCACAGGGAGCCCCCACTCCCTCCCCAGGAACTCGATAACCCCTGAGCTGAGTTTGTTTTCATTGGACACTGGCTCAGCTCCTCTTCCCAGTTTGGAAAAGCTGCGGATCAGTGGGGTAGGATGAAATTTTCCATTCCATAAATCACTCGGCCATTCCACATGGATGTGCTCAGGCTGAGCCTTCCCATCCCAGCTCGTGTTCTGAGGGTTGTGTCACACTTCTTCCCATCCCTGAGCTCTTCCATCCCTTTTCCTGCTGGGAAGGGGCAGGATCAGGCACTGACCTCTGGGTCAGGCACTGAAAGCTGGGAAAATTCACTGCCAAGACACAACAAAGTCACAGAAACACCGAATTAATTGAATTAATTTAATTAAAACTCTGCAGAAGACCTCCAGGCTCATTAAGCCAAATCAGCACCTTCTCACCCAGAGCATCCCACTCTGTCCTTAGGGATAAGTTCAATATTTAAACAAAAAAAATCGTCTTTAAAGGCATTTCCAACCCAAACCCTGAAGTGTTTTAGGGGGAGGGTTTGGGTGAGTGGTGGGAGAGTCATGGTAAGGAAGAGTGAGACAGGCAGGAAGGGGTTAATCCTTCTGGCAACACCAGAATTCCATCCCTCCCTTGTTAAAATTCCATATTTTTGTGCTGTTTTCCACTCCCACTGCAGATTTTAGAGGATTTCTTGGAGGGTGATGGAGCTGCTGAGCCTTTGCTGGGTGTCAGGAGCCCTGAAATCCAAATTCCCTTTGTGTTCCCCAGGCTGGGAATGGCATCCCTGCTTTTCCAGCAGCCACTCTGTGTTATCCCAGCTCATTCCAGACCCACCTGCAGCTCCTTTCCTTTCCTTTCCTTTCCTTTCCTTTCCTTTCCTTTCCTTTCCTTTCCTTTCCTTTCCTTTCCTTTCCTTTCCTTTCCTTTCCTTTCCTTTCCTTTCCTTTCCTTTCCTTTCCTTTCCTTTCCTTTCCTTTCCTTTCCTTTCCTTTCCTTTCCTTTCCTTTTCCCCCTTTTTCCTTTTCCCCCTTTTTCCTTTTCCCCCTTTTTCCTTTTCCCCCTTTTTCCTTTTCCCCCTTTTTCCTTTTCCCCCTTTTTCCTTTTCCCCCTTTTTCCTTTTCCCCCTTTTTCCTTTTCCCCCTTTTTCCTTTTCCCCCTTTTTCCTTTTCCCCCTTTTTCCTTTTCCCCCTTTTTCCTTTTCCCCCTTTTTCCTTTTCCCCCTTTTTCCTTTTCCCCCTTTTTCCTTTTCCCCCTTTTTCCTTTTCCCCCTTTTTCCTTTTCCCCCTTTTTCCTTTTCCCCCTTTTTCCTTTTCTTTCCCCCTTTTTTCCAGCCATTTCAGGACCACACTCTCTGATTCCTACCTTAATACATTCCTTGAACCAACTCACCAGAGAGATTTGATTTCATGCACGCCCCAAAACATCCTGAACAAAATATTTGCTGTCCACCTCCTTCCTCTGCGAGCGCCCACACAGCCTTCAAATAGGCCAGGCTCTAAATAAATCGAATTTCTGCAGCTTTTAGAGGCTCACAAATAGCTCTGGTACCTGGGGCCAGCCCAGGGCTTTGGCCAGACGGTGGCCAGACAGGTCTGGCTTAGCAAGCCAGGTCCTGCTGCTATTTCTGGACTTCATTTCCCCTCTGGGTACTTGAGAGGCAGAAAAATCTCACTTCAAAGCCCAGTGAGTCAAAGGCTTCGGTTGTGCTGGGTTTAAATTGGGGTGAGGCATCCCTGGAAGTGTCCAAGGCTGGGCTGGAATGGTGGGAGGTGTCCCAAGGGTGGGATAGGATGGGGTTTAAGGTCCCTTTCCAGCACGAGCTGTTCTGTGATATTCTGCTTAATTCCAGATTTTTTATCGAGTGGGAAAAGGCTCTGGCAGGCTCTGCTCAGGAGCCTGCAGTCAAATCAGGCTCTGTGGGAGATTTATCACGTCCATCTCCCTCTTTTCCAGCTTTTTCCATGGAAATCTCTGTCCCCACTGTGGGGTTTTTGTCACACGGGTCGCCCCCACCCCATCTCCGTGTCCTGCAGCCGTCAGGGTTTCATTAGGAAAGTTTCACTTGCCCGTTTAATTACTAAAGCTTTATTTTTCCTGTTTGTTGTGACAACAGGGCTGGAGTTTCCCTCTGCTGTAAATGTTTACTCCTGCAAGCCCAAGAGCAGCCAAATTCTGCTGCTTTGTGAGGCTGGGAGGCTCGGCAGCATCTCCTCACCTCAGGAAAATGTTCATGAAGCTGATTTTGGGGTTGCCCAGCGAGTTCCAGAGCTGTAAATTCAAAGTGAATGCGATCGTTTGCCTCAGTGGCTCCTTTGTGGCAGGTCTGGAATCAGGGAATCGTGGAAGGTTTTGGTTTAAAGATCATTTTTCTCTTCAAATATTGAACTTTTCCTGAGGACACAGTGGGGTGGTCTGGGTGAGAAGGTGCTCATTGGTCAGAGGTTGGGCTTAATGAGCTTGGAAGAGTTTTGCACAGATTTAATTTCATTAATTCTGTGTTCCTGACCTTGCTGTGTCTTGGCAATAAATTTTCCCAGCTTTCAGTGCCTGATCCAGACACTTGGAGGCAGCTGAGCAGGAAGGACACAGGGAATGACAAAATCTTTGAACCCCCCTAAGCCCAGCCTGCCCTAAGCCCAGCCTGCCCTAAGCCCAGCCTGCCCTCAGCTCAGCCTGCCCTCAGCTCAGCCTCTCCTGCTCTGCTCTGTCCCCTCCTGGTGTCCCCAACCTTTCCCATTGCTCTCCCAAATTGTGAAAAGTAAAATCACAAAAAGTTGTTTTTTTTTTTTCCCCTCCTTGTAAAAAAGTCCCTATAGCCTGAGAAAAGAAAACTTCTCTAGCTAAACTAAACTAAAAAAACCCCAATTTAAGTTAAAAAGTGACTGAGGTAGTTTTTTTTTTGTTTTGTTGTTATAAAAGAATAGAAAAAAGGAAAAGGGAGTAGTCTGAAAATCTTATTCTAAATTTCTTTCTTTGTGTAGTTAAGAAATTTCTTTTTTATACCCTTTTAAGTTTTAAACCTGCCTCGCTCTCCTGCTCCTGGTTCTGTCTCACAACAGAAAAAACTAAAATTAGGAAATCAAAACTATAACATTATACACATATAGCATAATGTATATGCTATATAGAACATATATTATATATATAACATGTAGTATAATGTATATAGTATATATAACATATAATATAATGTATCTACTATACATTGAATACATTAATATTTAATATATTAAGAATTAATATTAATAATTTAATACATGAGCCAAAAAATTGGAATTAAACCAAGACCCCCAACCTTTCCCCTCGCTCTGCCCCAGTTCCATGGAGCCTTTCCCAGCTCAGCTTTTCTCAGCCCAGGTCTGCTCCTGGCCCCTAAGCCTGGCTCAAACTCTGCTCCCTCACCCTTTTTTGTGCAGCTCCTGTCCCCAGGCTTTGTCCCATCCCCTCGTGTTTATGGAGCAGCCAGGACCTTGGGGTGACTCAGAGGCTCAGCTCCAGATGTTTAAACCCAAACAGATGCCATGGATGGGAAGAATGAAAGGGGTTGTTTTCCTCTGGTGGCCGAGGTTTTAGTGGAAATTAATTTTTTTATGATGGACAAAGCCCCTCTGGAAAGGTTTTGGTGTTGTGTTGTGGATTGGAGGGGGAAAAAAATCAATTTTTTGTTCAAGTTTTGGCCTTAATTCCTGATGTTTGGGAGCTGAGAAACCGCGGAGCTCTGTTGGGAGTGAAAAAGGAGATGAACAGGTTTTATTTAAGGGGCAGTGGGATAAGTCAGGCTTAGGGAAGGAAAGAGGAGTTTGAGTGGATCATGGAGCTCTTCAAGCAGGAGAGGAATGGAAATAGAAATGGAAAAATCCAAGGAGAGAGCAGAGAGAATTCCAAACTCCAGGGAGATTCAGCACCAGGGCAGCGACTGGGATTTCTAGGAATAGAAATTTCAGGAATCAATTTCCCTGGATTGGGAGATTGGAAAGAGGAAAATCTGAGTTTGGGCAGGGAGAAAACCCAAACAACCTGTGGTTACTGTGCTAAAAACAGAGAGAAAGGGCAGCAACACCCAAAAAAAGCCAATTTATTGTACAGCCAGCCCGGATTTAAAGTGTGTCAGTGCAGCCAGGACAGGACAGGAGCTCATGGGACAATTGGGAAAAACATCCTTGGGACAGCACCTCAGGATGTGTCCCACGGGAAAGACACCAGGGGTTAATGTTGGTGATGAATTCCACTCTGTTTGTCACCGTGTTGTCACCCTGGGAGACTCCTCCCTAACTGAAGCTGCAGTCAGCTTGTCAGCCTGGGAATGGAGCTGAGAGTCAGGAGAAATCCAGAATTCCCAAGCTGGAATTCCCCAGCTCTATAAATGTGTGTTATAAATGAGAGACAAAACTCTCGATATTCAGCAGAATTTAGGTTGTTTTATTTGATATAGAAAGAGCAAACAGAGCTGGGGAATGTGAGGGGTCACTGCCCACTCCACCCAACCTCGGTTTGCAGCCTCTTCTCAGACTGGGGGTTCTGCTGTAATCAATAATTTTGGTTTTTGGTTTTTTTTGTTGTTGTCATAAGCAGTGGTGTTTGAATAAACACCCTCACACAAATTGACAAAGCCTTTGGGTGATGATCAGTCACAGCCAGCTGGGCCTTGGAGAGAACCACCAGAGAAATTCTGGAGTCTGGTTTTTGGGATTGGCAGCATTGATCAGACAAAGGCAGGAAGGGCTATTGGAAAATCATTGATCAGTATTGATCAGACAAAGGCAGGAAGGGCTATTGGAAAATCATTGATCAGTATTGATCAGACAAAGGCAGGAAGGGCTATTGGGAAATCATTGATCAGTATTGATCAGACAAAGGCAGGAAGGGCTATTGGGAAATCATTGATCAGTATTGATCAAAGGCAGGAAGGGCTATTGGAAAATCATTGATCAGCATTGATCAAAGGCAGGAAGGGCTATTGGGAAATCATTGATCAGACAAAGGCAGGAAGGGCTATTGGAAAATCATTGATCAGCATTGATCAGACAAAGGCAGGAAGGGATTTTTGGGAAGTCTGATTTTGCTGTAGCTGATACAACTTATTTGGAAAACAGAACATAATATAATGTAACATAATACAATATAATATAACAAGGTGATTTTAAACAGAATTATTTTATCATATAATTTCCTTTATCACGTGTCCATGCTTCAGTTCAGAGCTTACTGTTCTGGTTTATACAAACCCCAATGCTTTTGTGATTAACACCAATCTTTTATCAATTCTCACAACTGTGTGTCCACACCTGCCCATCCTGGCCATGGCTGCAGCACAAAGGACGAGGCAGAAGGAGCAGGGCAACATTCCCAAAGCTGGCTGGGATCCTCTGTTGGGAAGCTTCGCTTCACAGGGTGGAAACAAAAGCGGCCGAGGCTCATGTGAAAACTTTTCCAAGCCAGGAATCCTTTTGTGAGGGCTCCAAACCAGCGCTTTTCCCTGGGCTGGCCCCGGTTTTGAGCCCTGGTTTTGTAACGGAGCTCGGAGCCTCTGCCAGGGCTTTCGTGTCCCCGTGGACAGGAGCAGCTCTGGGGCCCTGGATGTGGCTCCCGGCAAGGAAAGGATTGGGATGGAGGGAAAAACGGCCCAGCCTGGAAGAGTTTAAGGTGTTTTTCCCTCGTTTTTTGGCTGATTTGTGTTGTAGGATGCTGGAAGCCCCAGCTGAGATCGTGGAATCCTGGAATGGTTTGGGTGGGAAGGGAAAATTTCAATCCCACCCCCAGGGAGCTCCAACCTCTCCTTGGACACTCCCAGGGATCCAGGAGCAGCCACAGCTCCTCTGGGAATTCCATCCCATCCCTCTCCTCACCCTCCCAGGGAAGGATTTCTTCCCAGTATCCCGTCTAACCCTGCCCCCATTTATTCCAAACCATTCCCCCCATCCTGTCCCTCCTTTATCCCAAATCTCCATCACAGCTTTTCCTCCCTAGAGCCACTCGTGGTTTAGGGTTCAGCTTCCTGTGGATCCCGGAGTTTTCCTTGTTGTGGGATTGCTCTCCACGTGTCCCTGGAGCACGAGAGAGGGGGGATTTTAGGATCCTGCTTTATCCATCAGGTGTTGTTTGCTCCCAGTTTTTCTCTGGAATCTGTTTTCCCCATCAGCCCAGGAGGAAACATTTCTGCCTGCATTTGCATTATTGAGCAGTTCAACACAACCTCAGCAGCCAAAGGAAACCATTCAAATCCCAAAGAATTATTGGGAAAAAAAAAACAACTCCTGGCATCCCTTTCTCCTGGAGAACCCTCAGTGCTTATTCTGATCCTTTGTTCTTGAATTTTCCAATACAAAGCTGAGCTCTGCAGTGCCTTCAATTCCTCTCTGAGGTTTTTTTCTCTTTGTTCAGAGAGGAGCAAACCCTTGAGTTGCTCCATCAAAAATTCCTGCTCTAAACCAGCTCTGGGAAGAAATAGGGGATGGGATTGGGGTTGGTTTTGCTCCCAGACAAAATTCCAAAATTCCAAAATTCCTGCACTAAACCAGCTCTGGGAGGGAAAAGGGGATGGGATTGGGATTGGTTTTTCTCCCAGACAAAATTCCAAAATTCCCTGCTGTAAATCAGCCCTGGGAGGGAAAAGGGGACGGGATTGGGGTTGGTTTTGCTCCCAGGCAGATCCTGAAAATGTAAAATGTCACTGTGGTCTGTTGAAGCTATCAGGAGATTAATTCCCTCCAGGAATGAAATGTTGCCTCATTTTTTGCTGCTTTTCTCATTTTTTTTTTTATCCTCCTTGGCAAACATAGGCCAGGGAAAAAAAAAAAAAAGCAAAGCAATGACAAAAGAGTTGGATGCACAAAACAGAATCCCAGGTTGGAGCAGGATTTCTTTTTGTGTCTGAGTCAGCATCTCTGGGGCACAGGGAGGGGATGGGAGAGTTTTGTCCAGAGCCTGAGGTGGCACATTGGCCCTGGGAATGTTTTCCCAGATTCCAAGAGCAAGAAATTCCATTTACACCTTCTTTTTTCACTGCTCTAAAAAAAAAAAAAACAACAAAAAAACCAAACAAGGACCCAGCTCAGTCATTCAGGGGGGAAGAAATGTCCAAAAGCCCAGCTTGGAAGTGGGAAATGCAGGAATTTTGAGTGCTGGAGTGGGAAATAATGGGATTTTGAGTCCTGGACTGGGAAAAACAGGAAATTCGAGTCCTGGAGTGGGAAATACAGGAATTTTGAGTGCTGGAGTGGGAAATGCAGGAATTTGGAATCCTGGAGTTGGAAATTTTGGGCTCCCGAGTTCTGGAGTCATGGATATCCCACTCCTGCTGTGCTCAGAGCTCTTCTGGAAACAGCTGGAACAACTCCTTTTGATTTGTTAAGCTGCAGAAATAATTGCAAAAATAACAGGCAAATCCCAAAGTACCTCCCAGCATTCCCAAGCTTCCCATTTTTCGAGAGCCTTTTATTTTATTTTATTTTATTTTTTTTTTTTTTTCTTTTTTTTTTTTTTTTCTTTTTGCACCATTGTGATTTTTCTCCTTCTCATCCTCAGCGAGTTCTTCCCTTCCTCTGCCTGATGCTCTGGTTACCATCAATCCCAGCTGGGCATTCCCAGAATCCATGCAGGGCTCTGGAAAATGAAAATCCTCCCTGTGGCTTGGAAGATCCATGAGCTGGAAGGTGCAGGAATGCAGCAGGGGAGGATTCCCAGTGCTCTCCCGGGCTGGGTGTGCTGGGATTTGGGGAGCAGAGCTCCTGCCTGCCTGGAGGAGTGGGAAGAAAAGGAAAACTCCCAAATCTGTTGGATCAGGAGAGGAAAATCCAAATATTCTCGATGAGACCTAGGTTGTTTTTTTTTTTTTTTTTTTTGTGCTCCCTGCTGCAGGAGGGATCCTCAGGAGGAGGCTGGGGTTGAATCCTCAGGATCCTGGAGAGGATTCCCTGATTTTTATTTTTTTTTTTTTTTTTTGGAAAAGCAGTTTGTTCTCTCTCACCCCAATTCCTGCACAGAAAGAGTTTGGGAATTGCTGCTCCCTCCCGGGAATCCTAAAGGCTGGGAAAGACCAAACCCAAGCGAGTCCTTCCCCTCGTCCTGTGCTCGCCTTGGGGCTTTTCCAGGTTTTCCAAAGGGGTGACTTTGCCTGGGCTGAGCCCGGCAGGGGGACAGGGCTGGGCGGTGACCGGGAAAAGGTGGGAATGCTGATCCCGGGGAGCACCAGGCAGATGTTGCACATCTGGAAGGGAGCTCAGGCAGCTGTGAGCCCTCCCCAGGAGCAGCTCAGGCTCCTGCTGCCCTAAATCCAGGGAAAAGGGTCGGGGCTGCCCAGTGAGATCCAGGCTGGGCTGCAGCAAATCGCTGAAGGGGCTGCAAGGAAAATTTTCCCATTTCTGTG
The DNA here is from genome assembly GCF_052056855.1 of Sturnus vulgaris. Lineage (NCBI taxonomy): Eukaryota > Metazoa > Chordata > Aves > Passeriformes > Sturnidae > Sturnus > Sturnus vulgaris. The sequence continues at coordinate 4,846,884 of NC_142270.1, forward strand.
ACTTCAATGTGCAGCAGGGCTGAGCCTCACCTAACTGTGGCTCTCAGGGCTTCCTTTCATTATTATTTCTTATTATTATTTATTATTATTTTTTTAAATTTTTTAATTATTATTTTTATTATTTTCATTATTTTTATTATTATTTTATTATTTTCATTATTTTTATTATTTTTATTATTATAAATTAATATTTATATTATTTATTATTAAGTATTTTAATTGTTATTATTTTAATTATTTTCATAATTTTTATTATTTTTATTATTTTCATTTTTATTATTATTACTTATTTTTATTTTTATTGTTTATTATTATTTATTATGACTTATTTTTCTTTTATATTATTTTTATTTTCATTATTATTTTTATTAATTTTTATTATTTATATTATTTATTATTATTATTTATCACAGGGTGGATAAATCCCCCACTCACACATGGAAAACTCCCTCTCCCACTTTCCCAGCAGCCAGGACAGATTTCCTCCCAGATTTCCTCCCAGATTTCCTCCTTTTCCCCATCCTTTCCCAGGTGCTTTTCCAGCACAGTTTGAAGTTTTGGCTCTCTGGCTTTTGGGTTAATCCCTTTAAAAAACTTTTATTAAAAACACTTGGGAGATCTTCAGCACCCAGAGCTGTTTCCAGGTGGATTTCAGGCTTTGATTTTTTTTTTTTTTTTTTTTTTTTTTTTTTTTTTTTTTTTAATTTTTTTTTCCTGGTGAAGAAAACGAGGCAGGGTTTGGAAAGCAGGAGAACAAAGTTCCCTCTGACAGCTCTGGGTAAACACAATTTCTCCATCGAGGCAAAAGCTGGAAACATTTCCTAAACTGCACCAGGGAAAAGCGAATTGCAGGGTTTGGAAAGGAGCCTGGAATGCCCTGAGGCTCTGATACCTTCCTGACAGCACGTAGGCAAAACAAAAAAAAAAAAAACCAAAAAAACCAAAAAACCAAAAAAAACCCCAAAAACAAAACAAAACAAAACAAAAAAAAAAAAAAAAAAAAAAAAAAAAAAAAGGTTTTAAGACAAACTTGGTGCTGTAAATGGATTTTTCAGGTTTGAAATCCCCTCTTACATCAGACCCTTGGAACACCTGAAATTGCCTCAGATGTAACAAATCCGGGTAGCACTGGGGTTATTTTTCGTTCTGCAGGGCTTTCAAAACCGGAGCCCTGCCCGTGGACCCGGTGTGAGTAACTCTGCCCGATAAATCTTATTTCCCTGGGGCTGAGGGATGCTCCAGCCGGGATTTTTGGAGAATTGAATTCCCTCAGCTGAGGGGGAATTACAAAACCCGGGCTCTAAATGCAGACAAATAAAAGGTGGAGAGGGACAAAAAGGAGAGGAGAAGCTTTAAGTTGATTATCCGGGGTGGTGTGGGCAGAGCTGAGGATGAGGAGGAGATGCCGACCCCTCTCCCTGCCCCATCCCCCGCCTTTCCTTGCCCTTCCCTGGCCTCTCTTGGCCGCGTTGACAGCTCTGAAATTCCAGCTGGAATTGGCAGGACTGGGCAGAGCCCCGTGGTCCTTTAAAGCTGCGGGCAGATTTTTTTTTTTTTTTCTTTTCCGAGTGGCTGGATGTGAGGATTCCTCAGCTCTGATGTCACCCCCGAGCAGCACCACGGTGAGCTTGCACATATTTGACAAGGAAAAGGCTCCTGGAAAGGAATTCACCCATTTTTCAGAAGCTCTTTTGTAATCACTGGCCACAGAGGAACTTTTCAAGCCAGGATTTGTCCCTGGAGCTCTGCAGGGTTGGTTTGTGCCTTCATGGATTTTTTTTTCCAGCCAGGATTTGCCCCTTTCCAGCAGGGTTGGTTTGTGCCCTCGTGGATATTTTTTTTTTCCAGCCAGGATTTGTTCCCTCCAGCCAGGATTTACCCCTGGGGTTCTGCAAGGCTGGTTTGTGTCCTCAGGGATTTTTTCTTTTTCCAGACAGGATTTGCCCCTTCCAGCAGGGTTGGTTTGTACCTGCATGGATTTTTTTTTTTTTCCAGCCAGGATTTGCCCTTGGGGCTCTGTAGGGCTGATTTGTGCTCTCAAGGATTTTTTTTTCCAAGCAAGATTTGCCCCTTCCAGCCAGGATTTCTCCCTGGGACCCTGCAGGGCTGATTTGTGCCCTCAGGGATATTTTTTTTCAGCCAGGATTTGCCCCCTCCAGCAGGGTTGGTTTGTACCTGCATGGATTTATTTTTTTTTTCCAGGCAGGATTTGCCCTCTCCAGCCAGAATTTGCCCCTGGGACCCTGCAGGGTTCATTTGTGCCCTCGTGGATTTATTTTTTATTTGCCCCCAGCTCTCCCAGGCCGGCTCTGTGCCCCCCGTGGGTCCCAGATGTGAAATCCATTCTGCTCCATGACTCAGTGCTGTGGAGGAGGAGCTGGAGGAACGCTGCTCTCAGCACGTTGGAATCCCAGATTCCACATGAAATCATGGCTTTGGGCTGAAATCCCAAATTCCTTCCCTGCCAGGGCTCCCTGCACCCGGAACAATCCCGGGATTTAGGCTGGCCCTAAATCTGAGCTGAGCTTGGTTGATTTCCACAGGAACGAGGACTAAATTAAAGTGAAAACAGCGCCTGAAATTGATGTGATAAAGCAGATTTGTTATGGGGCTACTTAGAAAATAAATTAGAGTTTGTTTTTTTAATGAAAGAAAAAAGTCCTCTTCCAGAGGATGGATTTACACGAGGTGGAAAGGTTTGTTTCATAAAATAATTTTCTTAAAAATCATCTCATTCCACCCCCTGCCATGGCAGGGGCACCTCCCATGATCCCAGGTTGATCCAAGCTGGCCTTGGGCACTTCCAGGGATGGGGCAGCCACAGCTCCTCTGGGAATTCCATCCCTCACAGGGAAGAACTTTTCCCGATTTTCCATCTAACCCTGCCCTCTGGAAGTTTGAATCCCTCGTGTCCTGTCACTCCTCTGCCTCCCTGCCCCGTCCCTTCCTTTTCCTGAGCACAGCTGGGCTGTGCTCCCACCTGGAATTCCCAAATCCCGTTTCCCTGCAACCCAGCATCACTCCCATTTATTTTCTGCTCACAGGACTTGACCAGAATTGGGCTGTGATCCCATCTGGAATTCCCAAAACCCATTTCCCTCCAACCCAGCATCATTCCCATTTATTTCCCACCCCCAGAACTTGACCTGAATTGTGCTGTGATCCCACCTGGAATTCCCAAAACCCATTTCCCTGCAATCCAGCACCGTTCCCGTTTATTTTCTTGACCACATCTGGGCTGTGCTCCCCCCTGGCATTCCCCAGCCCCGTTTCCCATCACCCCAGCGCCGTTCCCGTTTATTTCCCACCCCCAGAACCTGCACATCCAGGTGGAGGACATCCGCATCCGCGCCATCCTGGCCACCTACCGCAAGCGCGTGCCGGTCACCGAGGGCTACGTGGAGGTGAAGGACGAGGGCAGCTGGAAGCAGATCTGTGACAAGCACTGGACCATGAAGAATTCGCGGGTGGTGTGCGGGATGTTCGGCTTCCCCAGCGAGAGGAAATACAACACCAACGTCTACAAGTAAGGGCGGGGCTCGGTGGGTGGCAAAACACGAGCGTGTCACTCTTTCCACCTTGGTAACAAATTTTTTTTTTTTTTTTTTTTTTTTTTTGGGAGAACATCGCGTTTTCCAGAGCTGCAGGTGGAAGGGTTTAGTCTGGGTTTCCCGTTCCTCGGGAGCCGGGAGCTCTGAACTTTTTTTTGTTGTCGCTTCTTCCGTTTTGCTTTTTGTCACCAGCCCTCGTCCCAGCCGTCTTCCCACACTTTTCCCTAGGAAAAAAAAAAAACCACCCTGGAGCAGATGTGGAAGAGTTTAAATGAAATTCTGCCTCATTCTGTGAGCTGGGGGGTGGGAAAGCAGTGGCTGAGTGCTCCAGGCAGGAGCTGTGGTTTTCCTGCCTGCTCCTTCTGGAGTGTGGAATTGTTATTCCTGAACATTCCCCCCGGATCAGCCTGGCCACGTTTCGTTCCTTTCATTAGCAATTAATCTGCTGGAGAGATCCTTGGCTGGGAATAGCCCAAAGCCACACAGCTTTGGAAAATTGGGAATAAAGGACCCACTGGAATTCTGTCTGCAGGATTCCCAGGGAGATGAGCAGGGAATTCTTTGCCCTGGACTCCAGTTGGAGGAGGGTTTGTTTCCACCAGTGCAGCACATTTCCCTCAAAGCCATCCCCGAGATTCCCACCCCCTGCAGGAGCAGGGAATAAATCACCTCCAGACAGACAAAGTGGATTTTTCCTGCTTCCAGTAGTGGCCTTTCCAAGAAAAGCATTACCAGGAGCATCTGGAACCATCTGCCTTAAATAAAAACTGCTCAGGAGTTATCCTGTCTCTGGGACACATGGAAATGGAAAAACTGACAGAAGGTTGTTCAGCAGCAGCTCAGCACTGCTGAAAATCCCATTGAATTCAGCTGGAATTAGGAAGTGCTCCCAAATCCCAGCCTAGGAAATCTCTGCTGCTCAAGAACCTCAGTGCCCCAAGACCTCCCTCCCTTCCTTTTTTTACCCCAAGACCTCCCTCCCTTCCTTTTTTTACCCCAAGACCTCCCTCCTTTTCCTTTTTTACCCCAAGACCTCCCTCCTTTTCCTTGTTTTCAGCCTTGCTGGGCTCCAACACCCACAAATATTTTGGAGAACACGCTGAACATTATCCCAGGTTGGGAAAAAAACAAAAATGGAGGACATGGCATTTTATTGGTTGGGAGAGGCTTGTAAAGCCTTGGCAGCTGCAGAGTTTTGTTTGTCAGCAGAGTTTAAAAGCTGAATTCCTCCTTGGGCTGCTTCCCTGTGTGTTGTGGGTGGGTGCATCGTGTTCAGCTGGGAAAGCTCCCAGTTCTGAGCTGGGAATGACCTGGGATTTGTGGTCGAGGCACTGGGATGGGGACCAGTGGCACCTTCTCACCTGGGCCGGGGGATGCTTGCTTTGTTTTGGAGAGGGAAAAGCTCATCCTGGAGCTAAACCCCCCCCCCCCTCTCCTTTCTGTGAAGCCACAGAAAAATCCTCCCTCGCTTTAATTTGAGAATCCCCTTCTCCCTGGAGCAGATCCTGCCCTGCTCCTGCTCTGCAGGAAAAGCTGGGATCAGGTTTCTGCTGGCCAAGGCTTCCCAGTGCCCCCAGCTCTGCCCCTGCACAACGCTGGGAGGTGAAATGATTTGCAGATGGATCTCGCTCAAAAGAAAACAACTGAGTTCATCGTTGTCCCCCTGCCAGGGGTTTATTCCTGACTGGAACTCGGCCTCTGGAGCTGACAGCACGATTTATGTTCGGAAATGAAACAAAGCTCCAGTCGAGTCCCCGCTCTTGTTCTTTCCTCTCGGTGGGTTTTGTGTAGGGATTGCTGTGACTCCTTCCCTCAGTTCCTGCTCTGGCTGGGAAAGCAGAATTTAATGCATTTTGCTGATGGAGAGAGGAGAAATTTGGGAGCAGAGGGATGGACCTGATGCCTTTGTGAAGTCTTTGTGACTTGACACAGAAACAGCTCCCAGTTTAACCAGTCTGCTCACCCCGTTACAAACCCAGTCAGAGTTTACAGCAGGGCACCTCATCACTTCAATATTTGTTGTAGGAATCTCTTGGTTTGTTTTTCCCTGGAAAATCTGGGATCTGAAGGGTTTTGGTGGGCCTGGCTTCCCTCCCTCCTCCCCGAGGCTGAAGGCAGCACCTTGATAATTTCAGGAATTTCCCAAGGGTCAAAACCTCTGCTCACATCCCCGAGCAGGAGCTCCCCAACCTCTGCTCAGTGGGATCTGGGTGAATTTTCCTGGAGTTTGGGTGCAAGGATTTGTTCTCTGCTCCCCAAGTCATGGAATTACAGAATATCCTGAGTGCTCCTTAACCAACCCCTCAGCCCTTCCCACAGCCCTCGGGCTTTTGTTTAAAACTTCTCTGGGATGAAAATCCCTCTCTCCTCACCACTAGAAATGGTTTGAATTCCAGCTTGACCTGGAGTTGGCTGAATTCTCCCAGCAGGAATGTTCATTCCCACCTCTGACCCGAGCACCACCACCCTGGGCTCCCACTGATCCCTTTTTGTGTTAAAAACCGAACATCAGCAAAGCCCTGAGATTCTGGCTCTAAGGATCAGCTGAATTTCGCTTTTTTTTTTTTTTTTTTTTTTTTTTTCAGACAGATTCAGTCTGGGGACACGAGGTGGGGTTTTATTTCTCCCCAGCCTCCTCAGGGCTGTTAATACCATCCAGATGTTGATGCCTCATGAAATTTCCAGGATGAGGTCATTGTTTGCTATTCTGAGGCATCCCCATCCCTGCTTCCCTAAGCCAGGCTGGTTCTTGTCTGCTCTGGAGCTCATGGAGCTCTCTGGACCTCTCTGAAGGATGAAAATGCTCCTTCAGGTCCTCCCTTCTGTCCTGAGCACAGCTGGGAAGTTTCTGCTTTGTATTTCATCCTCCCCGGATTTATTTTTAAACATTTTACCTCTGTTGCTATTTTTCCATCCTTTTTTCCTCTATTCAGGGAGTCTCTGACAGCTCTGCTGTGCCAGAGGTGGGTTCTGACAGCCCAGGGCAGGCAGGGTCCTGCTGCTGCTCCCTGGGATGGATCTCAGCCCTGCCTCCTCCTTTTCCAGCATCGTGGGATGCAGTCACAGCTCCCTCTCCAGCCTCAGCCCCGGCAGATCGAGTTCCAGGAAGGATTTAGTGAGAGGCTGGGAGCCAGCAGGGCCTGGAGAAATGCTGAGCTGGGCAGCAGGGGAGGAAAGAGTCCCCTGCAAAATCTGAATCCTAAAGGGAAAACCTGGACCTTCCCAAAACTGCCCTCAGCCAGTGTCAGGAAAATGAATCCACAAACTCCAGAGTGTCCAAAAGGGAGCCAGAGGAGCCCTGGAGCTTTATTGGGATAAAGGCAGAGGCCATGGGACATTCCCCTGGGCTCTCTCACATTTTTGGAGGACTCCCCTCCCTTTTTATCCCAATTTCCCTCTCTCTTTCCCCATGGGCTGAGATCATTGAGAGGCCCAGACTTCCCAAACCCCTGATCCCTGAGATTCCCCTCTAATGTACAACCCTCCCTTGGCATTTTTAATTCTTACACAATTCATGGTTTTCCCCCCGTTGCTTCTTCCACCTTTCAATATCCAATTTCATTGATCAGCAAACCTACAATTTGTTTGTAGAGGCAAATATCTTTTTTTTTTTTCCATTCCTCAATCAGTGGAATCCATCCCATTGTTTCTTTTACGTCTCAGTGCTGGTTTTATCAGACCCACAGCTCATTTGTAAAGACAAATTCACCATTTCTCTCAGCCAGGCTCTTTGCCCCTCTCCAGCTGCTCCCGGGGCTCTCTGTGCCACAGCAAACCACAACTGCTGCTTTTGCTCCCCAAATTCCACCCACATCTCTGTGCCATTTATCCCAGTTTATCCCAGTTTATCCCAGTTTATCCCAGCTAATCCCAGCATCCCAGCCCTGCGTGGCAGAGATCCCTGGAATGAGGAGCAGCACCGGGATCACACAGAGCCACGTGGAGATGCCGGCAGGGCAGGGGCTCCCCCTGAGCCTTCGCTGCGCTTTTCGTTCCATTTCGAGGCTGAGCCGACCCGAATTTCCACATTCCTCTCCTCTCCAGCAGCCTCCCAGTTCGGATGGAGCTGGATTCCTTCCCTTCCCAGTTTATCACACGTGCCCCTTTCCTCCTCAGGAGTGCCTGGAGCAGCTCCAGGAGGTTTGGGAGTGAGGAGCAGGAGCTGCTGCCAAGCTGCTCTGCTGTGAACAAGTCAGCGGGGGAATCGCTCCCGCTCTCGGAAATTGCTCTCAGGTTGTGAACACAGACTCCAAGAGGGTTTGGATTTTTCCCAATCCCGGCCGATAGCTGCTGGGCAGTGAAAGGGGAAGTTTTTTTTTTTTTTCCGCAGTTTCCTCTTTGTTTGGAATTATCCCTGTCCCTGCCTGGGGTGGGATCTGAGCTGCTGGGAATGTGGCGTTTGCTGGAGCTGCACCTTTGATTCCTGCTCGGATTTATTTTTTTTTTTTTTTAGTTCTTGCAGGGATTTATTTCCTTTAAGTGGTTGGACTGAATGTTCTTGGAAGTCTTTTCCAACCATTCCATGTTTTTTAAGGGACACCTCAACAGAGTCATGGTGTGGATGAACGGATCAGCCTCCAAATAATCCTGTGCAATCCTCACTTCATCCCGGGGCGAATTTCCCCCACCCCCAAAATTTCCCCCCTCCGAAATTTTCTCCCCCCAAAATTTTTCCACCCAGAATTTTTCTCCCCCAAATTTTTCTCCCCAGAATTTCCCCCCCTAGAATTTCCCCTCCCAAAATTTCCCCCCCCAAAATTTTCCCTCCACAAAGTTTTCTCCCCCAAAATTTTCCCTCCCAAAATTTCCCCTCCTAAAATTTCCCCCCCAAAACTTTTCCCCCCCAAATTTTCCCCCCCAAAATTTTTCCCCCAAAAAATTTTTCCCCCCAAAATTTTTCCCCCCAAATTTTCCCCCTCAAAACTTTCCCCCCAAAAATTTTTCCCCAAAAAAACTTTTCCCCCAAAACTTTTCCCTCCAAAACTTTTCCCCCCAAAACCTTCCCCCCAAAACTTCCCCCCAAAACTTCCCCCCAAATTTTCCCCCAACATTTTTCCCCCAAAACTTTTCCCCCCAAAACTTTTCCCCAAATTTTTCCCCCCAAAATTTATCAAAACCCATTTATTGATTGATTGATTGATTGATTTTTAATTGATTTATTGATTTATTTCTTGATTGATTGATTGATGTATTGATTGATTGATTGATGTATTGATTTATTGATTTTTAATTGATTTCTTGATTGATTGACTGATTGATTGATTGATTGATTATCCGAACCCCTGAGTCCCCCCTGTCCCGTGTCCCCGGGCAGGATGTTTGCCAGCAGGAGGAAGCAGCACTACTGGCCGTACTCCATGGACTGCAGCGGCAGCGAGGCTCACATTTCCAGCTGCCGCCTGGGCTCTCACTCGGGGGGCTCGGGCCACAACAGCAGCTGTGACAGTGGCATGCCAGCCGTGGTCAGCTGCGTGCCCGGCAGAGCCTTCGCCCCCAGTAGCCACAGCGGCTTCCGAAAAGCCTTCAGGCAGGAGGTGAGCGGGGACTCGAAATGGGTGGGGAAAAATATCGGGAATTGTTCGGTTCCACGCAGCCCGCGCCAGCTGCGAGCAGGGGGCTGTGAACTGGGATTGCTCCCGGTTGGTATTTCCGGGGATGCAGGGGAAGCTGCTCTGGGAATTCCGTCCCAGCACTGTCCCAGGGATGATTTTATTCCCAATATCCCGTCTGTGCCTCCCCTCTGGCAGTGGGGAGCCGTTCCCTGTGTCCTGTCCCTCCAGCAGATTCCCAGAGTTCAGGGCTGTTCCTGAACAGATGCAAAAACAGAATTCTGGAATGGTTTGGGTTGGAAAGGACCTCAAAATCCACCCAGAGCCACCCCTGGATGGGCAGGGACACCTCCCACTGTCCCAGGGTGCTCCAACCTGGCCTGGGACACTTCCAGGGATCCAGGGGCAGCCACAGCAAATCTGGGAATTCCATCCCAGCCAGGAATTCCTTCCCAATATCCCACCCATCCCTGCCCTTTGTCAGTTTGAAGCCGTTCCCTGTGTCCAGTCCTTCCTGCCCAGTAGATTCCCAGTATCCAGGGCTGTTCCTGAAGCACCCACAGAGAGATGGGAAAACAGAATCCTGGAATGGTTTGGGTTGGAAAGGACCTCAAAATCTCATCCAGAGCCACCCCTGCCATGGCAGGGACACCTCCCACTGTCCCAGGGAGCTCCAACCTGGCCTGGGACACTTCCAGGGATCCAGGAGCAGCCACAGCTCCTCTGGGAATTCCATCCCAGCCAGGAATTCCTTCCCAAAATCCCACCCAGCCGCCGATTAGAGCAGGAAACCCCTGGGTGTGCAACCCTTCACCACCAACTCCCACAAGATCCCCTCTGCAATTCCCCTCTCCCTGCACGCCCAGCTCAGCTCCCACCCTCCCAAATTCCCGTTTTTGTTTTTGTTTTTGTTTTTTTTTTCCTCCAAAAGGTGGGAGAGCAGCTCCCAGGGCAGCTGGCAAAGCTGGGAGTGAGGAGTGAGGGAATCCCAGGGTCACGTTCCTGCTGGAGCTGCTCGGAGCCAGCTGAACTCGTGCCCGGCTGCTGCTCCACAGGCTCTGGAATTCCGCTGGAATTCATTTCCCTGTGGAAATCAGCTGGCATTTCCTCTACCTCCATGTCCTCAGTGAGGAAATGCCCTGGAGGGAGGCTGGGAAAACACGGGGAGCTTGTAAAGCTGGGCTTGTTTAGTCTAGAGAGGAGAGCGCTGAGCAGGGCAGAAAAATCCCAGCATATTCCGAAATATTTGCAAAAAATATTGGAAAGCAAGGCTGGGATTGGTCGTTCCCAGTGTCAGGGTCTGGGAGGGGACAGCTCAAGCAGCAAACACGAGCTTGGTGGGTGCCAAGGGAAATTTTCCAGCTGCAGCCTTTGGGATAGGGGAGGAACCTTGGAGCTTTCTCATCGGAGAATTTTGTGCATTTGTGAAATCGTGAAAAATTTGCATTTTCTGGCTGCTCCTGGGTGGATTTAATGGGGGTCTCTGTGCTTTTCCCAGGTGCCAATAATGGGAATAATTATTGGTGGGAATAATGCAATCCCTGCCTCCATCCCAGGCTCTTCCCTGCAGCAGAATTTGCAGGATTTAGGCCCGGGAGGTGAAAGGTTTTGTAAATCATTGTTAATCTCCAGAGCTGCACGCGCTGCCAAGTAATTCCTTAAGCCTTTGTTTAGGCTGAGCTTGTCCTTGGTGTGACCCCAGCCTGGAGAAAAAGCTCCAGGAGTGATCCCAGTCGGAAAAGTGAAGGATTTTTGGTGTTCCCAAACCTAAAGCTTTGCTCTCACCACCTCCCCCCAGCTCCCAGGTGCAGCAGGAGTTGGCAGCTCCCTGCTCGGCACTGGGGAGAGGAACGGGTGATTAACAGGTGATAATTAAATATCATAAACCCAGAAATGAGTGGGACTGGAGCTGCCACCCAGCTGGGTATTTCTGACTGCAAATGCCAGGTTTTTTCATTCGTTATTTGTTATTTCATTATTATTTAGGATACATGGAGAAGGCTTGGAAATGTGAATAATGAGTTAGAAATCCCCAATGTGCAGTGGGTCAGGTGTGTGTGTTTGCACTGGGGGATGGGGTTTAAATTTGAGGTTTTTACAGTACAGGGGTGGATGTGGGACAGGATGGAGAATTTGGGGTGGTGTCTTTTTCTTTGTTCATCTTCTTCTCTTCCTTCTTCTTCACAGAACTCAGGCAGTGACCTTTGGTTGGTCAAATGTCACTCTAAGGGTGCTGGGAATCCATGATTGGGTCAAAAGGATCAATAATGGAGGTGTTAAACTTTTATTGGTTTGTTTGGCTTTAAAAGGCCTTGGAGCAGCCTCAGCTGGAGCCTTTTCCCCACTTCCAGCAAGGAGCTGGAGGTGCTGTCACACTTTGTGTAATTTCTGATCAGATCCAATAAACATCCAAGCCCAGCACGAGAATCCTGTCCCAAGGAAAGGATCCAAGATTTGGGATTGGGGTGGATTTCCATCCAATCTTTGGGATTGGGGTGGATTTCCATCCAATCTTTGGGGTATTGGGGTGGATTTCCATCCAAGATGTGGGGCTGGGGTGGATTTCCATCCAATCTTCGGGGTTGGGGTGGATTTCCATCCAATCCTTGAGGTGCTTTGAGGAGCTGGAGGTGCTGTCACACTTTCTGTAATTTCTGATAAGATCTAATAAACATCCAACCCAAACACAAGAATCACCTCCATGGTGTTTCCATGAATCCTGGCTCTGAGTGAAAACAAACAAAACTAATGACAAACCACTAATTAGTGCTGCAAAGCCCAGCTTTACCCTCCCACACTAATTCTCTTCTCTCCTCTCCTCCTCTTGGAGACAACCTTGATCCGAGAAAACTTCTGGAAACAAATCTCCCCCTCCATTAACCCTCTGCAACCCGTGGGGCAGCACTGGGTGCTGCTGTGCCACCTGTGCCACCTGTGCCACCTGTGCCACCTGTGCCTTGTGTCTGTGTGTTTGCAGCAGCCCCTGGTGAGGCTGAAAGGAGGAGCCAACACGGGCGAGGGCCGGGTGGAGGTGCTCAGGAACGGCGAGTGGGGCACGGTGTGCGACGACAGCTGGAACCTGGTGTCTGCCAGCGTGGTGTGCCGAGAGCTGGGCTTTGGCAGCGCCAAGGAGGCCATCACGGGGGCCAGGCTGGGCCAAGGTGAGAGCCAGGGGGGCCAGGGGGGGCCTGGGGGCCGGGAAATGGGTCCACAAATACCGGGGGGTTGAGTGCGAAACGGAGACGGAGGAGCGGCGTTAATTTATCGGAGGACAGGGAGACCCCGTGGGGTTTCTGTCCCGGTTTTTGGAGGGTTCAGCCTCTTTTTATCCCAATTTCCCTCTCTTTCCCCATGGGCTGAGGTACCTGACAGGTCCCGAATCACCTGAGACCCCTTTCCAATATATAACCCCCCCCCCTCTTTGTTTTTCCCTATGGAATTCATGGTTCCTCCCATTGTTCCTTTTATCTCTCAATATCCCATTTTATTGATTAGCAGACCCACAGCATCCACAGACACCAGAGGTTTGTGTCCAAAAAGGAGTCCCAGAACTTTATTTTAATAAAGAGAGAGGCCATGGGGCGTTTCCAGTTTTTAGAGGACACAGCCTCCTTTTTATCCCAATTTCCCTCTCTCTTTCCCCATTACCTGAGAGGTCCCAAATCACCTGAGACCCCTTTCTATTGTACAACCCACCCCCTGTTTTCTTTCCCTATGGAATTCATGGTTCCTCCCATTGTTCCTTTCATCTCTCAATATCCAATTTTATTGATTAGCAGACCCACAGCATTTTTGTAAAGACTGTCAGGAAAATGAATCCACAGACACCAGAGGTTTGTGTCCAAAAAGGAGACAGAAGAGTCCCAGAACTTTATTTTAATAAAGGAACAGGCCATGGGACATTTCCAATTTTTAGAGGACACAGCCTCCTTTTTATCCCAATTTCCCTCTCTCTTTCCCCATTACCTGAGAGGTCCCAAATCACCTGAGACCCCTTTCTAATGTATTCTCCCCACCTTTTTCTTTTCCTTGTGTCAATCAGTGGAATTCCTATGGAATTTATGGTTCCTCCCATTGTTTTTTTCATCTCTGGGTTTGCAGTTTTATTTATCTATCAGCTTTGTAAAGACAGATCTCTCTCATTCCATTTATCCATCAGTGGAATCCTTCCCATTGTTTTTTATCTCTCACTGCCTGTTTTTATGGACCAGCAGACCCCGAGTTTGTTTGTAAAGACAAATCCCTCATTCCTTTCACTGGTGCCCTGAATTAAGGAATGTTCCACCCCCAGGAACATCCCATAATTCAAGGCACAGCGGATTTTTGGTTGAGATGCTCAATTTGAAGACCAGGAATTTCTTCCTTAACCTTAATAATTCTCTTGAGGCCAGACTGGAATTCTGTCACTTAAAAAGATTCCCTGGAAAAAAAAAAAACAAAAAAACCTGGGGATGATGAGTTTGACCTTTTGCTCAGGCAGCTGTTCCAGCAATTAATTCTTAATTATCTCATCTGCTGCTCTGAAATTCCCTTTGAGTTCTTCAGAACCACACCATGGTGTAATGCATTACTAGAAGGTTCCTGGCAAAAAATAAATCCTAGACTCAGACTTCAAATGCTCTAATTTAAGAGCAGGACAGTAATTTAGCTCATTATAAATAGAAGGGCATTTGAACAGCTCAGAGCCAGGTTTGGGTTTGGATTTCCTGTCTCTGGGAGTTGGTTTCAATCCCAAAATGTGGTCAAAGGCGAACTGAAACCACCTGGTGATTCCCACATCTCATTCCCGGGGTGAAGATCCAAAAAAAAAAAAAAATCAAAAAACATGGACACCATACCCTAAGGGAGAATAACTTAAAACATTGACACCAAACTCTTGTTGTGAGAATAACAACAAAAAAAAAATTGATACCAAGGCCTTGTTGTGAGAATAGCCACAAAAAAAAAAAAAAAAAACAAAAAAAGACACCAAATCCTTGGGAGAATAAAGGAATGGAAAAAATTTCGAGAATAAAGGAATGGGGAAAATTCCTTCAGCTTGGAGAAGGGAAGAGAAGGAAACAACACGTGGGTGTCCCGAGTCTGGGAAACCTTAAAACATGACCAAATCCTCTGGATTTGCCAAAAAACCTCTTTGTGGTGGGCTGGAATGTGCTGATGTGTTTAGTGGGATGTAGAAACAGCTCCATCATCCTGAGGGCTGCCACGTGAGGCAGGAGAACGTGGAACGAGATGTTCCTGCAGATCCCACAGCCTGGAATCTCCCTGTGCATTCCCACACGCTGCCCTTCACATTTATTTTTCCCCTTTTCCTTCTCATCCATCAGTGCTCGGTGTCAGGAGCTTCCCTTCCCTTGGTTTCCCTTCTCAAAACTTCCCAAAACTTCAGAAAACTTCACAAAACTTCCCTTCCCTTGGTTTCCCTTGGTTTCCCTTGGTTTCCCTTGGTTTCCCTTGGTTTCCTTTCCCAAAACTTCCCAAAACTTCCCAAAACTTCCCAAAACTTCCCAAAACTTCACAGAACTTCCCTTGGTTTCCCTTGGTTTCCCTTGGTTTCCCTTGGTTTCCTTTCCCAAAACTTCCCAAAACTTCCCAAAACTTCCCAAAACTTCCCAAAACTTCCCAAAACTTCCCAAAACTTCACAGAACTTCCCTTGGTTTCCCTTCCCAAAACTTCAGAAAACTTCACAAAAGTTCCCTTCCCAAAACTTCCCTTCCCTTCATCCCTCTGGCAGCCAGAGTCACATTTTGGTTGGAAAAGGAGATTTTTTAAATTTTTTTTTTTTAGCCCTGGATGGGCCCAGCCAAGAGGTCACAATTTGTGAATCCCTACAGCTGAATTTTGTAAATTATGGAACAGTGGAAACTTGGCTTTTCCTGGGATTTTTGCACGCTCGAGTCGCAGAGAAAAATTTAACAGTGAAATCATTAACAATAATCTCACAGACCTTTTATTTTTAGAAAAAAAATCCGATTTTTTTTCCAGTTTTTGAATGCTGGAGGTCACTGTGGCCTTCACAACCTGCTGGGGTTGGACACAGAGGAATTTTTTTTTCCTTTTTTTCCCCCTTGCTTTTCCCCAAGGAATGGGTCCCATCCACCTGAACGAGATCGACTGCACGGGCTTTGAGAAGTCGGTCACGGACTGCAAGTTCAACACCGAGTCCCAGGGCTGCAACCACGAGGAAGATGCTGCTGTGAGGTGCAACGTGCCAGCCATGGGCTTCCAGAACCAGGTGTGCAGCTGAGGGATCCAGGTGTGAGGGGATTTCGGACAGGAATTTTGGGCAGGGATCATTTCCAACCAAGCCGTGAGCGTTTAATTCAGGTTGTACCTAAAATAAAAGGAGGGGAAGTGAGGGTGAGTGTCCCTGTTTTGAGCTCCTCTGGGCATGGCAGAGTCCCTCAAATGAGGTTGGACAGGGCTTGGGGCAGCCTGGGATGGTGGAAGGTCCCTGCCTGTGGTGGGGGGTGGCACTGGATGATTTTTAACCCGATTTTCAACCTTTTCCAACCCAGCCATTCCGTGGTTCTGTGCTAACTGCATGAAGCAGGCACAGATTGCTCTGAGTGCTCCTTCCCAAGGTCTGGAGGAGCAGGGAAGGGGAAGCTTTCCCAGGGAATATTTTTGAGTTAATGCCAATGTGTCTCACCCGTTTTGCTGCTGGGATTGGCTGCACCATGCCCTGCCCAGCTGGGAGAAGAACTGAACTCGAGCCTCCAGGAAATTCCAAATGCTGCCCCATTCCAGGATGATTTTCCAGTGCCTTCCCCTCCTGATCCCAAGTCCTGCCCCATTCCAAGATGATTTTCCAGTGCTTTCCCCTGCTGATCCCAAGTCCTGCCCCATTCCAGGATGATTTTCCAGTGCTTTCCCCTGCTGACCCCAAGTCCTGCCCCATTCCAGGATGATTTTCCAGTGCTTTCCCCTGCTGATCCCAAGTCCTGCCCCATTCCAGGATGATTTTCCAGTGCTTTCCCCTGCTGATCCCAAGTCCTGCCCCATTCCAGGATGATTTTCCAGTGCTTTCCCCTGCTGACCCCAAATGCTGCCCCATTCCAGGATGGTTTTCCTGATCCCACACAAAGATGGTTTTCAAGATCCCACACCCCCAGTGCCCTGAGTCGTTTTCCCTAAGCAAAGGTTGGGAATGTGTTCAGCCAGCCTTGTTAGAATTCCTGTCTGCCAGTCTGTGAGGGATTTCTCCATCTCTGTGCTAAAAGGGGGAGTTTTCTCCTGTGCTTGTTTCAGTGTTATTAAAGCAAAATATATTCATTTGTTTAGAACACATTTTGTGAGAATGTCAAGAAAAATTTAAAATTTTATCCCAAAAACACTGGGGAAAAAAATATATTAATTTGTTCAGAACACATTTTGTAAGAATGCCAAGAAAATTTAAAAATCTCATTCCAAAACCACCAGAAACATTCTTGCCCACATATCGAAAGCCGACTAGTAAGTTTTCAATCTGGGCCACTTCCATCTGGGAATCTCCAACGATCCCCAAATTTTTTTTGGGGGGGGGGTGGGGAGCAAAACCTTCTTCTTCCCCACCTGTTGTGCTTTTCCTTGGAATTTTTTTCCGTGGATTTACGGGGTCTGTGTCCTGCAGCTTCGCCTGAGCGGGGGCCGCAACCCCTACGAGGGTCGTGTGGAGGTGCTGGCCGAGCACAACGGGACCCTGAGGTGGGGCACGGTCTGCAGCCACAACTGGGGCACCGTGGAGGCCATGGTGGTGTGCAGGCAACTGGGGCTGGGCTTTGCCAGCCACGCCTTCCAGGTGAGCCCCTGGGCCAGCCCTACCTGGGCGTCACGTCGGGTGGGTGGGTTTTTGGGGTTGGGGTGTGTTTTGGGCTTGGGTGGGTTTGGGGTTGGGGATTTGGATGGGCTTGAGGTGGGTTTGGGATTTGAGTGGGTTTGGGCAGGTTTGGAATTGGAGTGAGTTTGGGATTTGGGTGGATTTGAGTGGATTTGGGCAGGTTTGTAATTGGCGTGAGTTTGGGGTTTGGGTGAGTTTGGGGTTGGAGTGGGTTTGGGCAGGTTTGGAATTGGGGTCTGTTTGGGGTTTGGGTGGATTTGGGGTTTGGGTGTGTTTGGGGTTTGAGTGGGTTTGGAATTGGGGTGGGTTTGGGGTTTGGATGGGTTTGGTATGGATTTGAGGTTGAGATGGGTTTGGAATTGGGGTCTGTTTGGGGTTTGGGTGGATTTGGGGTTTGGGTCTGTTTGGGGCTTGGGTGGGTTTGGAATTGGGGTCTGTTTGGGGTTTTGGGTGGGTTTGGGGTGGAGGAAGGGTTATTCCAAAAGGAGCTTCAAGGGTTGAGCTGGAATGACCTTGAGGGTGAAATCACAGCAGGGCTGGATGTGGGGATTTGGAGCAGGAGCAGATGGGGATGATGAGAAGTGAGGGAACTTCAGCAGGAACTGGAATGGTGGCACACAGGGAATGGCTTCCCACTGCCAGAGGGCAGGGTCAGATGGAATATTTGGAATGAATTCTCCCCTGGGATGGAATTCCCAGAGGAGCTGTGGCTGCCCCTGGATCCCTGGAAGTGTCCAAGGCCAGCTTGGAGCAGCCTGGGATGGTGGAAGGTGTCCCTGCCCATGGCTGGGGGTGGGACTGGATGAGCTTTAAGGTTTTTAAGGATTTGGTGACAAAACTTTTGCCTCCATGAGTTCTCTGTTGTTTCCTCACAGCTCAGGTTTCCCAACATTCCCCAATCCCTGCTTGGGCTGGGGGCTGCCTGCAGGTTCTTGTCCCTCCCTGAAATGCAGAGCTCAGGTTCAAACTGGTGTCAGGTCACCCCAAAAATTGGGATTTTGCTCCTGCAGCTGCTCCAGTGCAGCCCTGAGCAGCGGGGCTGGATCCAGCTCCATCGATTGTTTCTTTCCCTGCCCCTCTCCTGCCCCAAAACCTTCTGGCTCCTGCAGGGCCAGGAATGACCCCTCAGTTCTGCCCCACCCCTGGGAGTGTCCCAGGACTGGTTGGCGGGACTTGGATCAACCTGGCAGGGTGGAAAGTGTCCCTGCCCACGGGATGACCTTTAAGGTCCTTTCCAACCCAAACCATTCCATCATCTCTGCCACCCTGCACAGATCCAAACCATTCTGCAGGTCCTCAGGGGACACTCTGGGCTTGGACACCCAGCAGGGAGGAGGCTGGAGCTGCCCACCTGCTGCTGGAGCCATTCCCTGCTCCCACAACTGCTTCCTCCAGCTGATTTCCCCCCATCAAATCCGGTGATTTGAGCATCTCCACATCCCTGAGCCCTTTCCTGGCTCTGTTGACACAGCCCCGAGAGTCCAGCGAGGAAAAGACATTTTTTTCCCCTGAGCTGAGGCTGCTGGAATTTGGAACAGAAAAGGCCCTTGTGCTGCCCCAGCTCGGGGAGGATAAAGCCCCAGTGTGCAGAACAGGGCAGCCCTGTGTGCTCCCAGCCTTCCCAAACTGCCGAGGCCAAAGGGAGCCGTGGGACACCGGGCCTTGCTTTTCCTGGAAACTGCTCCCAGCTTGGGCATGGACAGAAATAATCGGATTTTTTTTAGGTTCTTTCTCGTCTTCTCCCAGGTTTTGGGGTTTGGGAGTTGATGTTGTGTCATTCCCATGGGGGATGATGAGAGGAAAGGGAATTTCATCCTGAACTGGAATGATGGGACACAGGGAATGGCTTCCCACTGCCAGAGGGCAGGGTTAGATGGAATATTTGGAATAAATTCTTCCCTGGGACAGTGGTGAGGTCCCAGTGTCAGGTTGGGATATTGGGAATAAACTCATCCCTGGACAGTGGTGAGGTCCTGGGATGGAATTCCCAGAGGAGCTGTGGCTGCCTCTGGATCCTTGGAAGTGTCCAAGGCCAGCTTGGAGCACCCCGGGGTGGTGAGAGGTGTCCCTGCCCAGGGCAGTGGAGGGACTGGATGGGATTCAAAGTTTTTAAGGATTTGGTGACAAAACTTCTGCTTCCCTGAGTTCCCTGCTCCAGCACCCTTTGGCAAGATCCTCCGGGATAATGTGAGATCTTACCCTGATCTTCCCTGGAGGGACAATCCACATTTTAGGCCAGTAAATACTCCCCCAGGAGCTATTTCACACCTGAGGAACGTGTGAAATTCCTTTTCATGCCTTTTTTTTTTTTTTTTTTTTTTTTTCTTGCCCAGGAAACCTGGTACTGGCACGGGGACGTGAGCGCCGACGACGTGGTGATGAGCGGGGTGAAGTGCTCGGGGACAGAGATGTCCCTGTCCCACTGCCGGCACGACGGGGCCCGCGTGTCCTGCCCCAGGGGAGGGGGGCGCTTCGGGGCCGGCGTGTCCTGCTCGGAGAGTGAGTGACCAAGCCGGGACTGAGCCCACCTGCAGGAACGGGGTGACCTGGGAACCTCCAGAGAGGGCAAATCCTTCCTCCCAGAGCGTCCAGGGCCAGCTTGGAGCGAGCTGGGATTGTGGGAGGTGTCCCTGCCCGATGGGATAATGGGATAATGGGATGGGATTTAAGGTCAGCTATTCCCATATGATGAATGGTTCGCTCCCCTAGGCTTTTCCTACTCAAACTCAGAGCAGAATTAAATGGGATATTCAGCAGAAATTGTTCTCTTTGAGAGTGGGGAGGGGCTGGGATGGAATTCCCAGAGGAGCTGTGGCTGCCCAATTCCCTGGAAGTGTCCAAGGCCAGCTTGGAGCAAGCTGGGATTGTGGAAGGTGTCCTTGCCCTTGGACAGGATGGGATTTAAGGTCGATATTCCTGTATGGTGAACTGTTCTCTGCCAGGTTTTATCCCTCAAATCAGAGTAGGATTACACTGCTTATTCAGGAGAAACCCTTCCCTGGGAGGGGCTGGAATGGATTTTCTATAGAAGCTGTGGCTGCCCCATCCCTAGAAATGTCCAAGGCCAGGTTGGACAGGGCTTGGAGCAACCCTGGGATAGTGGGAGGTGTTGGGGCTGGAAGGGGCTGATCCTTAGAACCCCTTCCCATTCCCTGATTCACACTGAGCTGGAGGAGCTCAGCGACAAACCCACCCTCCACCTTGGGGTGATGGTCACACCTTCGGGGTGATGGTCACACCTTTGGGGTGATGGTCACACCTTCGGGGGTGATGGTCACACCTTTGGGGTGATGGTCACACCTTCGGGGTGATGGTCACACCTTTGGGGTGATGGTCACACCTTTGGGGTGACTTTATCTCATCCCAACCCCGCATCCCCCACCGCAGCCGCCCCTGACCTGGTGCTGAACGCGGAGCTGGTGGAGCAGACGGCGTACCTGGAGGACAGGCCCATGTTCCTGCTGCAGTGTGCCCTGGAGGAGAACTGCCTGGCCAGCTCAGCCCACAACACCTCGCTGGCCTCGGGCTACCGGCGCCTGCTGCGCTTCTCCTCCCAGATCCACAACAACGGCCAGTCCGACTTCAGACCCAAGAACGGGCGGCACGCCTGGGTGTGGCACGACTGTCACCGGTGGGTGACACACGGGGGGATTGGTGACACACGGGGATTGGTGACACACGGGGGATTGGTGACACACACGGGATTGGTGGCACACACGGGATTGGTGGCACACACGGGATTGGTGGCACACACGGGGGATTGGTGGCACACACGGGATTGGTGACACACGGGGGATTGGTGACACACACGGGATTGGTGACACACACGGGGATTGGTGGCACACACGGGGATTGGTGGCACACACGGGGATTGGTGACACACACGGGATTGGTGACACACACGGGGATTGGTGGCACACACGGGGATTGGTGGCACACACGGGATTGGTGACACACACGGGATTGGTGGCACACACGGGGGATTGGTGTCACACACGGGGGATTGGTGACACACACGGGGGATTGGTGACACACACGGGGATTGGTGGCACACACGGGATTGGTGACACACGGGATTGGTGACACACAGAGGGCTCGGTGTCACACACAGCTCGGTGTCACACACAGTTTGGTGTCACACACACAGCTCAGTGTCACACACACACAGCTCGGTGTCACACACAGCTCGGTGTCACACACACACAGCTCAGTGTCACACACACAGCTCGGTGTCACACACAGTTTGGTGTCACACACAGCTCGGTGTCACACACAGCTCAGTGTCACACACAGCTCGGTGTCACACAGGGCTCGGTGTCACACACAGCTCGGTGTCACACACGGGGCTCAGTGTCACACACAGCTCGGTGTCACACATTGGACTCAGCTGAGAGATTTTTTTGTGCTTTTTTACAACAAAGTTCATCCCCTAAACGCATCATTTTTCAAGGAATTAAGACAGTTTTGAGTAAATTGGGGAGGAAAGGGAGCTGGAGGCCATCCAGGTGCTGTGCTCTGAAATGAGGGCTGCTACAAGGTGGATTTTTCCCTAATTTGAGGGAAAAGGCAGTGAAATAACGCCGTGCACACCTCCTGTCCTGTTTAAAAAACTGGGGAAACAGCAGAGTGGTAAACTTTAAATCTAAGAATTCTTGATAATCTTCCCAAAGAGCTGACATGTGCAGGTAGCACTGAGAAAGGGCGAACTCAGAGCAATTTTGGGCACGGTGGGAGGGAGGTGGGATGGGAAAGGGTGAGGAAAAGGCCAGGAGCCCTCTGTGCTCCAAACTGGATCCTGTTCAGACGGACAGGGATGAACTCAATCCCTCTTCAGTCTTTCCAGTCTGTGAGCAGCAGAGTGTAAACAGCCCAGGGAGTGACTCAGGCATAGCTCAGAAACTGAGTCAGGCTCCAGGAGCTCAAACTCGCCTCAGATTCCTTGATTGGAGCCAAATCTGCCTCGAATCCACAGCCTTGGGCCTCTGCTTTGCCTCCTGCCCTGGGAGCTCCTGTTTGGATGTGAAAGTGGAATAAAAATGGGGAAGACCCCAAGCAGGGAGTGAAAAATGATTTCGTTTTGGCAGATGGAAATTTGTGGATTTTTTTGGTTTTGTTTGGTTTTTTGGTTTGGTTTTTTTGTGTGTGTGTGTGGGGGGGAAAGCAGGAAAAATTCCTCCCCTTCCTTCTTTGCTCCTCCCCCATCTGTAAATCCATGAGCAGTGGTGGTGATTGGAAGTGTTTAAGCCTTGATTATTTTTACAGCTGGAAAGGAGTGGATTTATGCCCTTTTTCCTTCTTTTTTTTTCTTTTTTTTTTTTTTTTTTTAATTCTTGAGCAACTGATTCTCAATTAGGCCCTGTCTGGGCCTTACTCTGAGCTGAGCTTTACAGATGGGCCCTGCTGGGTCTCAGTGCAGGGTTCCAGGGCTGGGATAGGCATTCCCAAAACTGGGATAGACATTTCCAAAACTGGGATAGGCATTCCCAAAGATGGGGTGACACATAGTGGTTTCAGGAAAAAAAAAAGGATCCCTAAATCCCTGCTCACCATCATGGATGTTCCATCCCAGCCATGGACAGGGATGGAAAAAAATGATCCTTAAATCCCTGCTCACCCAGCCAGCCTGGGGTTCCAGTAAATAAACCCCAGGAGGCAGCAGGATGGGTGATGGAACCACACGGGATCATTCCCAGGGAATATTTCCTGGCTGGAATTCTCCCACTCCTGCAGCTGCACTCGGCCCTTCAGCCCTAGTAATTAAATGAAAAATAATTATAAGGGTAAATTAATGATCCCTTAGGATATTTGTCCTGTCTGTCCACACAGGCACTACCACAGCATGGAGGTGTTCACCCACTACGACCTCCTGAACCTCAATGGCACCAAGGTGGCCGAGGGCCACAAGGCCAGCTTCTGCCTGGAGGACACGGAGTGTGAAGCAGGTCTGGGCCACAGGAATTGCATCCTCTTCCTCAGCTCCCAGAGGATGAAGGCGGCCTGGATGGAGCCAGGAAATGGTCATGGATGGTGGATGGATGATGGATGGATGATGGATGGATGGATGATGGATGATGGATGGATGGATGGATGATGGATGATGGATGATGGATGAATGATGGATGGGTGATGGATGATGGATGGATGATGGATGATGGATGGATGATGGATGGATGATGGATGAATGATGGATGGGTGATGGATGATGGATGGATGATGGATGATGGATGATGGATGATGGATGAATGATGGATGGGTGATGGATGATGGATGGATGATGGATGATGGATGGATGATGGATGATGGATGGATCCATGGATGGTGGATCCATGGATGATGGATGGATCCATGGATGATGGATGGATGAGGGATGATGGATGATGGATGGATGAGGGATGATGGATGATGGATCCATGGATGATGGATGGATGATGGATGATGGATGGATGAGGGATGATGGATGATGGATGGATGAGGGATGATGGATGATGGATCCATGGATGATGGATGATGGATGGATGATGGATGATGGATGGGTGATGGATGGATGGATCCATGGATGATGGATGGATGATGGATGGATGATGGATGGATGGATCCATGGATGATGGATGGATCCATGGATGATGGATGATGGATGATGGATCCATGGATGATGGAACCCCCCAGATGCCCCAATCTCTTCCACCCTCAGCTCCCTCCATCCCAACTCTGCTCCCAAACCCCAAATTGTTCATTTTCTGCTCCCTGCCACGTGCAGAATTCCAAAACAAGCCTCCAGCTGCTGGGCTTGGAAGGTGACACCTCC
This sequence comes from Sturnus vulgaris, assembly GCF_052056855.1. Taxonomy (NCBI): domain Eukaryota; kingdom Metazoa; phylum Chordata; class Aves; order Passeriformes; family Sturnidae; genus Sturnus; species Sturnus vulgaris. Next base: position 4,870,609 of record NC_142270.1, read on the forward strand.
TTAAACCTCCCCCAAAACACCACCCCTGGAGCTCACCACCGCCCATGGGGAGCAGCCAGGAATTTTCTGGGAATTCTGCTGCGGATTTAACCCTTTTTTCCCCCGAATCCTCCATGTTTAGATGTGCAGAAGCAGTACGAGTGTGCCAATTTTGGGGAGCAGGGGATCACGGTTGGCTGCTGGGACGTTTATCGGCACGACATCGACTGCCAGTGGATCGACATCACCGACGTCCCCCCCGGGGATTACCTCTTCCAGGTGGGAGAAACAGCTCTCGGGACACTCCTCCTGCTTTTGTCTTACCAGTCACATCCAGAATTTACCAAATTTCTTCATTTGGCACCTCCAGCTTCTGTTTATGAAGGGATTCTATTCCCAGAGGCCTCAAAGATAAAGGATTATCCACCAGGATGATTAATACACGCTCCCAAGGGGAAAAAAATCAGGGCCCAAAACCACAGTTTGGAGATTAAAGTCTTTAAAAAAATCCATGTCCAGCTAATCCTGGAGAGGCCCAGCCCAGCTGATGCTGTTGACAGTGCTGTCACATTCCCAAAGCACAGCATTCCTCTTTGGAGCTGGCTGGAAGCAACATTCCCTGAATTTTGGGGTTGAACTGTGCTGGCTGTGGGGTTTTTGCAGGAATTTGGGCTGGGCCTCCAGTTCATGCCCATGGGGGGGGAATTTTCTGGGTCCAAAAACAGCCACTGGCACTGGGGAGGAGGGAGAGGAGAGGAGAGGAATGATTCCTGTCTGAGCTGTGTGAAATGGAAAATGGGGCTTTGGAGGGAGATTTTTTGGGGTGTGTCTGTGGTGAACTGGAGATGGAGCAGCTGCTGGGAGGAAAGGCTGAGGGAATTGGTCATGGGAATATCAAACCAAACCAATTTAAATTTGGCTTCATCCATTGTCAAAGCCATTTGAAGTTGAAATAACTTGGGGGCTTTTTAGGACAGAAAATTCACCTGGAGAAGGGAAAGCTCCAGGGAGAGCTCAGAGCCCCTGCCAGGACCTGAAGGGGCTCCAGGAGAGCTGGAGAGGGACTGGGGACAAGGGATGGAGGGACAGGACACAGGGAATGGCTCCCACTGGAAAAGGGGAGATTTGGGTGGGATATTGGGAAGGAATGAGGGTGAGGAGGGGCTGGGATGGAAATCCCAGAGGAGCTGTGGCTGCCCCTAGATCCCTGGAAATGTCCCAGGCCAGGTTGGGATAATCTGGGACAGTGGGAGGTGTCCCTGCCATGGCAGGGGTGGCACTGATGGGATTTAAATCCCAACCCAAACCATTCCAGGATTCCCTGAGCGAGGCTTTATTCCCTGCTCTTTATCCGAGACATTTCTCTTTACAAAAAAAAAAAAAAAAAAAAAAAAAAAAAAAATTTCACTTTCTGCTGGGAAAAAAACCCAAAAAAACCCAACTGATCCTGCACCCTGCCAAGTCACCAACCCCAACCCCTGTCCCTCCACCCCTCCCAGGTCGTGATCAACCCCAACTACGAGGTGGCAGAGTCGGATTATTCCAACAACGTCATGAAATGCCGGAGCCGCTACGACGGGCAGCGCATCTGGATGTACAACTGCCACATAGGTGGGCTCTGCTCCTGATGATTTATTTCCCTTTTTTCTCTTCACTCAGGGTCGGGATTGAAGCACGAGAGATGGATTTTTGTGTTGGGGCTCAGTTGTTTGTTAATTTTTATCTAGAGTACAGTGAGTGCTACAGCAGTTCCAGGCTTTAGCAGGCTTTAAAAATGACAAAATGGAGCTGGGTCTTGCTTGTCACGAGGTCTTTTAAGGTTTAACTGTCCAATTAAAAACTGATATTTATATTATTTCTACTTTTGAAAACCAATAACCAAACACCTGTGACCTGCAGTGCAGGATTTTCCATCCAACCAAAAACTTAAAACCAAAAAGAAGAAGGAACAAGAAGGAGGAAAAAGACAAAACCTCCATCTTGTCCCATACCTTGGGGTTTAGTCTAAAATTTGGGGTTTACTGTATTCTAAAACCCCCAAATTCCAAACCTTTCACCATGTGATATCACACATTTTCTGTTCCAACTCCACACCAGGGATTTGAACTCACATCACTCAAATTTTGGAAGCTTTTCCCAAGGCCTCCAGTCCCAGGCTGTGCTCTTCTGGGGGTCAGTACCTGACAATACAGAAAATTCAGAACTCCCAAAATTCAGGGTTCCAACAGAGCAGGGCCAGGGATGCTCCAAGGATTCTTCTCAGAAAAGGAATTTTATGTTTTCCCCTCAGGAAAAGCTCTGGTGCAATCCCAGCAGGGGCACAAGCAGCTTGGGAAATTCCTTCTTCACAAAAATCAAATTATTTTGCCAAGCTGGGATGTCTTGGGGTCACGAAGGTTCTCTTGGAAAGCAAACAAAGCAGTGGAAAAGAGTGGAAAAAAAACCAAAATTCTGCTGTGCCAGGCAGGAATTAAAATGTCCCTGGATTTTCAGGGAAATCTCAGTTTTCTTGGAAAAATGTAAAATATTATCATTTGGTATTTTATTTTTTGGTCATGGAAATATCAAAGCCAAACTGATTTAAATTTGGCTTAGTCCATTGTCAAAGCCATTTGAAAATGGAATTAACTTGGGGGCTTTTTAGGACAGAAAATGAATTAAAACAACTCCCTGCCCAGCTCCAAATAAAACCAGCTCTGAAAATTCCCTTCTTCAAGGAATGTTTTTCCTGGAGAAAAAAAAAAAAAATAATAAATCCACGTAACCACTGATTTTTCTCATTATTTTGTTGGGATTTTAGCAGAAAATTCTCATCTTGAGTGTCACATTTCAGCCTGTGACCCAGTTGAAACCCATTCCAGCTGGTGCATGGGCTCTGCAGCTGAGCTGGGAGATATTTCCAGTTAAAAATAAAAGTTTTTAACTTTCAATTTGTCCTAATTAAGAGAAAAATTAAGGTTTGGTTCTGGATCAGAGCAAACAGGCCTGGCTAAGCCTCACTTTATTTTTTTTAAGCACCAAAATGATGAAATTTGGGTAATTCAGATTTGCAAATCCACGAAAATTCCAATCCAGCCTTCCTGGGGACTCCTGGCTGTGCCACTTCGGGCAAGATTTAATTAAAACTTCATTTAATTAACTCCAAACCTTTAAGCCCTTCGTTTCCAGGGCTCTGGATCCACCCAATCCCGATATTCCCAAGAGTTTTTCCCCCGTGCTCTTTTGATGTTCCCAAGGGATTTTCCCTCTCCCAATGTTCCCAGGTGTTTTTCCCTGTTCACCCTGTGCTCTCCCAATGTTCCTGAGCGTTTTTCCTGTGCTCTCCCGATATTCCCAAGAGTTTTTCCCGTGCTCTCCTGATGTTCCCAAGGGATTTTCTCATTCCCAAGAGCTTTTCCCTGCTCCTGTGCTTTCCTGCTAATCTCAAGAGTTTTTCCCATGCTCTCCTGGTGTTCCCATGGGATTTTTTCCTCTCCCAATAGTTTTTCCCTGCTCACCCTGTGCTCTCCCGATATTCCCAAGCATTTTTCCCGTGCTTTCCTGGTGTTCCTCTGGAATTTTCTCTCTCGGTGTTCCCAAGAGTTTTTCCCTGCTCCTGTGCTTTCCTGGTATTCCCAAATGTTTTTCCCTGCTCACCCTGTGCTCTCCCGATATTCCCAAGTATTTTACCCGTGCTTTCCTGGTGTTCCCAAGAGATTTTCCCTTGCTCTCCCGTTATTCCCGGCTGGATTTCCCTATCCCGATATTCCCGATTGTTTTTCCCATTCCCAGTATTCCTGAGTGTTTTTCCCAATGCTCTCCCATTATTCCCGGCAGTTTTTCCCCGCTATTCCCGGCTGGATTTCCCTCTCCCGATATTCCCGATTGTTTTTCGCATTCCCAGTATTCCTGAGTGTTTTTCCCAATGCTCTCTCGCTATTCCCGGTGTTTCTCCCGCTATTCCCGGCATTTTTTCCCCGCTATTCCCGGCAGTCTTTCCCCGTTATTCCCGGCTGTTTTCCCCGCTATTCCCGGCAGTTTTTCCCCGTTATTCCCGGCATTTTTTCCCCGCTATTCCCGGTTTTTTTTCCCCATTATTCCCGGCAGTCTTTCCCCGTTATTCCCGGCTGTTTTCCCCGCTATTCCCGGCAGTCTTTCCCCGTTAGTCCCGGCAGTTTTTCCCCACTATTCCCGGCATTTTTTCCCCGCTATTCCCGTTTTTTTTTCCCCTCTCCCTCTCACCATTTCCTCTCTTTCCCCGCGGCCTCTCCAGGCGGTTCCTTCAGCGACGAGACGGAGCAGAAGTTCGATCACTTCAGGGGACTCACAAATAACAACGTGTCTGCCCGGTAAAATTCCCACTAATTTAAGGAAGGGCAGGATTCCCGCTCCGGCCCTTCCCGAACCACTGCACCCCCAGGACATGGAGCCTCAAGAGAACTGGGAATTTCCAGGTGGATTATTCCCGAAAAGAAGCCTCTTCCCTTTCCCGGTTTTAGGTGCTCGGGCCACCCCTCGGTGCCTCCTGCAATTCCAGCTCTCCTCGGCATTCCAAAAGATTTCTTCCCCTCGCTCAGGTTGGGTGCCAGACACCCCCCCCAAAAAAAAAGTGCCTTTATCCTTCATTTTCGAGGCATTATTTGGGAATTTTCTGGCTTTTTTTTTTTCTTTTTTTTCTTTTTTTTTAAATTTTTTCTCCCGTTCTCGACGCCTCTTTTTGTGCTGCTGCTTTTCCCGCACTCGGCTCCTCCTCAGCAGCAAGGAAAAAGGAAAAAGAAGGAAAAAAAAAGGATAAAAAAGGAAAAGAAAAAAAAAAAAGAAAAGAAAGGAAAAGAAGGAGCAGCTTTTTGCGAGCAGAACGGCGTAAAGCTGAATTTAATACTGCAGTGAAACGCTCGGATCCAACAACCAACCACGCTCCGGAGGGGAGCAGAACGCAGAACATGGAATTTCACAGGGAATTTCACAGGGAATTTCACAGGGAATTTCATTTCACGTAGAATTTCATACGGAATTTCACAGGGAATTTCATTTCACGTAGAATTTCATACGGAATTTCGCAGGGAATTTCATTTCACGTGGAATTAATTTCGCAGGGAATTTCATTTCACACGGAATCAAAGCTCCCTGAAGCGCCCCAGAGCTCATCAGATCCCCCAGGGATAAATTCCAGGCTGGGAATTCCCATCCCGCAGGGATCACCCACCCGACAAATGCAAGAATCTCCTCCTGACTGGATTTTCCATTTTTTTTTTTTTAATTATTATTATTTTTTCCCCCAAGGATGAATGATGCTCCATCCCTTTGGGAATTCCTGCCTCTCATCCCCAGGGATTTGTTCCTGTGGGAATTCCCAGTGCTCCTCTGTTTTTTTGAGGACACATTTTTGATCCAGAGCTCCAATAAAAAAAACCAAACTTTTCCCTGGGGGAAAAAAAAAAAAAATCACTTCAAAAGCGCCCTTGGTGTATTTCTCCTCACAATTCATGGAATTTTGTTGGTTTTTTTCCCCCCCCTTTCTTCTACAACCTGAAATTCCAGCTGATTCCAACAGGGAATTCCAACTGGCTGCAAACTTCCCCAAAAGCTTAAAAAACGCAGAAATATTCTGAGTATTTCTCATTTCTCTCCAATGGTCCAGAGGGCAAAGGGTTTTAATTTTAACCTCCTTGGAAAATTCCATTTTTTTTTTTTTTTTCCCCTCGGAATTCCAGACTGGAGCACGAGCAGAGCCCAGGGGTGGAATTTCTCATTTTAAACCCAGCATAGGAAAAATTCTGGATTTATTTTAATCCCTAACGAGCAGATCCCAACTTTCCTCACCAACAGGGAAATTCAGGCTCTTGGAACTCTGGAAATAAGGGAAAAATTCCCTAAAATCTGGATTCAGTGCCTGTCAGTTCTCTGGGATATCTGAACAGCAACTTTACAACAAACCTGGAACAGATTTTTGAACTCCTGCCCTTGCTTAGAGTTGAATTTTGGCCAAAATTTTCTAATTTTCTTACTCTTAATGCCTTTTTTTTGTTTGTTTGGTTTTTTTTTTTCTTTGGTTTTTTGGGTTTTTTTTTTTTTGGAAAACAGAGCAGGAATAAAGAAACCACCTTATCCCTGCGGGTGCTTTGAAAAAAAAAAAAAAAAAAAAAAAAAAATTCCAGCACTTCCCAGGGCTCCAGAAAAAAAAAAAAATTAAAAAAAAGAGAAACTTTTCCCATTCCCAACTTTCCCCCAAGCTGATCCTTAAAGGAACAATCCCTTGGCACTGCCTGCTCTGCATGCATTTAATAGCACAGCCACGCTCATTTTACAGCTTTTTTTTTTGCTTTTTTTGGGATTATTCCTCCTGTTTGTTTTTTTTTTTTTTTTTTGAGGTGGGGGGGGAAATTATTCCTCCTGCTCCAAGGATTCTGGCTGGAAATCTTCATTCCCTGGGGTCTCCTGCTGCCTGTGCCTCCAGCCCAGGGCGTGGGACACGAGTCTCCTGGCCACTGCTGTGTCCGTCTGCGGCCTCTCTTTTCCCAGCTGCAGGAATTCTAGGGGGGAAAAAGGGGAAAAATTTATCCAGCAGGGAGAAATTCCTGCTTCAATCCCCCAAAAATCAGATTTTTTTTTTTTTTCTTCCCCCGTTTTTTTATTCGTTTATCGACATCGAAGCCGCCTTTCTCTGTGAATAAATTGGTTTTTTTTAATTATTTTTCAGGAGTGGAATTCCGGGTTTTTCCATTTTATTTTTTTTTTCATTTTCAGCCAGTGGAATTCCACGTTTTTCCAGTGGAATTGTTTGGTCACCATTTGAAAGCTTCAGGTTTCTTTCTCCTGCTGTGTGGAAAATTGTTTCCCCATCATCCTTTTCCAGGAATTATTCCTGGCAAAATTCCCAAATTGCCATCCCTGTGAGAAAACAATTTCTCCAAAAATCTTGATCCCAATTGGAACTCCTCAAAACCAAAATCCTTGGAAAACAGCAAGGAAAAATAAAAATCTGCATTTTTAAAAATTATTTTAAATTATATCCAAATATTTCAGATCATTTGGGAAGCCCCTTGGTCAGTGCCCTCCTTTTTTAATTTTTTTTTTGGATTGCTGCAATTCCAGCTGCAAGGAATAAATCCAGCAAAATGTCACCAAGTCCACAATAATTTGGATATTAATTAATTAATTCATCTTTTATCAATTTGCAGTTATCTACACAGCAAGGGGGGGGGGCTTTGCTTGTTTTTCCAGAAGTTTAATTCATTAAAAAAAAATTAAAAAAATTTTAAGAGAGACACTGTCAGCTAATTAAAATCCCAATTTGTATTTGGAAAACAATCAATTGAAACTGAGAATTTAATTATTCTGTTTAATCATTACTTTTAATTTAACCTGATTGAGGAGAGTGAATAAATGAAAAAAAAAAAAAAAACAAAACAGATGAAGGGGAGATGCAAATAAACCCCAAATTTTGGATGTTTCCTTGAAATCCACTCAGGAATTTGTCACATTTTTAAAGCATTAAAATTGGAATTTATTGTGACTGCAGTGAGCTGGAAAATCCCAGGAATTGTTGGTTCAGTCTCTGCTGCTGCTGAGGTTCGTGGCTTTGCTTTCCTGTGGCAACTGGACCTGATCAATCGGATTGAAAGGCAACGAAATCAATCAATCAATCAATCAATCAATCAATCAATCATCAATCAATCAATCATCAATCAATCAACTGATGTTCATGGCTCAGCTTCACCATTTCTCCTTCCTGAATAAAATTCTGCCAACCACGAGATTGGGTTTGTCTCCTTTGGATCGTGCAAGGGGAGAGGGAGGAGGAAATTCCTGGGAAATTTGGTTTCTTAAAAAAAAAAAAAAAAAAAAAAAAAAAAAATCTCGATTCTGAAAAAAATCCCAATTTTAAAAAATCCCGATTCAAAAAATCCCAATTCTAAAAAAATCCCAATTCTAAAAAATTCCAGTTCCAAAAAATCCCAATTCAAAGATTCCCCATTCTAAAAAATCCCAATTCTAAAAAATCCCAGTTCTAAAAAATCCCAATTCTAAAAATCCCAGTTCTAAAAAATCCCAGTTCCAAAAAATCCCAATTCTAAAAAATTCCAGTTCCAAAAAATCCCAATTCTAAAAAATCCCAATTCTAAAAAAATCCCAATTCTAAAAATATCCCAATTCTAAAAATCCCAGTTCTAAAAAATCCCAAGTCCAAAAAAACCTCAATTCCACAAAATTCCAATTCTAAAAAATCCCAAGTCCAAAAAAACCTCAATTCCACAAAATTCCAATTCTAAAAAATCCCAAGTCCAAAAAATCCCAAGTCCAAAAAATTCTCAATTCCACAAAATTCCAATTCTAAAAAATCCCAATTCCATTAAATACTCCAATACTGAAAAAAAATCCCAATTCCAAAAGAAATCCCAATTCCAAAGAAACCCAAATTCCAGCACAGCCCTTTCCTTTCCATCTCCCCAAAAGAGCAGCAAATTAAAAAACCAAAAAACCAAATTAAATCAAAATTCCAGGCTCCACCCCCCCCACAATTCAGCGCCAAAAAAATCCATAAAAAAAAATCCTGAATTTGAATTTTCTCCTTAATTCGTGGAGCAGGCAGGGCTGGGAAATCCAAGGAATTTCGGGCTGGATTTGGGGGAATTTTGGGGGAATTTCGGGCTGGAATTGGGGGAATTTGGGGGAATTTTGGCCTGGATTTGGGGGAATTTTGGGTTGGATTTTGGGGGAATTTCAGGCCGGATTTTGGGGAATTTCAGGCTGGATTTGGGGGAGTTTTGGCCTGGATTTTGGAAGAATTTTGGGGGAATTTTGTGCTGAATTTTGGGGGCATTTTGGAGGAATTTTGGGGGAATTTTGGGGGAATTTCAGGCTGGATTTGGGGGAATTTTGGGCTGAATTTTGTGGGAATTTTGGACTGAATTTTAGAGGAATTTTGGGGAATTTCGGTCTGGATTTGGAGGAATATTGGGCTGGATTTTGGTGGAATTTTGGAGGAAATTTGGGGGAATTTTGGGCCGGATTTTGGTGGAATTTTGGAGGAATTTTGGGCTGGATTTGGGGAAATTTCAGGCTGGATTTTGGGGGAATTTCGGGCTGGATTCGGGGTAATTTTGGGGGAAATTTTGGAAGAATTTTGGGGAAATTTCAGGCTGGATTTGTGGGAATTTTGGGCTGAATTTTGGGGGAATTTCAGGGGAATTTCGGGCTGGATTTGGGGAATTTTGTGGGAATTTCAGGCTGAATTTTAGAGGAATTTTGTGGGAATTTTGGGCTGAATTTTGGGGGAGTTTTGTGGGAATTTCGGGCTGGATTTGGGGAATTTTGTGGCAATTTCAGGCTGAATTTTAGAGGAATTTTGTGGGAATTTTGGGCTGAATTTTGGGGGAGTTTTGTGGGAATTTCGGGCTGGATTTGGGGAATTTTGTGGCAATTTCAGGCTGAATTTTAGAGGAATTTTGTGGGAATTTTGGGCAGAATTTTGTGGGAGTTTCGGGGGAATTTCGGGCTGGATTTGGGGAATTTTGTAGGAATTTTGTGGGAATTTTGGGCTGAATTTTGTAGGAATTTTGTGGCAATTTTGGGCTGAATTTTGTGGCAATTTTGGGCTGAATTCTGTCGGAATTGTAAGGAATTGTAAGGAATTTTAAGGAATTTTGCCTTACTGTGCCTGTGCAGAGCCTTGAGCTTGGCCTGTGGGGTGGCGTGGAGCAGGGGCCGGATCCGGAGACACGGATAGCGACGGGCCAGGGCCTGGGAGGCTGCAACAAAAAACCCCAAAAATTCAAATTATGGGCCAAGAACCCACAGGGACCCCAGCATGGGGGGAACATCAAAAAAATTACAAAAAAATAAGGAAAAAAATGTGATTTTTATAGAATTTTGGGGTTTTTTTTAAAGAATTTTGAGGGTTTTTAAAAGAATTTTAGGGTTTTTTCTTAAAGAATTTTAGGGGTTTTTTTTAAAGAATTTTGAGAGGTTTTTTTACAGATTTTTGGGGTTTTTTTTAAAGAATTTTGAGGGTTTTTTTTAAAGAATTTTGGGGTTTTTTCTTAAAGAGTTTGAGGGGTTTTTTTACAGAATTTTGGGGTTTTTTTTAAAGAATTTTGAGGTTTTTTTTTACAGAATTTTGGCGTTTTTTTTGAAGAATTTTGGGGGTTTTTTTACAGAATTTTGGGGGGTTATTTTAAGAATTTTGTGGGGTTTTCTTGTAAAGAATCTTTGGGGTTTGAGAGGAAATCCCAAAGAAAAGAGCAGAACCTGGATAGCGACGGGCCAGGGCCTGGGAGGCTGCAACAAAAAACCCCAAAAATTCAAATTATGGGCCAAGAAACCACAGGGACCCCAGCATGGGCTCAGAGTTAAAGATGCATGGGGGGCACATCAAAAAAATTACAAAAAAATAAGGGAAAAAATGTGATTTTTATAGAATTTTGGGGGTTTTTTTAAAGAATTTTGTGGGGTTTTTTAAAGAATTTTGGGGGTTTTTTTTAAAGAATTTTGAGGGGTTTTTTTTACAGAATTTTGGGGTTTTTTTTAAAGAATTTTGGGGGGTTTTTTTACAGAATTTTGTTTTTTGTTTTTTTTTTTAACATAATTTTGGGGTTTTATTAAATAATCTTTGGGATTTGAGGGGAAATCCCAAAGAAAAGAGCAGAAGCTGTTGGGATACAGGAGGATGGAAATTCCTCCAGGGTTGAATTGGGGTTTTTGTCCACATCCAAAAAAAAAAAAAAGAATTTGCCCAAAGTTTTGGTCCCTGAGAGGTGACTGGATGTTTGTAGGAATTTTGGAAATTTTTTTCCAGGTAAAAACACCCAAAAAAAGAGGGGGAGGAAAAATGTGAAAAAACTTATTATTATTATTATTTTTATTTTTATTTTTATTTATTTATTATTATTTAGTAGGATTTTTTTCCTAGTTAAAAACACCAAAAAAGGGGGAGGGAAGTGAAGAATATTATCATTTATTATCATTTATTATTATTATTATTATTATTATTATTATTATTATTAATAATAATAATAATAATAATAATAATTTATTATTTGTTATTATTTTGTAGGAATTTTTTCCACTTTAAAAAAACAAAAAAAAGGGGGAAAAAGTGAAAAACCATATTATTTATTATTATTATTTTTATTATTATTATTATCATTATTTGCAATTTCAAAGATTACACCCAGAGCAATTAAAAACCAATTTCCACATCCCATCCCAGAAATTCCAGCTTCCCAAAACCCTTCCAAGGATGGAAAAGAATAGGAAAAAAAAAATTAAAAATTAAAAAAAATAAAAAATGGGATGAGCCCAACAAAATCCCACTGGTGGGCTGGGGAGCTCTGGGATGTCTCAAATCATCAAAATAAATTAAATAAAAATAAAATCAAATGAAATCAAGTTTAATAAATACCTGTGGAGAGGCTGGAGAAGATTCCCAGGGCGTGGGTCTCATCCACCCACTGGATTTTGAAGCCACTCTCACTGCAAGAAAAGAGAATAATTTGAATTTCATTATTAAAAATTATTTCATTATTAAAGCCCAAATAAAACCCCAGGAGGGGTTTTCAGTGGTTTATGGTTTTTCCTGTTTTTAATGGGGGAAAAGGGCAGGAAAAGAAGGAAAAAAAAAAGGACATTAAATGTGTTTTTTCCTATGTGGAATTATCCCAAAATTCTCCTTTTTCCCCCCAAACCCAAGCTCAGTTTCAGGGATTGGCTTCCAGCACCAAAATATTTTGATTTTTGAAGTTCTTCCCAGGCACAACAATAAAAACCAAGGGGTTTTCTGAAGTTTTGGTTTTGGGGTGAAAAAAATCTCATGAAAAGTCAGTGGGAAATGGGAATTTGGGAGCAGGAATTCCAATCCATTGGATCCATCCTTTGCCAGCTCTGCTTCACCCCCAGGGAGTGGGAAACAGAAATGGGAGGAGTGCAGGAATTCTTTAAAATACAGTTCTAAAGAATCATTTAAATGTATTTTTGAAATGGGATTTATTTGGTTTAATTTAGGGATTTGTAAAGGGAATTTTCAAATCTAACCCAGGAATTATCCCAAGAAATGAGAAGGAAAATGGGAGAGGAGCTCAGAGCTGGAGCCAGCTCTGCACTCACTGAAAAATTGTTTAAAATATGATTTTTAATAATAATTTAAATATGTTTTTAAAATATAATTTATTTGGATTAATTTAAGGGATTTGTAAAGGGAATTTTCAGATCTAACCCAAGAATTATCCCAAGAAAAGAAAACAGGGAAAAGTGCCTTTACAGGAGTGAGAGGAACTGAGCTGGAGCCAGCTCTGCACTCACTGAAAAATTGTTTAAAATAGGATTTTTAATAATAATTTAAATGTAATTTTAAAATGTAATTTATTGGGTTTAATTTAAGGGATTTGTAGAGGGAATTTTCAAATCTAACCCAGGAATTATCCCAAGAAATGAGGAGGAAAATGGGAGAGGAGCTCAGAGCTGGAGCCAGCTCTGCATTCACTGAAAAATTGCTTAAAATAGGACTTTAAATAATATTTTAAATGTAACTTAAAATGTAATTGATTGGGTTTAATTGAAGGGATTTGTAAAGGGAATTTTCAAAACTAATGCAGGAATTATCCCAGAAAAGAAAACAGGGAAAAGTGCCTTTACAGGAGTGAGAGGAACTGAGCTGGAGCCAGCTCTGCACTCACTGAAAAATCGTTTAAAATAGGGTTTTAAAGAATAATTTAAATGTAATTTTAAAATGTGATTTATTTGGTTTAATTTAGGGGATTTGTAGAGGGAATTTTCAAATCTAACCCAGGAATTATCCCAAGAAATGAAGAGGAAAATGGGAGAGGAGCTCAGAGCTGGAGCCAGCTCTGCATTCACTGAAAAATTGCTTAAAATATGACTTTAAATAATATTTTAAATGTAACTTAAAATGTAATTGATTGGGTTTAATTTAAGGGAATTGTAAAGGGAATTTTCAAATCTAACCCAGGAATTATCCCAAGAAAAGAAAACAGGGAAAAGTGCCTTTACAGGAGTGAGAGGAACTGAGCTGGAGCCAGCTCTGCACTCACTGAAAAATCGTTTAAAATAGGATTTTTAATAATAATTTAAATGTAATTTTAAAATGTAATTTATTTGGTTTAATTTAGGGGATTTGTAGAGGGAATTTTCAAATCTAACCCAGGAATTATCCCAAGAAATGAGGAGGAAAATGGGAGAGGAGCTCAGAGCTGGAGCCAGTTCTACCTTCACTGAAGAATTGTTTAGAATGATTTAAAATGTAATTTTAAAATATAATTTATTTGGATTAATTGAAGGGATTTGTAAAGGGAATTTTCAAATCTAATGCAGGAATTACTGCTGGGCTTTAAACCAGGCCTAAACTGCAGCAAAAGCCCCTTTGAGACAGAAACAGAGAGAAAAGTGAAAAATTAAATTCAGGATTTTTTTTGCCAGTGCCAGGAGTAAAGCCAGGCTTTAAACCAGACCTAAACTGCGGGAAAAGCCACTTTGAGACACAAACAGAGAGAAAAGTGAAAAATTAAATTGAGGATTTTTCTGCCCGTGCCAGGCTGCTGCTGCTGCTGAGGAATTACTCACTGGAAATCCGAGAACATTTCCATCAGGTCCTCGGTTTTCAGGGACGAGGGGAAGTCGTAGATCTCAGTGATGTGACCCAAGTCCCCCTCACTGAGCTGGGCCTCCCCATAGCTGGAATAATCCACACTGATCCTCTCGATGCTGATGTCCTTCACTGTCAAATTCCCAACGATCTGGGACGATCCAAACCGAGAATTAAAAAAAAAAAATAAATTTAAAAGGTATTAAATAAGTGATATAATATCAAGTATCAAATAAGTGATATAATATTGATATAAATATATATAATATATAATATACATAATATAATTATATATGCGATCTATAATATAATCATATATATAATTATAGAAATTATATATAATTATATGTATTATATAATTATACATCATATATAATTATATATTATATATCATATATAATTATATATATTATATAGTTATATATCATATATATAATTATATATGTAATATATATGCAATAAATATGTGTATAATTAAGAAATTAAATAAATATAAATATACAGGTAAAAATAGCAAAGGAGATAAATACAATATTTACGAATATTCATCTTTAACGTTAATAAATAAAATATTTTTAAAAATTTTTAAAAAAATAAAATAAAACGAGCCAGGGTTGATCCCAATCCTCACCTCGGCCACTCCAACCCCTCCTGCACCACCCAGGCCATGGAATTTCCTCCCGGGGCCCCGATTTTTCCCCCCCAGTCACCTCTGCCAGCAGCTCTGCCGTGCCCTCCTCCCGGAGGCCGCTCTGCCCCGTCCCCTCCGTGTCCCCTGCAGCCAAATCCAGGCTCCTGCCCAGAGCCTCGGCCACATCCCAGCGCTCCTTGTCCTCCTCTTCCTCCTGGGGCTCCTCCCTGTGCTGGATCTTCTCGGGAGCGCCGGGATCACCCCCGGGAGCAGCCAGAGCCTCCCCTGGCCCTTCCAGAACATTCCCAAGGGTTTTTTGCTCCCCCTGCTCTTGTTTTTCCAGCTTGGGAAAGCTCTGGGCAGCGCCGCTGGGATCGTGCAGTGCAGGTGAGGATTTGTTCCCGTCGCTCTCCAGGCTTTGGTTTTCCAGCTGTGGGGACTCTGCCGCAGCCAGCTGTGGCCAGCTGTGCTTCTCCAAAGGGGAGGAGCTTTCCCCACGCTCCGAGCCTCTGGAATTGTGGCCGGGTTGGTTTTCCCGGCGCTGGAATTGCGCGGTGACGGTGCCGGCACCTCCTGGTGCCTCGGCCGGGAGTTGCTCGTGGGGATGGGAAAAGTCTCTGTCCCGGTTTTCCTGCTCGCTATTCCCGACGGGAGGCACCTTCTCACCACGCACAGGATGCTCAGCGCTGCCTTTTCCTGCATCCTCCTCCTCTTCCTCAGCCTCCTGCCGCCTCCCTCCAGGCTCGCCCTGGCCGTGCCCCGCGGGATTTTTGGGGCAGTTCTCACCTCGCGGAGCCGCATCCCCCTCCCCGGGGCTCTCCCTCTCCCTCCAATTCGCTTTTTTCCGGATCCCTTTGGACACGAACAGGGCTTTGTCCGGCCTCTTCCTGGGCGGCCTGACGATCCTGCCCGAGCCCACGGAGCTGCGGGAATTGTCGCCGTGGATGTCCCCAGGGTGGCGCAGCCGGGGACCCCCCCGGCCCCCCCGGCCCCACGGCTGCGCCGGGCGCTGGGAACGGGCGGGGTTGGCCCCGGGCTTTTGGTCACTCGAGGTCTCCTTGGGAAGCCTGGGAAGGAAGGGATGGTGGGAGGTGAGGGAAGGGCACCCCAGGGATGTGGGGTTTGCCAGAGGAAAAGGAGGAGAAGCATCGAATTCCCAAAGGGGAAAGGAGGAGAAGCATCGAATTCCCAAAGGGGAAAGGAGGAGAAGCATCGAATTCCCAAAGGGGAAAGGAGGAGAGGCATCGAATTCCCAAAGGGGAAATCCCGCTGTTCTTTAGGGTCTGGGAGGTGCCACTGGTAATGGAGACCTTAAATGGGACACGGGGAATTGGTGCTCGATCCCAGGGCTGGAGCTTTTCTGGAGCCAGGCTGGGAATTCTCCAGAACCTCTTCCAGGGCCTGAAGGGGCTTCAAGAGAGTTGGGAAGGGATTTGGACAAGGGATGGAGGGACAGGACACAGGGAATGGCTCCCACTGCCAGGGAACAGGGATGGGTGGGATATTGGGAAGGAATTCCTGGCTGGGGGGCTGGGATGGAATTCCCAGAGGAGCTGTGGCTGCCCCTGGATCCCTGTGAGTGTCCAAAGCCAGGTTGGAGCCCCCTGGGACAGTGGGAGGTGTCCCCAGAAGGTGACAAAGGGCGGCTGGGATGAGTTCTGGGTCCCTCCCAAGGCATTCCAGGATTCCATGATGGTTGCCAGCCCCAAGCCAAGGGAGCCCCAGCTCACCTGACAGCCGAGTGACAAATGACTGTCCTCCTCCTCCAGCCCTCTCCCACCGAGAAGCTGCTCAACAATTCCATGTTTTCCACGGTGCGATGGATCAGGTACCTGAGGCGGCTGGACAGGGGTGGGAAGAGCAGCACTCTGCAAGGAGAGAGGGCTCAGGGCATCACAAACGTGCAGGAGGGGACGGGAACGGTGGAAAAATTTAACAAACCTCGTCCCCAAGTCACTCCCAGCATGGGGTTTAAATCAGAAAAAAGCCGAGTAGGATTTAATGATATTAAAGAGCCCAAATCCCTTCCCAGAGCTGCAGCCAGACACATTTCACACATCAAATGGAGCGTGGGGAGGCTGGGAATGCCTGAGCCCAAGGCCTGGACTCTCATTCCTGCTGTATCCATATGGGAAAGGCTGGGAAGCACCAGCAGAGAGCAGCTCCTGACCCCCTTCCTGCCAGCCTGGCACACTCCAGAAACCAGGAATAAACCAGGAATGGATAAATAAACCCCTGCTCCTGATCCCCTTCCTGCCAGCCTGGCACACTCCACAAACCAGGAATAAACCAGGAATGGATAAATAAACCCCATGTTCAATGTCACTGCTGTCACACACGCTTTGTCCCTGAGCGTTTGAGAACTGCATGGCGAATTTCTTTGCCAAATATTTTAAAAAACAAAAAAAACCAACCAAACAAAAACAAACAAACAAACAAAAAAAAACAAAAAAAACCCAAAAACAAAAAACCAAAGGCACTGAAACAAATATTTAAGGTGACGACAAGCTGAGCCCAGCATTGTCCAACACCTGGGATTGGCCACCTCAAGGGCTCCAAAGGTCACTGGCTTGGGAATAGATCCAGGTGAGCCCAGGGCCTGTAAAAGCCACCAATGGCCACAAAACTCTGCTTGAAGGAGGGGATCCCACACCAGTGCGAGCACAGCCAGACCCCAAACGCTGCTGCTTTCAGCCCCAAAAAAAAACCCTGCAAACCACCAGGCAAAAGTCCCACGGTGTCCCCGGCGCTGCCACTGCCCCCAGCCCGGGCCGGGCACTCACCGCTGGTGCTGCCCCTGCTCCATGAAATGCTGCAGCTCCTCCGAGATCCTGCCCACGAACTCATCCTCGCTGGGCGACAGGAAAACGCCATCCATGGAGCGCAGCGCCAGGGTGGCCACAGGGGGAGCCTGCCGGGGGACAGGGACACACGTGGAGGGACAGCGGGACACGTGGAGGGACAGGACAGCCGCAAACCCCCGCCCATGGGTGCCCAGCATCCCCGTGCAAATTTCATCCACCCCCTGTGCTGGCTCCGGCTGCACCCCGTTATCCCCCATGCCCAAATCTCCAAATCCCCCATTCCCGGCCATCCCAAAATCCCCCTGCCCAGAGTATCCCAATAGCTATCCCCCTGCCCTGGCCATCCCAAAATCTCCAATTCCCGGCCATCCCCAAATCCCCCATCCCTGGCCATCCCAAAATCTCCAATTCCCGGCCATCCCCAAATCCCCCATCCCTGGCCATCCCAAAATCCCCAATTCCCGGCCATCCCAAAATCCCCCTGCCCTGGCCATCCCAAATCCCCCATCCCCGGCCATCCCCAGCATCTCCGCACCCCGTTATCCCCATCCCTGGACACCCCCAGCCCCCATCCCTCTCTCTCTGCCCCCCCTTCTCCTAGCGCACCCCCAGCGCCACGTGCTGCCTCCTGTCCCCATCACCACCATCATCACCATCATCACCCCCCGTTATCCCCCATCGCCCCCATCCCCGGACCCACCGCGCCCCCGCTCCCGCACCCCGGGGTCCCCCCCAGGCTCCGCCTGCCCCGTCCGGGGTCCCCCCGCGTCCTCACCGCCAGGCCCGGCCGAGAAGCGGATGCCGGTGCAGCGCCTGCGCCCGGTGCCGGCTCCTCCCGCTCGATCCCGGCTCCTCCTGCCTGGTCCTGGCTCCTCCCGCTCTGTTCCGGCTCCTCCTGCTCGATCCCGGCTCCTCCTGCCTGGTCCCGGCTCCTCCCAACTTTTCCCGACCGGTCCCGGCTCGTCTCGCTCGGTTTGGGCTCCTCTCGCCCTGTCCTGGCTCCTCTCCTCCATCCCGGTTCTGTCCCTCTCAATCCCGGTTTTGTCCCTCTCGTTCCCGGTTCTTCCCAGCCGTCCCGGCTCCATCCCGGCTCTGCTGTCCCCCAATCCCGCTGCTCAGGGTTCATCCCCCGCTGTCGCGTTCAGCTCCGGAATCGCCGCTGGGGTTGAGGCAGCCGGGGCTGATTCCGGAGCTGCTTTCCTGGGAAACCATCCCGGCCTTTCCCCGAGGAGAGGAGCAGCGTTCCCGTCTGGAGCCAAAGTCAGACATCAACCCCCAGCAGCCACATCCCGTTACCCTCCCCTGCCCTCACTTCCCCCTTTCTCCGTTAAATCCATTCTTCCTAAAATTCCTGATTTTTTCCTTGCTGAAAAATCACTTTATGGACAGCAGTCATTCCCTAGCCCAGCCTGCAATTCCAGCTGGGAAAGCAGCACAATTCCACATCGTCTGCCCAAATCCATCCTGTGAACAATTCCATAAATCCATCCTGTGAACAATTCCATAAATCCATCCTGTGAACAATCCCACATCATCTGCACAAATCACCTGCACAGGGTTTTCATTCCCACTCTCTCCCTGCCTGCCCCAGCCTAACACATTAAAATCATGGAATGGTTTGGATTAGGAGGAACCTCAATTTTTCCCTCTCTACCTGCTGACTCCCACGTGGATTTCCCGCTTTTCCTCCTCTCCCTCTTTGGCAAACATCGCCTTACTCAGGTCCCTCTGCTCCTCACCCAAAAAAAACAAAACCTGTCCCCAGGTCACCCACGGCACATCCAGAGCTCCAGGAAGGGACCTGGGGTTTTTTTTTTTGGGATTACAGAGCAGGGTCAGGCACAAATCCTGCCTCAATCCCTGCTCTGGGATCAGCCCCAGGCTGGAATAATTTCCAGGTGCGTGGAATTTTGGATGGCAGAAGGAAAAAGAGGAGGAGGAAAAGGAGGAAGATGCTTCCTGCTGGAATTACAGAGGAAGGCTGTGCGGGAAAAAAGGGAAAAAAGGGAAAAAAAGGGGAAAAAAGGGAAAAAAGGAGTCAGGTGAACAAGCGGTGTCCGTGCCAAAGGCAGCCCCAGTGACACCAGTTTGGAGCTGTTTCCTTTCCCAGTCTGCCCACAGCAATTCCTGTAACACACCGGGATTTCTTCCAGAGCTCTGCCGCCACCTCGTCCCTTCTGCTGCCGGGTCAGGGCTGCAGCTGGAGGGAGCTGCTGCGGGAAACGGCAGCAATAATTAAATACGTTCATTAAATTCGGTAATTAAATAGTTCAAAACAGGACAAAAGAGAGGCTTGTCCTCATCCTCATCATCCTCATCATTCCCAGCTCCTCAAAGAACGGGCATTGGCAGGAATGTCCCAGTTATTAAAAAAAAAAATAATTAAACTCAGACACACTCGGCCACTCGGCACACCCAGATATCACATCTCTCATATAATAAGTTATTAAAAAAAAATTTAAAAAGAAAATAAAACAAAAAAATAAACTCATACAGTCAGACACACTCAGGCACAACCAGATATCACAGGTCCCTCACATAAAAAGATATTTTTAAAAATTTAAAAAATGAAATAAAAAAGTTTTAAAAACCAAAAAATTATTCAAAAATTAAATAAAATTTAAAAAAATATAAACGCAAGCACACGCAGGCACAGCCAGATATCACATGTGCCTCATATAATAAGTTATTTTAAAAAATTCTTTTTAAATTAAAATTTAAAAAAACCCTTAAATTTAAAAAAATTTTAGACAAATTAAAAAATTAAACAATGTTTTAAAATTAAAAATAAAAAAATAGAAGTTCGAGTACTCGTGCCTGCCGATCAATGAGCAATCGATCGGCAGGCATTAGCAATCGATCTCCGATCCAATCGATCGGCAGGCATGAGCAATCGATCGCCGAGCCGATCGATCGGCAGGCATTAGCAATCGATCGCCGAGTTAATCGATCGGCAGGCATTAGCAATCGATCGCCGAGCTGATCGATCGGCAGGCATTAGCAATCGATCGCCGAGCTGATCGATCGGCAGGCATTAGCAATCGATCGCCGAATTAATCGATCGGCAGGCATTAGCAATCGATCTCCGAGCTGATCGATCGGCAGGCATTAGCAATCGATCTCCGAGTTAATCGATCGGCAGGCATGAGCAATCGATCGCCGAGCTGATCGATCGGCAGGCATTAGCAATCGATCTCTGAGCTGATCGACCGGCAGGCATTAGCAATCGATCTCCGAGTTAATCGATCGGCAGGCATGAGCAATCGATCGCCGAGTTAATCGATCGGCAGGCATGAGCAATCGATCTCCGAGCTGATCGATCGGCAGGCATTAGCAATCGATCGCCGATCCAATCGATCGGCAGGCATGAGCAATCGATCGCCGAGCTGATCGATCGACAGCCATTAGCAATCGATCGCCGAGCTGATCGATCGACAGCCATTAGCAATCGATCGCCGAGTTAATCGATCGGCAGGCATTAGCAATCGATCTCCGAGCTGATCGATCGGCAGGCATTAGCAATCGATCGCCGAGTTAATCGATCGGGAGGCATTAGCAGCCGATCGCCGATCGATCGATGGGCAGGCAGTGGCAGTCGAGTGCCGCAGGACCGTCCCCGCAGTGGTGAAATGCACACGGGCAGGGGGCGCAGCTCTTTTGTGTCGCCTGTATTGACACACCCGCTCCGGGGGGGGGTCCCCACGGGTCACGGGCAGCCCCGACGGGCGATCCCGGGCAGCAGGAACTCAGCTCTGCTGGGCACCACAGCTGCGCCCTCCGTCCTCACACGAGTCCCAATAGAAACCAGGGTCTCCTCCTAGTCCAGGGGTGCCATATCGATCGGTGATCTTAGGTCATGGCGACAAGGCAGGAGAGCCCTGCTTGGGGATTTCATCTTCTCCGCTCTTTTCCCTACCTGCAGGACCATTTTCAGTTTTCGGTGTTATACTCGCTCGTTGTTTTTAGCGTTTTTTTAATTACTGAGTTGTGTCCCATGAGCACTCGCGGTTTTCTCATTTGCCAGGCACCATTTTGGGAGCAGCGAAGGCGTCACCGACGGGAAGGAAAGGGCAGAGGGGCAGGGCAATTCCAGGGAGTGGAACCAGAACAGAACAACAACAATTAACATAAAACCAGGCTGCTTTCCACAGTTAACAGAACATTTACAGAACAAACTTAGGAAATTGTTCCTAACAGTGGCAGGAATGTCCCGGCAGTGGCAGGAATGTCCCAGCAGTGGTGGAAATGTCCCAGCAGTGACAGAAATGTCCCAGCAGTGGTGGAAATATCCCGGCAGTGACAGGAATGTCCCAGCAGTGGTGGAAATGTCCCAGCAGTGACAGAAATGTCCCAGCAGTGGTGGAAATGTCCCGGCAGTGACAGGAATGTCCCGGCAGTGACAGAAATGCCCCAGCACTGGCAGGAATGTCCCGGCAGTGGCAGGAATGTCCCGGCAGTGACAGGAATGTCCCGGCAGTGACAGGAATGTCCCAGCACTGCTGGACACCTTCCCACCACTCTTTTCCCATCCCAAGCTCAAGGGAAGGGAATCCTCCCCAGCCCGAGTGGAGTTGCACACTCAGGAAGGGAATTCTGCGGGGGAGAGGAGCCCGGAGAAATCCTCCCCAAGGCCACCTCGTGGTTTTCCACCTGCAGGGGGTGGCCGGGGCTGTGCCCAGCCCCGGGCTCGGTGCTGTCGCGGTGGAAGGACACCAGCTCGTTGCTGAATGTCACCGTCTCCACCGCACTGCCGGGGCAGCCCCAGCCCAGCAGGGAGGCGAAAGCCCGGCGGAATTCCGCGTTGAAGGCGTAGATGATGGGGTTGAGGGCGGAATTGGCCCAGCCCAGCCAGGTGAAGGTGCTGAGCACGGCCCCGCTGACACAGGGGACGCGGAGCTCGTTGTCGCAGAAGGGCAGCAGGCAGTTGAGCACGAAGAAGGGCAGCCAGCAGCACACGAAGACGCCCATGATGATGGAGAGGGTCTGCAGCACCTTGGTCTCCTTCTGGAGGGAGTTTTTCAGGGAGGTTTCCCCAGGGCAGCTCCGGGCGGGTCCGGGTCTCTCCAGGGAGGAGATGGCGCGGAGCTGGCGCCGGGCCGTGCGGAAGAGGCGGCCGTAGGTGGCCAGCATGATGGCAACGGGGATGTAGAAGCTGATGAGGGACGAGGAGATGGCGAAGGTCCCGCCGAGGCTGAAATCACAGCTCTCCTCCTCCAGCGAGCCATTAAATCCCAGCTGCTCTCGGCCGGGCAGCTCCCGGTCCTTGTGCCACTGCAGCTGCACGGGGATGAAGGAGATGAGGAGGGACAGCAGCCAAGCCACGCCGATGGTGACAAAGGCCACGCGATGTGTCACCCTCCTCTGGTAGCCAAAGGGGTTGGCGATGGCCCAGTAACGCTCGACGCTGATGAGGCAGAGGTGCAGGATGGAGGCCGTGCAGCACATGATGTCAAAAGCCACCCACAGGTCACAGAAAGCCCCGAAGGGCCAGGAGCCCAGCACGTCGGTGGCCGCTCGCCAGGGCATCACCAGCACGGCCACCAGCAGGTCGGACACGGCCAGGGACAGCACGAAGAGATTGGTGACCCTGGAGCGCAGGTGGGGGAAGCGGAGCACGGCCGCGCACACCAGGGCGTTCCCCAGCAGCGTGCCGAGGATGAGGAGGGACAGGCAGGCGGCTGCCACCACCCGCAGCCACAGCGGGGAGCGGCTTTGTCCTGCCCAGATGGTGGCATTGAGCACCAAGAGCCCAGCTCCTCCTGCCCGGGGGTAAAACCCGGCCATGGCTTCCCCGGGTATCCGGTCCTGTGGGGTGGACAGGGATGGACACGGGGATGGACACGGGGATGGACAGGGATGGACACGGGGATGGACACAGGGAGGGACAGGGATGGACACAGGGATGGACGATGAACATTGGAGGTTTCTCAGCTCAAGTCTCCCTCAGCATCCAGAGCCCGTTTTCCCCATTTCCCTGCTCCCACAGCCCCAGCTGCAATCCAGTCCCGCTGCCAGCACAGAAATGCTCGAAGCTCTCAATCCTCTCCAGGTCTCTGCTGGCGGCGTTTGGGTTTTCCCTCCCAATTCCCTTCCTCTGCTGCTCCCAGGAGCCAGCACTCACCTCCAGGGCTGGGGAGCCTTTGCTGCAAATCTTCCTCCCTCTGCTCTCTCCTCTTCACCTGCTGGTGATCCTGTGCCCGCTGCAGAATTCCCAGATCCCTTCCTTGGCTTGGGACTCGCTGCTGGGAGCAAGAGGGGTCTGAGCTCCCTCCCTGCTCCCAGACCCGGCTGCTCTTCCCTCTGAGACAAATCCCTCTGGATTTCACTCGGGTGGGATCTGGCTCTGCCTCCCGGAGCTGGGAGAATTTGTGGATCCACAGGGTGAGTCACTGGGAATTCGGTGAGAGGGTTGAAGGGGAAAAATAATCATTCCAGTCTGATTTGAGGGTCCTCAATGCAAATGAGCACAGAAATTGACTGGGATTTCTGCATAAAAGATACCTGATTTCACTGCCCAGGCACTGAGTCACAGCTCAGAGATGACCCCAAACCAATCACACCTCCCTGCCCTGAGCTGCTGCAAACCTGGCATTTACTGTCACTGCAAAATTTCTTCTCCAGGAAAATAAAAATAGGAAAAAATCCACATCTAAAGATCCTGTACAGACCTGGAAGTTTTTTTCTCTCTGAAAGTCTCACACAAAGCAGCCTCAGACCTTTTTTTCAGCAGAACCAGTGAGGATGTTGAACATCACCTGGATAAGTTTTTAAATCCTTAATAAATGGATTTTACTTTCAGTAAAGTGGTGTAAATTCGCTTCTCTTTCAAGCTCATCACTAATTCCCAGCTTGTTCCACATCAGCTTTCACTCAGGGATAACTGAAAACATCAACCTGAAAGTCAAGATGCTTTTCCAGTCAGGTGTGGATGTGGCACTTGGGGACACGGTTTGGGGGTGGCTTTGTGGCAGTGCTGAGGCCACACTTAGACTTGATGCTCTTGGAGGTCTTTGCCAACCTTAACAACTCTAAAATTTTCTATTTTGGAGCTCCCGTGGAGGAGGAGCTGATTTGTATCTCCAAGGAGGAATTCCTGGGAGCCTCCTGGCTTGGGATGTGCCACCATGAGCTGCCACTGCCACCCTGTGCTGTGATTTCCTGAGGGGACAGATCAGTGTCACCCTGCCCTGTGTGACACATCACAGATCAGTGCCACCCTGCCCTGTGTGACACATCAGTGCCACTCCTACCCTGTCACAGGTCAGTGCCACCCCTGCTGTGTGTGACACATCAGTGTCACCTGCTCTCTCTTGAGGAGAGCCCTCGTACAAAAGTGAGGTGGGGAAAAGCAGGACAGGCTTTGCAAATCCTGGGCACAACTCGAGCTGGTTCAGCTCGAATTAATTCCCTCTGTGCCCAGAGCATCCCTGACCCTGCATTTCCCGGTCACCTCGGGGGAAAAGAGCCACCAGAGCACCGTGAGCAGGCTCTGCTGAGCCCGGATCCATCACCCCGGGATTGCTAAACCCGAATCCATCACCCCGGGATTGCCGAGCCCGGATCCATCACCCCGGGATTGTTAAACCCGGATCCATCACCCCGGCATCGCTAAACCCAAATCCATCACCCCGCAATTGCTAAACCCGGATCCATCATCTCGGGTTTGCTAAACCCGGATCCATCACCCTGAGCCGGCTCTGCTGAGCCCGGGGAGAGCACGACCTGTCCCGAGCCATTCCCAACACGGAGCCGATATTCCCTGGAGGACACAGCCCGGGCTCGCTCCCGGGTGTCGGGGCGCTCGCTGTCCCCGTGTCACGGGGTTTAATTAACCCTCATTAGCGGCGCCGCCCGGGGCTGTTCCAGGGAGCGAGGGTAGATGGCACCAGCGGCGGCGCACGGAGCAGCGATTCCTGCCCTCGGGAATTCGGGATTGCAGCGCAGGAAAAGCGCCGAGCTGGGTCAGGGCAGGGCAAGGCTCTTCCCCAGAGAGGGCGGAATAAAAGCGGGACAGCTCGCAGGGAATGGGCACGGCCCGAGGCTGCCGGAGCTCCAGGGATGTTTGGATGCTCCCAGGGATGCACGGGGTGGGATTTTTGGGATGTCCGGGTCCTTTCCCGCTCTCACTCCCAGGGATGCTCGGCCCTCTGCGCCCCACGGGGCATTTTCCTCCCAATCCCTGCTCTGGGCACAAAAATTTTCAGGATCTCAGGGGGCAGAAACGAACCCCGGGATGCTGTCACTGCTGTCCCGGTGAGCAGCGATGGCAGCGACCTGTGACAGGGCAGGGTGGCACTGATCTGTGATGTGTCACACACAGCAGGGGTGGCACTGATGTGTCACACAGGGCAGGGTGACACTGATCTGTCCCCTCAGGAAATCACAGCACAGGGTGGCAGTGGCAGCTCATGGTGGCACATCCCAAGCCAGGAGGTTCCCAGGAATTCCTCCTTGGAGATACAAATCAGCTCCTCCTCTACAGGAGCTCCAAAATAGAAAATTTTAGAGTTGTTAAGGCTGGCAAAGACCTTCAAGAGCATCAAGTCCAAGTGTGGCCTCAGCCCCCAAACCGTGTCCCCAAGTGCCACATCCACACATTTTGAACCCCTCCAGGGACGGTGATTCCACCCTTCCAGTGCCTCACATTTTCCATGAAGGATTTCATCCCAATTTCCAACCTAAACCTCCCCTGGCACAACGTGAGGCTGTAGGAAAGGATCTGGTGTGGGATCCCATTTATCAAATTTCTGAGCATTTTGGACCACACCTGGTGCAGAAATTCGGGTTCTGCTGTCACAGGCAAACCAAACCCAGCAGCTCCTCCTGGGAGAGATCAAATCTCCTCCCCTGAGGAACCTGCATTATTTTATAATCAACAGTTCCTTTTAATCCAGGCTCAAGTTAAGCACTATTTTAAACATCTCTCCAGCATGAAAAGATTCCCGTTTGGTGGCAATTCAGCTCGAAGGTTTTTATATTTAATTTCCTCACCCAGCAAGAGGCTGCCCTTGATTTCTTTTCCCTGCTGTCTCACCAAAATATCCTGAAAATTCTCCATTTCAGGCACCCTGATTACATCCCCCACTCTGCATCAAAGGCAGAAAATTACCAGCCACTCCAAATAAAGCAGCAGCTGCTCGGGTTTAACTCCTAAATGTCATTTCCAGCACAGCTGATGAATCCCAGGATTACAGGGGAGAGTTCATTCCTGCAGGAATCCCTTTGGATTTCCAGGGAAGGGACAATTCTGAGAGCAGGGGAGAAAGGAGGGAGAGTCAGACCTGAAAAACAAAAATCCAGGTGGTAGGTGAGAGCTGAGCCCTGTAAAAAATCCATGGGAGCATTCCAGGGATCAGATCAAACCTCAGAGGAAACAGCATCAATAGTCTGGGAATTCCAGGTTTAGGCATTGTGGTTTTAGAGGGAAATTTGTTTTTTTATACACCAGGCCACTCAATTTACATCGATTTTCTTCAGGCAGAGAGAAAACCAGTACCAGGCTCCAAATCTGGGCTGCTTAACTACAATGAGAACAAGAAGCTGGGTGGAAAACTGTCCCAAAATCAGCTTTAGGAATTGTCTGCTACAAAACCAAGGGGTTCATTAGAACTGATTTCCTTTTCTCCATGGGCAAAGGGCTGTGACTGTGAGCCTTGAAAGTGCAGGTTTGAGATGCAGAGTGATAAAAAAGAAGGGGGAAGATAAGGAAAAGCAGGAATTGTGTCCAAAATGACACCAGGAACGAAGGTGGTGCCACCCAAAAAGCAGCAGAGGCTGCTCAGGAAAAAAGAGACAAATTATTAAATTATTAAATGTGGTAATTTTAATAACGGGCTTTTTAAAGCCAGGTTAGATAAAGTCTGGTGGAGCAGTTGCTCGGTTTGGGCTTGGATAAAGCAGCCCAGGACTATCCCTGGATTCCAGCACAGCTGGAACAACAGCTGGAACAGGGAAAAAGCACAGGAGAACCCAGAGCCCCTCGGGTCCCTCCCCTCCCCTGTTGTCACACACAGGCAGAAAACACCGAGGGTTTTTCTCCCGTTTACTTCCAGAGGAAAGGAACACAGAGCTTCATTGTACATCATTCCATGGGGAACTGGGAGCTGCAGCCTCCCCCTGCCCCTGGCAGGAACCTGCACTGCTGAGTGGGGACAGAGGGGACACAGCCCCTGGGGACACCCCCAGGACACGGGGACACCCCCAGGGACATCCCCTGGCCCTGGGCTGGGGCTGAGTGGGCAAGAAATGATCACCAGGAGGGGAAACTCCAGCCCTCAATTCCCATTATCCCAAAGTGCCACTGAGGAATGGAGCTTGGAGAGGCAGCGTGGAAGTGCAGGAATACATTCCCAGTGTGCAGGAATACATCCCAATGGTGCAGGAATACATTCCCAGTGTGCAGGAATACATTCCCAGTGCTGGAATACACCAATTGGTGCTAGAATACATTCCCAGTGGTGTGGGATACATTCCCAGTGGTGTGGGATACATTCCCAGTGGTGCAGGAATACATCCCAATGGTGCTGGAATACTTTCCCAGTCAGGGATTTGGGCACAGGGCTGGTGATCATCCACAGGCAGCCAGGCACTCCCCTGCCACGCTCAGGAATCCCAGGGAAGGGCACATTCCCCTCCTGGAAGCTCCATTTTTCAGGGATTTGGGTTTCCCACACTTCCATGTGCACACGAGGGGTAAAAAGTGACCTGCAAAAGATGAGGGGAGAGGCAGCCCTGGTGTGGTGCTCGGGGTTTTGTGCATCAAAAACATCCACAGGGGCTGGGTTTGGGGTTTTGTGGGAACACACAATCCTGTGGGACTGCAGTGCCAGGGCTGAAGGCAAAGCCAAGGCTGTTCCCTGGAGCTGTGCTCTCCCAAGGGATCCTTTCTCTTCCCAGCCCAAATCCCTCCGTGGCAGCTCAGAGCCCTCACCCTGCAGATCCCAACAAGTTTGGCTTAGAGGGAGGATATAAAAACAGCCACCAGCTCCAATTTCAAGAGCCAGCAGAAGAGGCAGCACCCAGCCCTGGCCACAACAGCCTGAAACTCCTCTGGGGGAATCTTTTGCAGGTCTCCCTTTTAAGGCCTTAGTGTCATTACAGAGAGAGGGATTCTTTTGTCTTGTGCTTGCCATTGCTGCCCCAAAATCTCCTCAAACTGAGCAGTTCCAGTGCCTGGCTGTCAGTGCAGGATCCAGAGGGAGGGACACAACAACCACCAGGTGCTGAAGCTTGCTTAACTGATGTGCCAAAGTGTTCAAAACAACCACACAAACAGCCAAATGTTGAGCCACTGCAACGCTGCTGCTACTCAGATTCTCAACACCAGCCACAGCAAAGGAAGAGAAATCAAAATCAAACCCAAAACCGAGCACTGATATGGACACAGAAGAGTTTTATCTTCGCTGGAGTTGTGTTCCCAGGATGTGGCAGTGACTTGGGGTCACACGAGGCAGATCGAGACCAGTGCAGATGTTGGCACAGAGATGACAAACACCAGCTGGGGCCAGGTCCAGAGTGGATTGTCATGGCAGGAGCTCCTGCTGCTGAGCAAAGACAGATCCAGAAGGACAGGGGGGTGTCCCCCTCTCCTTGGAAGTTCTGGTCATGAGTTAAGGAACATTGAGACAACTTCCCAAACTGCAGCAACAGGAATTCTGTTGGCTCTTCAGAGATTCAGTCCCAGAGCTGTTTTGGGTTCAGAAGAAGCAGAGGGAGTCTTTTGTGCCAGATCTGAGAAGAGAATTGCAACAGAGATCAGAACTCATCAAAAACATTCACAACCATCCAACAAAATTCCAGAGTGCCTCAACACATCCACAACCATCCAACAAAATTCCACAGTGCCTCCAGACATCCACAACTACCCAAAAAAATTCCAGAGTGCCTCAACACATCCACAACCACCCAACAAAATTCCACAGTGCCTCCACACATCCACAACCACCCAACAAAATTCCACAGTGCCTCCACACATCCACAACCACCCAACAAAATTCCACAGTGCCTCCACACATCCACAACCATCCAACAAAATTCCACAGTGCCTCCACACATCCACAGCCATCCAGTAAAATTCCAGAGTGCCTCGGTGCTTCCCTGCTCAGCTCCATCCCCTGGAAGCACATGCTCCATGTTTGATAGGGAATTCTCTGGAAATTGAGGTTATGTCCTGCCCAAACAAAAGGAAAACTACACAGCCAATCCTGTGGGACTGCTCATGAACAGAATCCCAAAAGGAAAACTGAAACTGTCCAAGACAGGTGTAGGGAAAGCTCAGTTCAAGCCCATAAACTCTGGTCATTCATTGTTACTAAATCACAGGATATCCTGAGTTGGAAGGGACCCAAAAAGGCCATTAAAAAATAATAAAGTATTATTTACCGTTCTTATTTTTTATTTATTTATCAGTAAATAAAGCCCAGTTTAAGCACATAAAGAGCACTCCAGGGAAGATGCTGAGGGCTGGATAAATCCTGCCTGTTTTATCCCTTCCAACACTGCCTGGCTTTGTAAAACTTTGTTCAATTTAAAAAGCAATCAGTCCAAGCAGCAGCTCCCTCACAGAGCCTTCAGCTCTCCCTGCACCCTTGGCAAAGCATCCAGGCAGAATTCCCAGCTCTCCCAGGATTTGGTTTAGCTGTGCTGAACCAGGATGATCCAGGCAGAATTCCCAGCTCTCCCAGGCCTGGTTTAAGCCCTGCTGACCCCTGAGCTGCTCAGGGCTGTCTCAGTCCCCCAGAGCAGCTCCCTCCCAGGCCCTGCTGCCATTCCCACCTCCAGCAGACACAGAGAGCTGCTCCAGCTCAGCTTCCAGCTCAGCATCCGACATGGGGGCACTCAGCACCTTCTGGGGAACGGGAGGCAGATCCAGGGAATCCTTGCTGGAGTCCTGCAGGAGACTGTCCAGCTCCTTCTCCAGCTCCTCAGAGTCCATCTCTGCAGATTAAAGAAAACATTTCAGCTCCAAGGAGAATTGAGTGGCATCCTCACAGCACAGAGATCAAAGCAGAGCCGTTATTCCTCCTCATTGTTACTCACAAGGAATTTCCTGTACTTCTTTAAAAGGACTGAAAATTCGGTCCTGATCTCAGGGAGAATTTTTTTTCTTGGCACTGAGGCCAAGAAGCTCTGGCACCTTTCAGCAGAGGCAAACAAGCTGCAGCAACAGCCAGGCCAGAGGAAAACGCTCATCACTTCAAAAAAACAAAGCAGCAGCCACCCTAAAAATAGATTTCAATCAACATTACACAGCTTTGAACTGAAATCCAGCCCCAAATGGGGACCGTGAGGATTTGGAGATGAATAAACTGTGAGAGGGGAGAACTCCCTGCTCCCCATTCCAGCCAAGGAATGGAATTTTGGGAAGAGTTTACTCCCCCCAGGAATCTGCTGAATGTGGGGAGGGAACAGGGAAAGGGATGGAGCAGGGAAAGGAGGGAGCAGGGAAAAGGGGGAGCAGGGAAAAGGGGGAGCAGGGAAAGGAAAGAGAAGAAGAGGAGGGAGCAGGGAAAGGGGGAGGAGGGAAAGGGATGGAGCAGGGAAAGGAACAAGAAGGAAAAGAGGGAGCAGGGAAAGGAGGAAGCAGGGAAAAGGGATGGACCAGGGAAAAGGGATGGACCAGGGAAAAGAAAGAGAAGGAAAAGAGGGAACAGGGAAAAGGGAGGGAGCAGGGAAGGGATGGAACAGGGAAAGGAAAAGCAAAGGATAAAAAGCCCAGGACATACCCAGACCATTGATCCCCACTCCAGCCAGAGTCTGGGCCACTTCATCTTGAGTGTCACAAAGCTGAGGTAAAACAAATAAAGATTAGAAATTAATTTCGTGCCCTGTTGTAGCTGCTTTATCAAAAGCAGAAACAACAACAACAAAAAAAATCAGAAGTTGACCTAAAGGCAGCAGGAATTAGTGGAGAAGACATTTCCACCTTGGTTTTCACCAGGAACATGAAGATGAAATATTATTATTTCATCTTAACAAATAACAGGACCAAGCGTGGCACATTTGAGGATCAAACCCAAACCAGAATTTCACAGTGGGAGTAAAAAAAATCTCTCTCTGATTTGAGCTTTTTCACAGAAATAAAGAGTTGGAATTGCACATTCAGGAAGCTGGAGACCAAAACATCTCAGCCACTCCATTTTGCAGCCCCTCAGCTCAAGTCTCACTTTGAGCTGATGGTGCTAAAAAATTAATCCTTGGCTTTTTTCACAGCAGCTCAGGCAGCTCTGCTCACTTCAATTCCTGCAGAATTAACTCCTCTCCCTCACTGAAATGCAGATTACAAAATTACAGAATTAACTAGGTGGGAAAAGACCTTTGAGATCAAGTTCAAACTATGGGGAAAAAAAAGCAAACAATAAAATAAAATGAAATAAAATAGATTAAAAGAAAATTTTAAAATAAAAATATAAAAAAAATAAAATAAAAATAAAATAGAATTAAAATAAAATAGAACAAAATAGAATAGAATAAAATAGAATAAAATAAAAATGAAAATAAAATGGAATAAAATAAAATAAAATATGTAGAATAAAAAAATAAAACAAAAACAGAATAAAAGCAGAACACAACCAAACAAAAATAAAACAAAATAACAAAATGAAATAAAATGAAATGTCAGGCTGTTTCATGCACACAGTTGCATTCCAGCTTCCAAAGGTCTGATTTGCATTTTTAATAAACCTAAAGACTTTCTAGGAAAGCTGGGTGCTCCCCCAATACTCCTGATCCAAAAACCCCTCAAAAAGCACAAATTTAAAATAAATTAAAATACAGAACAGCAAAACATGAAGACACAGAAATCTCCTTCTTGCTGATGTTTTAGCAGAAAATTAAGTCAGTTTGCTTTGGTGCCATAAAGGGAAAAAAAACATAAATAATTAAAAGCAACCAAAGGATTATTAATTAATGAATATCTGGGAATATCCACACTCCCCTGGCTGCTCCAGTACCTCTTGGATCTGATCCACCAGGTTCTCTGCCCTCTCCACTGTCACATCCTTCATGGAAAGCTTCAGAGCTCCCACTCCAGCCTGGTAGGCATTAAACACCTGGAAATTCAAAATAAAAGAGATCAAGATCTGCCCAAGAACTCCAGCCTGGAAGGCATTAAATGACTGGAAATTAAAACTAAAAGAGATGAAGAGGCACAATGCTGATGGACATCAGGCTGGTAGGCATTAAATAACTTGAAATTAAAAATTAAAGACAAAGATGCACAAAGCTGATGAGGTCCAGCCTGAAATACTTTGAAATTAAAAATAAAGACAAAGATGCACAATGCTGATGAAAACAGGGGCAGCTCCTCTCCAGAGCTGCTTCCCAAGCAGGACCCTGAGAGACACGAGAGGAAATGGAGGAAATTCCCAGGGTAAATCCCAGCCCTGAGGTGAAGGATGAGAGAAAGAGAGGGGCAGGAGGAGCTCGGGGCAGGGAGGGAAAAAGAGGGAAAAAGGGGGGAAAAGGGAGAGGGAAAAAGAGAGAGGGAAACAAGGGAACAGGGGAACAGGGAAACTGGGAGGGAGGCAGGGAGGAGCTCAGGGCAGGGAGGCAGGGAGGAGGGGAATAAGGGAGGGAAGGAGGCAGGCAGGGAAGGAGGGAGGGAGGGAGGGAGGGAGGGAGGGAGGGAGGGGGAGAAGGGAGGAAAGGAGGCAGGCAGGCAGGGAAGGAGGGAGGGAGGGAGGGAGGGAGGCAGGCAGGGAGGCAGGCAGGGAAGGAGGCAGGGAAGGAGGCAGGGAGGCAGTGAAGGAGGAAGAGAAAGAGGCAGGGCAGGCAGGGAGGGAGGCAGGGAAGGAGGGAGGGAGGGAAGGAGGGGAAGAAGGGAGGGAGGGAAGGAGACAGGGCAGGCAGGCAGGGAGGCAGAGAAGGAGGGAAGGAGGCAGTGAAGAAGGGAGAGAAGGAGGCAGGGAAGGAGGGAAGGAGGGAAGGAGGGAGGGAGGGAGGAGCCCACGGTACCATCTGGTCGGTCTGGGAGGCGTAGATCCGATCCAGGATTCCCTGCACCGCGTCCAGCTTGGAGTGCAGCTCCTCGATTCGCCGCTCCGTCCTCCGCTTCGACTTGAGGCACCTCAGGGCCTGGCCGGGGACACAGACACACACAGCTCACGGCACAAGGAGATCGGTGCACGTGTTAAATATAAATTGTATTCTTGGCTTCTTGCAAATGTTCAAATGAATGCCGTGTGGGGAAGGATAAGGAGTGGACGGGAAGGTCTCACAGATGTGTGTGTGGAACAGAAAGATCTCTGAATGTAGAAGCAGAAGAAGGAATAGAAATGAAAGCAAGTTTTGATACAGAAGAATTGCTGAGCCAGTCTGACTGGGTAACTAAAGATAAAATGACTTAGAAGGGGTTTTTATGGCTCAAAGCAAAAGATAAATCCACCTCAAACAAAAGATGTTTTTACCAAGCAAAAAGATTTTCACAGGCAGACAATAATGCCAATGTTGCAAGTAGAAAGAAAAGATCTCAAGATTTTCCACTGTGATAAAACTGAAAAAGAACTTCTAACTTAAACTGTTAACACTGTGACTTTTTGTGATTGTAAAACAGTGACATGGATCTGGTAATGTTGGTATTTATGATAGGCTACAGGTAACAGCAAAGGTATTGATTGTTTCAGCTCTTGCAGTGCTCTATGTACAATGCTGGAAAACTCTGCTGTATGAATTTAGTTCCTTTTAGTTCTGCTAATGAACAAAACTTAGAAATAGTAGGGTGATAAATATATTTTTTCTTGGATTATAACATGGTGATGTAAAAAGCTCTTGTTCATGTAATTAACTCAGAGAATGGTAAAAAGATAATAAAAAATTTCTTTTCACATTCTTGGATGAAGACAGGGGTGATGAACACCAGAACTCCAGGGAAGGAATTTACTGATCTCCATTATCAAGAAGGAGCCACAAGGAGAAAAAAAAAATTATTTACAGGTTGGGGGTGGTTGATTTTGAATAATGCATGAAGATCTATGGATATGGAACAGGTTGATGCATTTAAAGAAGTGTTTTCTGAGTTAGGCTAAAGCACCCAGCTGTTGTCACCTTTTGCTTTGTCTCTTATTGTCTTTTACTAAACCTTTTAAAACTTACCTAGGAAATTGAAAGGAAGGAAAAAACCTAGGAAATTTTACCTAGGAAAAACTGAAAGTGAACATCGTTTTTCACAGCTCAGCTCTACACACAAATCTGAGAAGTCTCCCCCTCCCCTGGGTTTATTCCTGCTTCAAAATTCCTGTTGGCACCACGGGAAAATTGGGATGAAGCTCAGAAAATGGCCAAGTGTCCTCCATGCTGAACTCCTGGGTTCATCCTGGATCACTTGGGTGGTATCCAGCAAAAAAATTCCTGGAGGCCTGCTTTGGAAAGGTCAGGTCATCTGAAATTTTCCAGTTGGCATCTGCAGCTATTCACATTCCCACCTTTTTTACTTCAAAATGCAATCCTTGGGGAATTTCACCCTGATTAAAAGCATGTATTTGTAAACATAAAGGAAGGAGGGAAAAGCAGAGAAAGGTTGTGAAATATGTGTTTGTGTAAAACTTGCTCAGAAATTACCATCTCAAGGACAAAATAAAAAAAAAAAAAAAGCCAGGAGTTGGATTTTGATGATTCTGAGTGGGTCCCTTCCAACTTGGGATATTCTGAGATTGGGAGTGTCATTAAAAAAAGCCCAAAACAACCAGGAATCCCTGAGGCACACACAGAACAAGTGGGTTTAAGAGTTTATTTCCCTTCCTCATCTCACTCTGGAAAAATAAATCCTTCACCTTAAGGAGTTTTGGCTTCAGAGCCACCATTCCAACACCCCTGGGATGAAGCCCCCCAAATTTAACCCTGGGCATGATCTGCAGTTCTGCAGCAGCTCCAGGACATTTCCCTGCCAGTTCCACTCACCAGCTGCTTCTTCCCAGCTCTGCAAGCACTCCTGGCATCCTCTTTACATCTGGAAGATTGGAAAAAGGAAAATTCTTCCTTATTTTACAAAAGGAAACTTCTTCCTTATTTTACAAAGCACAACCACCCTCTCCCTCTCTCTGAAGGGACCACATTTTGGACACAACCACCCTCGAACCAGTGTTGATTCCCACAAGTCCTTGAATGAATTCCAAATCCTTGCAAAACGTTGCTCACAGCCATTCCCTGCACCTTGTTTTCCTAGGGAGCAGGGAACAAAGGCTGGGAAAGCTGTGAGTGGGCTGTGAGTATTTTGTTTAAGAACAGGAAAGAACACCACGACAAAGCAGTTTCTAATTGTGTTCCAAACTTCTACATCCCAAAGTTCTGAACCCCACAGATGTTTTTTTCCCACCACCCTTCCCCAAATTACTTCTCTGCTTCCTGGGAAAGGGACTCCACCTTCTGTGACAGCAGCTGCTCACTCTGCATCAGCTGATAAACTCCAATGTCCACGTCATTCATTGGGGACACCTTGGCGTGGAGGCCTCGGGCAAACTTCACAATCTGAAATCACAGCAGCACAGCCTGGAGTCACTTCCCAAAAAATCCCAGCTAGGAATACTTTCACTTGGAAGGAAGGAAAAGAGGTTTTTGCACTGCCAGTTGGAGTCATGAGGATGTCCCAGTCACCACTAGGCAGGATCAGGATCAGCAGTGTGGAAACAAAAAGCCTTAATGGAAGATTTAAAGATTTAAACCTGGAAGATTTATAGCTGTCCCTGGATTCTGGAAGTGGATGGGAATGTCAGACTCCCAAGGACTTCAGAACATTACAGGGAAAGTGGAACCTCAGAGCTGAGTGCCTGCACATCTGCAGGAAGTGACAAACAGGAAAAGCTTTCCAAAAAAATGTGGAATTCCATGCTGATTCCAGAGCTGTGGAGTTTGTGCAGTTGGGAATAGTCAACCTGCAGGGTCTGCCATGTTTTTAACTCCTGAATTAAATGGGAATTATTATAAATAATTTCAAGAACCTGCCATGCCAGAACGAGGATTTCTCATCACCTACAACCAGGTAACAACATTGCAGCAGGTGGAATTTACCTTTGCAAGCAGAGAACACCCACTTTAACCAAAACGGCTCAAAATCCACTTCTCTGCAGGCAGGTGGAACTCAAGACAGGGATGATACCACCCAAAAGCAGTCACCTGGACCCTGTACCTTCTCTCCATTCTGCTCCAGGATGGTGACCCTCTTCTCCTTCTGCAGTTGCAGCAGTAACAGGTAGAAGGTTCTTTCATCAGGGCAGAGCCCGGCACAGAGGGAACGGAGCTCGGACAGGGCGACCACGGGGTGGGAGGAGAGGGCAGAGCTCTGGTACAGGCGATAAACTTCCTCTGCTTTCTCCTGCAACAAATCCAGGGGGTGCTTTAGCATTTCATCTTTTGTGTTTTATCAAATTCTGGACTGCGTTAGTGCAAAATTCTGAACTGCATATGGAGTGGTGGTTACCGGCTCACGTAAAACAATCGCTCTTAAAACAGAAAAAAAACAGTTCCTCTAAAAAAAAACCACAAAAAATAATCCCTCTATAAAACCCACAAGAAATAACCCATCTAGGAAAACACAAAAAAACAGTCCCTCTAAAAAAACACTGAAAACCAATCCCTCTAAAAAAAACTCACACAAAGAAAATCCCCCTAAAAAACACCAAAAACCGATCCCTCTAAAAAACCACAAAAAATAATCCCTCTAGAAAAACACAAAAAAACCAGTCCTTCTAAAAATCCACACAAAACAATCCCTCTAAAAAACACCAAAAACAATCCCTCTTAAAAAACACAAAAACCAGTCCCTCTAAAACCACACCAAAAACAATCCCTGTAAAAAAAACACCAAAAATAATCCCTCTAGAAAAACACACAAAGAAAATCCCTCTAAAAAACACCAAAAAACCAATCCTTCTAAAAAACCACCAAAAACAATCCCTCAAGGACACCCTACAGCCTCAGGCCACAAAAAGCATAAACAAAAGTGAGTTCTGGGGAAGCAGACTGAAGGTAAATTACTTCATTATCTGAATTAATAATTGGACAATTAACCCCTGATATGTAAATGGACCAAACTTGTAATTATCTAAAAAACTCATGACCATCTCAGGTGGAGCCCCTCTCAGAGGATTTGACTGCCCAAGGTGTATCTGTTAAAAGTCTTTAATAAATCCCCACTTTATTCTCTTTATTTTGTCTGGTCTCTGTTCTAGGAGCCACTCCATGGCATCACATGGATGCTGTCAGCCCTCACAGCATTCCTGCTCTTCCCAAATCCTCCCCACACCTCCTTCCTCACAACTTGGACACTTCCTCTTTTATTCCAGAGTGACTTTCAGAATGAACCATAGGAAACTCTCAAAATAGTCACCCACAAAAACCAAAACTCTGCCACTGGCACTGCCTGAAATGCTGTGGACCAGCACAGGAACCATAGATGCAATCGATTGGCTTCCCCTGCACTTCCTGGAATTCTCTCCCCAGGTCTGAACCAAATAAAAATTAAAGATTTCCTGCATTTCTGCTGGATACAGTAACCCAGATAACCACGGCAAGATTTGGGGCTCATTCTGCAGACTCAGAGAGAAAAGGGGTTGGGACAGGACCCAAGGGCAGCCCCAATCCCATGGGAAAGCAGTTTGAATAATGCCCACGGAGGTTGGGCAGTGGATTTCCAGGCTGTGACTGTTCCATCCCTGGAGATAGAACTCGAGCTGAAAGTTCCTCTTGTCCTACACAGGAATGAGCTCCAGATGGGATTCACAGCTGGATCCCAGCACAGTTCTTGCCTTCCTGGACAAGCAAGGAATTTGTCCCTCTCTTTTCCTGGTGTCAGTGAAAAGTCATTGTCAGAACCATGGAATGGTTTGGGAAGGGAGGACCTGAAATCCCATCCAGAGCCACCCCTGCCATGGCAGGGACACCTCCCACTGTCCCAGGGGGCTCCAACCTGGCCTTGGACACTCCCAGGGATCCAGGGGCAGCCACAGCTCCTCTGGGAATTCCATCCTATCCCCCCAGTCAGGAATTCCTTCCCAATATCCCATCCATCCCTGTTCCCTGGCAGTGGGAGCCATTCCCTGTGTCCTGTCCTTCCATCCCTTGTCCAAATCCCTTCCCAACTCTCTTGAAGCCCCTTTAGGCCCTGGAAGGGGCTCTGAGTTTTCCCTGGAGCTTCTCCTCTCCAGGTGAACATTCCCAGCTTGGCTCCAGCCCTTGGAACAGCTCCATTATTTTTATATCAGTAGATCAAAATCCCTTCCCATCCCCAAGTCACTCCATCCATCTCTCTCCAGGCTTTGGAACACCTCAGGAGCACCAAGGAAGATCTGCTCAGCCCTGACCCTTCCTTCCCAGCACACGGAATCACTCCTGGCTCTCCTGGAGATGCACAACCTCAGGAAAGCTCTCAACAAACACTCACCTGAAGCAGCTCCACGTAAATCAGAACCTCCTCTTCCTCGGGAATTTTGCTGTCCCCCAGCACGCTGGAGAGGGTCCACTTGAGGGGCTTCAGGATGAAAACTCCCACACCCCACGAGATCCAGCTGCTGTCTACACTGGCCATGAAGTCTGACTCCCTCTGGAGCTTCCCACGCCTAGGAAAAGATAATTCATGTGGAACTGAACATAGCCAGTCTAAACCTTGGATATATCCTTCACATCCTCCACTCCAGTGGCGTTCTCCATCACCTGATCCAGCTCAAGTTTGAGATCTTATTGCTGTTTCTTTTTTTTTGTTTTTTGGGGTTTTTTTTTCTACACAGAGGTTTCTATTCCTCCCCTGCTTCCTCTGGATCCCAAGTGCCTTTTGTTCACTCTTTTTCCCGTTTTGCAAGTTTCTCCCAGTTTTCTGACTCGAAACTGATGAGGCATCAAACTTGGAAATGAACAAGGAGGGGCAGTTTTAAGGGTAATCAGCCATTTCATGATAGCTCCGTTTCAATATTAAGTTGTAGCTTCTCAGATCTACTGGTTTTAATTTTCAGGTCACCAACAGAGCTCCTGATGTTCTGAGTCTCTTCCAGGCACCAGTCCCGTGTTCCAATTTCACAGCACAAAACCTCGGGTTGCAAACACATCCCCGGTGCCCTCGGCAGCTGCAACACCACAACATTCCAGGGAAAATCCCCCCATTTAACACCAATATTCCTGTGGGATCCCCTGTCCTCCCACACCTCCTGCGAGCCCCTGGGTGAGCTCTGATTCCTCCCAAATTCCACACACACACACCCCATAAACCGCAATTCACAGAATCCCACACTGGTTTGGGTTAGAAGGACTTTAAATCCCAACCAGTGCCACCCCCGCCATGCCCAGGGAAACCTTCCACCGTCTCAGGTTGCTACAAGCCGCGTCCTTGGACACTTCCAGGTATCCAAGGGCAGCCACGGCTTCTCTGGGCACGCCGTGCCAGGGCTCACAGCGCACAATTCACCCTCCAGGCCGGCACAGCACGGATCCACCGCCAGCCGCATCCCTGACACCCCCACACCCTCCCCGAGGCCGTCCCCGACCTCCTTTACCTGAGCAGCTCCCTGAGGACGGTGCCCAGCCCCAAGGGGACGCTGCCCCGCCGCTCGAAGCCGTTCTGTAGCTCCCTCAGGCACGTCCTCACCGCGCCCCTCCGCCGGCCGCGGGCCAGCACCAGCCCGACCCAGAAGGCCATCTTGCTGTCCCACTCGGTGCTGTTCACCTCGCGGCTCTGCTTGAAGGCCGAGAACAGGAAGGCCATGCGCTCGTCATCCGTCTCCCACTCCGGGGGCAGGTCCCCGGCCGGGGCCGGCCCAGGGGAGGCCTCCCCCGGGCTGCACATCTACGCGAGCCCCCGGCTCGGCCGCGGCCTCCGCCCGGCCCGGCCGCCCGCCCGCCTCAGGGGAGACGCGCACGGCGCATGCGCGGTGCCACCCCCGCGCGCCCCCGTCCCCCCCCCCCGCGTCACTTGGGGTGGGCTGAGCCTTCCCCCCCCCCCCCGCAGCCCCCGCCGTGGTACGGCCCGGAGGGGCTCAATAGCCCCGCCCACAATCGCGCCCGGGACGCAGCGTGGTGACGTCATTGGGATGGCATTGTGACGTCATGTATGATGTCATTGGTGAGGTCAGGGTGGCTGGTGAGAGGGCGAGTTTTGGGGCTATTTGGGACTATATATAATATTTTATATATAATACAAGTATATACATAAAATATACATTTATATTTTAAGATATAAAATATATTCATAATATATTTTAAGTATTTATATTTATAAATATATTTATAAATATGTGTATGAATATATATTTATATTTATATGTGTGTGTATATATATATATATATCCTATATGTATTATATAGGAAATGTGTTGTATATTATGAATTTTCATCATATAACATGCAACAGGTAACATATAACTAATAGTAATAACAATAATAATAATCTATTATAGTGGATAACATAATGTGCATTTAACATTAATTATAGAATAATAAAATTTTGTTCATTAATGTATAACATCATAACTAAATATTAATTAGTATATAATAATATAGATATAAGTATACTATATAATAATAGATTATAGATATAGTATACTTATATAATGCAATACTATATTATATGTGATATGATATCATTATATCATTTTATGAAATAATATTATAATACTATATTATAATGAATTAATATATAATGGATCTTATTCAATACGTTATTATCTAATGTATATTAATGGCTTATTGTATATACTATATAATATCGTACTATATATTATATATTTTTGTATAATGTACAATTCATACAGAATTTGATGCAACATTATCTATTTTATAATACTGTAATCCATATTAAAGAGAGGGAGCTTTTCTATATCTCTGTATATGTAAATATCTATACATACATAGTCCCTATAGATATATATTTTTTAAAGTCTTATTTATATATTAAATTAACATTAAAATTAAAATCAAAAATGTACACAGGACACTTTTAAAATATATACTTTTGTAGTGATTATATATTTTATTTCTATAAATATTTGGGACCCTTTTGGCTGGGATCAGACCCCTCTGTGGGTCTGGGGCTTCTCATCCTTGTCCCCGTGTCATGGAATCTTGAAATCCCAGATTTGGGTTGGGAAAGACCTTAAATCCCATCCTTAAATCCCATTTCAAATCCCATTTTACCGTCCCAAGATGCTCCAATCCCATCCAACCCGGCCTTGGACAATTTCAGGGCTCTGCGAGCACCCCAAGCTTCCCTTCCCTGTCCCTGCGTCCCCCAAATCTGGGATTTTTCCACAGCGTTTTTGCGATGCTGCTCCTGCAAAAAGGGGAGCAACCCCCCCCCGTTTGCTTCTTCTGAAAATTTGGCAAAAGCCACCCAGCCCCGAGGCAGCCAAGAGACAGAGCAGTGCCATGGGGAAGGGATTTTCCAGCCATGGGTGGAGCTGCTCTCATTTCATCCCTGATTTATAATTTTTTTTTTTCACATTTAGAGCCTGATTCAGGATATTGAAATCGGAATTAAATGGCATTGGTCCGAATTCCCTGGAATAGAATTACTCCACCTTGGCTCTGCTCCCCCAGTGCTGCAGGGAAGGCAAAGAAGCTCCCGGAGCTGCCTGTAAAAAACAATCCATGGAAATCAGGGAATGACTCAGCACACGCAGGGTTTTAATTTTAGCTCCTTCCAAACCGAAATTTCTCATTAATCCCTCCAGTTCTAGTCCCAAAAGAACAATATTTTGTGCTTGGAAAAGCGTTCCCACCTGAGGAGCTGGGATTGCT
Source organism: Sturnus vulgaris (assembly GCF_052056855.1). Classification (NCBI taxonomy): domain Eukaryota; kingdom Metazoa; phylum Chordata; class Aves; order Passeriformes; family Sturnidae; genus Sturnus; species Sturnus vulgaris. The sequence goes on from NC_142270.1 coordinate 4,912,316, forward strand.
CCTGCCAAAATCCAGCCTGGGTTTGAGGAGGGCACGTTTTGGGAGACATCAGGAAAAACAAAACAAAACAAACAAAAGCTGATCCAGGAAGGGAACGGCAGCGTGGGATCACGAGGCTTTGCTCAGAAGAGGCTCCTGGGGCTGTGTTTGTAAACCTGAGCGATTTGGCCTTGGTCTGGAGCAGGGATCACATGCTGGGCGATGGAAGGAGCCAAAGATGATCTGATCCCATCCTGCCCGGGGGGAGAAAGTGCCCGGAGCTGATGGAGCCGAGGTGGGAGCTCAGCCCAGCACTCACAGGGATGGGGACAGGGGAGGACACCCAGACAGGTGAGGACACCCAGACAGGTGAGCAAGGCAGAGCCAGGGGTTCCTTCCCTGCTTTCCATCCTTCAGCCCTTCCTGGCCATGAAGGCAACCAGCACAAACAGAGTTGGGAAGATAAATCCCATCCTTCCCAAAAAAATCCCTCTGCCCATCCTGGGAAAGAAGGGATCCAGCACACAGAGTTGGGAAGATTAATCCATAATTTCTGATAAATCCCTCTGCCCCTCGCAGGGAAGTAGGAATCCAGCACACGAGTTTGGGAAGATAAATCCCATCATTTCCAATAAATCCCTCTGCCCTTCATGGGGAAGTAGGGAACCAGCACACAGAGTTGGGAAGATAAATCCCATCATTCCAAACAAATCCCTCTGCCCTTCCCAGGGAAGCAAGGATCCAGTACAGGCAGATGAGAAGATAAATCCCATAATTCCAAATGTTCTGCTTCCCCTCTGCCCCTCCCAGGAAATCAGGGATCCAGCACATATAATTGGGAAGATAAATCCATAATTCCAGATGTTCTGCTTCCTCTCTGCCCTTCCTGGGAAAGAAGGGATCCAGCACTCAAATTTAGGAAGATAAAGGGTTGGGGTTGCTCAGCCTGGAGAAGATTTGGGGTGGCCTCATTGTGTGAAACTGCTTCAGGAAAGGGAAAGGGAGAAAGGATGAAAAATCCACCTGCTTGCCCTGAGCACACCACAAACCCCAAAAACAAAGCAGGGAAAGAGAGTGAGGACAGAAATCTGAGCACCTCTCACCACAGAGGGGAAACTGAGGCTCGGAGGGCCAGGGTGGTTTGCCCAGGCTTGCCCAAAGAAGGTGCAGTGGGGAATTGAGCACTGCTCTCGTGAAGTTCACAGCTTGCCAGAGAGCTTTTTTTTTTTTTTTTTGTCTTTAAAGAGGAACTTGGAATTTATGAGACAACTAATTCATTTATCAAGAGGAAAGGGGAGAAGGTCAAAATTATCGCTCTGCCTCAGAACCCTCCCAGGCACCAAAACAAGTGGGAGGCAGCACAGAACTGAAGGTAAAACTGCACGGGGATGTTCAAAAATAAAACAGGAATGGTCACGTACCCCAGCAGCTCCCTGGGGTGTTTTGGGGGTCACAGGCTCGAAGGAGACGCTCAGGGAAGGGAGATTAGAGCCTCCCACAGCCCCAATCTCGGGCAGAGCTGGATGTTGAACAAACAGACACTGAGTCAGACTGGACAGGAGTGTTCTGAGGATCTGAGTGTCAGCGTGTGTCCTGTGAGGTTACCCATTAACTGCAGCTGATAAGGCTCAACTTTTCCACTCATCCCTTTATTGCTCTGCTCCCTGTGGGAATTGAAGATTTTTTTTTCTCGGCCAGAGAGCAGAGGTTGAGCCAAGCTCCTGCTCCATCCCTCACGCTCGTTTTATTCTCCACTTGCAGCAGGACTGAACAAGCCAGGGGAGGATTTAAGACCCCAAAACCAGAGGGATTTTTCTTCTCAACGTGCCCAATTTCCCCCCAGTGTCGTGCTGGGGTGCAGCCTCCCAACTCCAGGGGGCTCCTGGTGCAGAGGGAGCTGTGGGATAGCCAGGGGGTGATAAGGGCGAGAGGCCTGGCCCTGCGAGATAAACACACACCCCTTTCTTACATCGTGAAAGAGCCTGCCCAAAAATCCACCTTAAATGAAAACCACAGTGCTTTTTTTCCGGGGTGGAAATTCTTGCTGGGAAAAGGAGTGATGTGTGTGTCAGTGTCCCACTCCTCGGGGTGGCTGGGGACAGGGAGAGGGTGACCCTGACCCCTCCCCACACCTTAAATCCCCTCGGGCTGGAGAATGAGCTGCCTTTGTACAAATATTCTCCCTGAGGTTTTGTCAGCACAGATAACTTGGGGCAGTTTCATAAATGGAGGGAGTGAGATGGAAAGAGAAAACCCTGAGGCCTCCCAATAAGCGTTGGGTAGGAGGAGGATGGGATAACAGGGTCTGGATGCTCAGGGGTGACCTCCCACTGCTGGGATGGCCGTGGAACCAGGATGAAATGTGAATTTTCCACTTCCATGTGCCCCTTGCCACACATCCCGGTTTTTCCTGGTTGAATTCAGTGCCCTAAAGAGCATCAGGTTGATTTTTCAGAGAGGATGGATCCTTCCCCATCCCATTTGCACACGGATTAGCATTTCGCTGTAGTTCTAGACCTAAACCTTGTCCTAATTTTACTCTAACTGAAAAATGAATCATTCTTTGAGGACTCCAATGACTTCAGCTGCAGCCAGTGGTGTCCAGAGCACAGAACACATGGTTTTGGTTAAACAAAAGGCCCCACATAGTTTTTGGGGCTTGTAATAAAGTACCCACCCAGGAAACGAACAGGAATTGTCCTTCTCCTCCTCGAAATCACATTTCAGCTTCACCCATCGTGGCACGACCAGGCTGAAAAATTCCCTGTGTGAGGTGACAACCAGGTGGCCACGCTTGTCCTGGCTTGCATGCAACCACGAAGTTTCCAAGCACTTTGCAAAGTGCTTCCCAAATATCCACATCCGGAGCGGATTAGCCGTGATCCTCCTAATCCAGCTGGGTCAAAGGAGCCTCGCTGCCCTCCTCCCTGGGGAGGGGATGCTCAGCAGCCCCATGGTTTTGGGGACGCGCTAAGCCCTTTCCCTGATGAGCAGCATTTTTCCCTGGCGAGCAGCATTTTTCCCTGGCGAGCAGCATTTTTCCCCTGGCTCCGTGCTGGTCCCATTTTTCAGCCCACCACCTGCAGATTTTCTGCCTCGGGCACCGCTTATAAAAATGGCAGCAAACATTCTTTAACAGCCTCGGGTGAGTCATCGGGGAGGTGCCAGGAAGGGAGTTCAGAGTTCATCCCTAGCAAAAGCATTAACCACACTTCTCTGGCTCGGCTTTCTCCCAAAATCCCGGTCCTGGGTAGGTTTGGGTTGGAAGAGACCTGGAAAAGCTCTCTTGGAGCCCCTTTAGGTACTGGAAGAGGCTCTGAATTCTCCCGTTCCTAAAGCCCCTCTACCGCTCCATTCCAACACTCCCACCACACCTGCACCATCTCAGTAAAACCAGAGTTTTCTTCTTTTCTTGGAATTAATGAATTAATTTTTCTCACACACTCTCCGGATAACGTGCAGCAGCAGAGCCGTTTGTGTAACAGCAGAAAGTCCAAAGGTTTAACTTTTTACTACTTTTTTTTTTTTTTTTTTTTTTTGTCTTTCATCGCGGGTTCTATCCCACAAAAAAAAAAAAAAAAAAGAAAAAAGAAAAAAAAAACTTAAAAAGACGGAATTTCCCAACTTCCTAGCTCAGGGGTGAGATGGCGACAGTTTTGCAAGGGCTGCTGTGCTGTGCCTTTACACATTAACCCCAACCCATCAGAATTCTGGGATTTCTCTCCAAAGATTATCCACTTAACACCCTTTCCCCAGAACACAAAATTATTGCTCTCTGCAGTTCAATGAGTGATAGGAAAAAAATGCAAGATGGAGAAGCAGCAACACCCCTGAGGAATCATCCCGGAACGCTCCGGTGTGATTCGGATGCTTCGAAACTTATTCCGTCACCTGAGCGAAAAACATCGAGAAAATAAGAGCGGCTGAAAACTAAAAGGAGGGAAAACTGTGACAACCATTTCGGCTTCTCGGATAAACCAAACCGCGGGGCTTCCAAACCGCGAAATTCAGCTCGCGCCGCGCACTTAGACTTGGGATAGGACAGCCCCTTTTGTCGCCCTCTGTCCCGCCCCGCTATAAAACCCTCCGCCCTCGCTTTTCTTATTCATTCTTGCCCTTCTCCGACGGGACAAGTGTCCGGGAGCCGTGTGCGGACCTGGATTGTGCTGTAGCCACTTCGTGCCCTCTCCGTGCCCGCTCCGCGCCCGCTTTGCCCCGCTCCGTGCCCGCTCACCATGAGCCGCTCCCGTCGCCGCCGGCTCCCCGCGCTGCTGCTGCTGCTGCTCACGGTCAGTGGGGAAGGGGCTCGTGGGGACCCTCCGGGAGGGCGGCCAGGGGGGTTCGGAGCCCTGTGGGGGCTGCGCGGTGTTGTCGCGACATGCCCAGGCTTGCAGCGCTCCGGAGGGGCTCGGAGCGGAGGGGTGGGATGGGTGGGAAGGGTCCGGAGAGAGGGCGAAATAAAAGGTGGGGAGGGGGTATCGAGGGTGAGGGTCCAGCCAAGAGGGGGGGGCTGTGTGAATTGGGGGTGGAGGTGAGGGGGGGGTGGGGATACCTGGGGGGGGAGCGGGGAATGGGGGGGGGGTGCCTTTAGCGGCCATTGCGGGGGGAAAGGCTCGCGTGGGTGAGGTGAATTTTGGGTGAATTTTGGCCGGGTTTGGGGATAATTTCGGGATAATTTTGAGGTGAATTTTGGCCGGATTTGGGGATAATTTCGGGATAATTTTGAGGTGAATTTGGGTGAATTTTTCGGTGAATTTTTCGGGGGGAAACTGAGGCATGGAAGGACCCACCTGCTCCGGGGGGCGTGGGGGGGATCTGGGTGGCTCACCTGGTCTGGGGGAGACAGGGAAAACAGGAGCGGGGGGGGCCTTACCTGGCCCGGGGATGAGGCGATGGGACCAGGGGGGGTTCAGATGGGCAAGTGGGGACGAGAAGGAGCTTGGATGGGCAGGTGGGGACCAGGGGGGTTCACCTGGGCAGGTGGGGACTAGAAAAGGTTTGGATGGGCAAGTGGGGACAAGGAGGGGTTTGGATGGGCAGGTGAGGACCAGGGGGGGTTCAGATGGGCAGGTGAGGACCAGGGGGGTTCAGATGGGTAGGTGGGGATCAAGGGGGGGTTGGATGGGCAGGTGAGAACCAGGGGGAGTCACCTGGGCACGACGCAGCGGTGTTTGGGCTACGGAACGACGTGAGAATTTGGCCGGGGGTGGGAGGAAGCCGCAGATTGGAAGTGGAATGGGAAGCGATGGGAAAAGCGATCTCGGCCCCTCAAGTCCGAGCACATGGCGGGGATGGGGACGGTCATTAAAGGCTGCAGGCCGGAGCAGGAAAGGGGATTTCCACTCCTTAAGCTCCCAAATCGTCTTTGCTGGCATCTGGTGGCAGCACCGACACTCCTTGGGGATGTTTTAACACATCGGGATGCTCCGAGCAGGAAGGGGACCCACCCAGATGATCACCAAACTCTCAGCACACGGATTTAAGACAGAAAATTCCACCTGGGCATATCATATTTCCCATATTTGGATTGGCTGTTGTGCAGTTGGGAAATACCTGAACTCTGTTCTCCCTTGAAGTCAGGAGGATCGTGCCCTGACTTTTATCTCGGCGCATGGCCGTGGAGGAGTCCAGCGGGCGCTGCTTCCGCCCCGGAATTACATCAGCACTGGCCAGAACAGGTTTTTAGGAAGCGCCTCTCATCCAATTCAGCCCCTACATTGTTTAACAGAGTTTATTCAGATCGGCCTGATAAAGCCAAGCCTTGCTATAGCCACCACCTAAGGGCAGGCTCGTGACAGCCTCAGGTGTTTTTTTACTTTTTTTTTTTTTTGGTAGAAGGGATGGGGAGCTGCTGGGGGCAATGATCACATGGCGCGATCGTTCGATGTTGCGTGTGTCCTGTCTCTCCATTGCGTCATGCATGGACACGGGCCACGGGTTTTGAGGAGGAATGCTTTGGATTTCTGACTTTTGCTGGAGCTCAAATTCCATGTACGGGAATTCCAGGCGGGAAAATCCCTGCCTGAATCAGCCCTTGGTGTCCTTGGAGCAATGACGTCAGGTGTCTGCCCAACATCACTTTTATCTCGCTTTTATCCCACTTTTATCCCGTTCTCCTGCTGCCATCAGGGGCTGTGGGATGTCTCTTCCTCTTTCAGGTCAGGAGTTCAGCCAGGGGTCTCTCCTTGCTTGCAAAGTCCAGTCACCTCAGGATAAAAACAAACTGGGGATGGAAGCAGGGAAAGTTCAAAGGTTTTTGCTTTCCTGAGCTTTTTCTCCAGACTTGATCCCCCAAGAAGAGGCTTTTAGCTTTTCCCTCTGCCTCCAGGCTTTCTGGGGTTGTTTACTGCGAGTGAAAACTGAATTCCACCGGTGCTGGATTGTCCCACCGACAGTTTTGTCAGTGGTGGCAGCGGGGTGCTGTGGGCTGATAACCTTATCGTGCATTTGTTGCTGCTCCCTGTAAAGCAATGAAATCCCGTGGCCGAGGGGCCTGCTGTGGTGTCACTGCGATCACCCTCACAGCATGGCACGGTTCAGGTGGGCGAGAAACATGGATTTCTTTTCCCCTATGGAAGTGAGACAAATTATCCCTTCACTGCCAGGACTCCAGGGACCAGAGTGGGTGAAGCCATTGGGGCATCCCTCTAAACCAGGATCTGGAGCTGACCCCATTCCCAGGCTGATTCCCAGGCTCGGGGGCTCCTGGAGGATGTTCCTCCTTGCCATGTCCTTGTCAGTGGTGGCTTAGTGTTTTTGTCACCCTCTGTAGCCCCTGGGCATTCTCTCCGACCTGCTGTAGCCGGTTTGGCGTTTTCCTGGCCCTGGAAGCCTCCGGGGAGGAGTCAGGACCGGTGCTGTGGGCAGGGGACAGGACGGCCCCTCCATTGTTTCAGCCATTCCGAGCAGCTTCTGAGTCACCACAGAAATATTCGAAAGGAAGATTTTTGTTTGAGGAGGGGAGGGGAGCAGTGTCTGCTGCAGAGTGTTGAGGCAGGGCCACTGCCTGCCACCCCGGTGCAGGTAGGGGCAGCTCTGTATCCATGGATATTCACGGAGCAGCTCTGTGCTGGCTCACAGGCCAATGCCATTGTCCCCACTGGGGACATTGAGGTGCCTAAAAGCCCTCCAAAGCCTCAGGGGACAATTGAGCATCCCCTTGGAGTGACCCAGGGCGGAAGGAGCTGAGCCAGCAGAAAAGAGGCGTGGAGTGTTGACGGAAATGTGATTTTTCTTCCTGATCCTGCAGGATAGCACGGATAACACAAAGCCATGCTGCCCCCTGGGAGCCTGGAGTGACAACCCAGGGGTTTCTGGTGGGCACTGGAGCCACCTTCCAGCCTTGACACGGGGCCAGTTTCCTGCCACAAACCCGTTCCTCTTCCTGACCTTTCCCTTCCATTCGGGGCTGTTGGTGTTCTCAGAAATTGGGGAAGGAAAAGGGGTTCAGTGACTCTCTGCCCTGCTGATAACCTGGCAGATGGAATTCCCCTGCAAACCTCCAGAGCTCCTCCAGAGGCTTTGCCAAGGAAAAACCAGCTCCTCCCTTTGCCCCGTGGACTGGGGTGGTTTTAACCCGAATTTTTCTGTATTTTTTAGCAGGTGGCCACTTTGGTAACCGGTGGTGTCATTCAGAGGAGGGACAGCTCAGATCTCTTGAATCCAGGCTGGGGAGGGAGAGATGGTTGCTACAAGAATGGTGCTGGTCTCAATTGCCAGAAGTGCCCTGCAGGTGAGGTGGTCTCAGCACTGACCCCACCCTGTGCTCCTGTTTTGTGTCCTCGCTTCTCCTGAGGGGCAGCAGAGCTCCAGCTCTGCCCTGCTCCCCTCTCCTGGATCTAAGCACTCACTATGGGAATATTTTCCTTTTGTTGGCTCCTCGTTTCTCTCTGAGCTTTGCTGGTGGTGCAATCACAGAACCCTTCAGGCTGGGAAAGAGCTCCAAGGCCACCAAATCCAACCTGTGCTTGATCCCCACCTTGTCACTGAGTGTCACATCCAGGAATTCCTTGGACACCCCCAGGGATGGGCACTCCAAATCCCCCAAGCCCTGACCACCCTTTCCATGGAGAAATTCCTGCCCTGCCCTGGCCCAGCCTGAGGCTGTTCCCTGTTCCCAGATCCCAAATCCCCCCGGCTGTCCCCTCCTGTCAGGAGTTGTGCAGAGCCACAAGGTCCCTCCTGAGCCTCCTTTTCTCCCCTTCCCAGCTCCCTCAGCCTCTCCTGGGGCTCCAGACCCTTCCTTGTGTGTTCAGAATTTCCCTTTCTCTCCAGGCACCTACCTTGCAGAAGAGTGTAAAGAACAGAACAGCTCTAGCAAGTGTGAGCCCTGTGGAGACGGGGAGTACATGGAATATCCAAATGCCTTCTCATCCTGCCAGGAGTGCTCCAAGTGCAGGGAAGGTAGGAGCTCGGGGGGAGCAGGGCTGGTGGCTCAGGCTGAGCTCTCTCAGAGCACAGTGTCACCTGCAGTGTCCCCAGGGAGTGGCTGGGGCTGGAATCTGTGCCAGACCCACATCTGTTAAACCACATCCCTTGTGCAAAGCTTGGACACGGGATGAGGAGGAGGAAGATGAGGCTGCCAGCAGCACTGGAAGCTGCTGGTGCAGTTTGATCCAGGCTCTGCTCTTGGTTCCCTTGGGGCAGGAAAGGCTGACACTCAACAGCAGGGAGGGACTGGATCCTCCTCAGACCCAGAGGAGCTGGGATGGAGCCCTGTCCCCTCTGTCCCCACAGATCAGGTGCAGCTGAGTCCCTGCCAGCCCACCAGGAACACGGTGTGTGCCTGCAAGGATGGCACCTTCTGCCCCCCGGAGCACCCCTGTGAGATGTGCCAGAAGTGCCAGCCCAGGTGGGTCCGGTGGCCATGGTGGCTCCTGGGGGATCCCTGCTGGAGCTGCAGGTGCTGAGCCCACCCTGTGTCCCCTTTCCCAGGTGTCCTGAGGGCCAAGTGATGCTGAAACCCTGCACACCTGACAGCGACCTGCAGTGTGGTCCTGCCATGGATAGCAGCACCCTCGGTAAGGGGGGTGGGCTGGGGGATGGGGGTGGGAGGTGCTGCTGAGGGGAAAGCAGGAGCAGCTGCTCACAGCTCTGTTTTATCTGCTTTAGGCATCGGGGGCACCGTCGGGGTGATTTTAGGGATACTTTCCATCTTATTAATTGGGCTCGGCGTCTGGAAACTCTGCTGCAGCTCCTCAGGTGAGTGCAGGAGACCCCCAGAGCACCCACCTTGGCTGGGGGCTCTGCTCTGGTGTGGGCTGGGTGGGAACAGAGACCCCGGGAGCACCCACCTGGTGTGGGCTGGGTGGGAAGGATCCTGCCTGGGTGAAGAGGGATTACAGCACTGTTTCTGTCTTCCAGGGGATGGGAGATCCTCGAGCAAGGGACTCAGATGGGTGGTGAGTTCCTGGGATGGCAGATGGGGGGTGGCTCTGTTTGTGGGCTGGGGTGAGGTCCCCCATTCCCTCTGCTCCCCACTTGGCCAGCAGCTCCTGGGAAGGCTGGAGGAGCAGGGGAATGAGGCTCATCCAGCAGTTCCTGGGAAGGCTGGAGGAGCAGGGGGATGAGACTCATCCAGCAGCTCCTGGGAAGGCTGGAGGAGCAGGGGAATGAGACTCATCCAGCAGTTCCTGGGAAGGCTGGAGGAGCAGGGGGATGAGACTCATCCAGCAGTTCCTGGGAAGGCTGGAGGAGCAGGGGGATGAGACTCATCCAGCAGCTCCTGGGAAGGCTGGAGGAGCAGGGGGATGAGACTCATCCAGGTGGGAAGGCTGGAGGAGCAGGGGAATGAGGCTCACCCCTGCAGGGTTGTGCAGAGCTGGGCCAAGCAGAGGAGGATCTCTGGTAGTGCCCTGGGTGCTTCCAGCCTCCTCCTCAGTGCCGCTGACACTTCCCTGGTGGCAGTGCTGCCACATCCAGGCTCCACAGATCCTGGAGATCCCAGGGTAGGGGCGGGCTGTGCTCGCCCGGAGCTCTGCCAAGCTCGGGATCCACTCCCCCGGCTCCATGGCAGGGTCCTGCCTTCCCAAACCACCACGGGTTGTGTTTCTCCCTTGGCACAGAGGTCCATGTTTGAAAAGCTGCCGTGGTGCAAGAGTGTGAACGTGGAGTCAAGAGACAACAACACCAACGAGGAGCGTGACCCAGAGACACAGCCATGGGTACGTGAATGGCACCCTCTGCCCCATCCTGCCTGGCCAAAATCTCATCGTCCTGGGGGGTTCCCAGGCCTGGGCCACTCAGGGAGATGGTGAAGAGTCTCTTTGTGGGATCAGGATGGCAAAATCTGCTCGTTGCAGTCGAGAGGGTCCTCAGGGGGATTTAACACTGATGCTGGGCAAACACAGCTCGTGTCTAACCCAGCTCAGGGCCTGCTGCCATCCTAGAGCCGGGACACACAGAGCCAGGATGTCCTGGGGGTGGGTGATGATCTCCTGCCCCAACAGCCCTGGGAGAGAGGGAGAGAGGGTCTCCAGTCCCCCGAAGTCACACACTGGTGCTGGGGCTTGGTGGGTGCTGGAGGACATGGTCATTCCAGGAGTGACAGTGTCATTCCAGGAGTGACAGTGTCATTCCAAGAGTGACATATTGTCATTCCAGGAGTGACAGTGTCATTCCAGGAGTGACAGTGTCATTCCAAGAGTGACATATTGTCATTCCAGGAGTGACAGTATCATTCCAGGAGTGACATTGTCATTCCAGGTGATGCCACCACCGCCACCGAGCGTGAGACCCAAGAGGCCACGGAGTGAGAGACGCGAGTGGAATCTGTTTCCAGCGCCAGGGGATGAGCCTGGTCAAAGTAAGAGCTGGGGATGTGCTGGGGGCTGAGATTCCTGTCGCAGCTGCCTTGTGCTCTGAACTGTCCCCTTCCCCTTCCAGGGCTGCGGAGCTCCTATTACATCTTTGCTAAAGCCATCCGCAAGGACAACTGGAAGAAATTCGGGCGCTGCCTGAAGCTGGAGGAGAACGACATCGTCATGACCGAGACAGACGATGATTTCTATGAAATGCTCTTCAGGTGGCAGAACAGGGAGGGCTACAAAGCCTCTGTGAACACTCTGCTGCAGACCCTGGACGACCTCTGCCTCAGCGATGCAGCAGAGCGTGTCTCCTCCATTCTGCTCCAGAGGGGACTTTTCCAGGTGGCAGCTGAAGGGAGCAGTGAACAGGCTGCACCTCCCTCCCCAAGCTACAGCCACTGATTACCTCCCGGAACACTTGAAGTTTAATTGTTTATAGTTCTCCTTTGGCTTCCCTGCTTTTGAAGCCATCTCAGAACTCAGCAGAGCCAGGAGAAGCTGATGCTCATGAGAATACGAAGCTCAGGGTGATCCCTGCTGGAGCTACAGGTTCAATGTTGGTGCTTCCTCATGGAACTCGGGCTGGTTTCTGATCTCACTGGTCAATGCAAAAAGCTTCAAATCATTTCAAGATGCCAACGGTACTGCATCAGCACACAGTGAAGGGTTTTTGCAGGGTTTTTTGGTGTCCCTGTGCATTTGAACTGGATCATCCTTCTCAAGGGATTCCTGACATCATGAAATGGCTTCTGCTTCTAGAACACCTCAGAAAAAGCTTCGCTTTGCATGCTTGGTGGCTCTGCAAGCTGAGCTGGGACCTTGGGTTATTTTTTGTGAACAAAATTGGTTTTTTTATTTTTCTGCTTGTTCTTGGGGACCAGTTTGAAACTGGACTCGGAGGGTGGAGTCCTCCTTACTGACTTTTGCACTGTGGTCGCTGGGGTTGCCTGGGGGAAGGGACAATGCAGGGCTCAGCCAGCAGAGCCCCCTGCCAGGAGCAGGGACATCTTCCACTCCACCAGGTTGCTCCAAGCCCTGTCCAGACTGACCATGAATGTTTGCCAGGATGGGGCAGCTCGTCTGGGCACCCTTTCTGCCAGTGTTTACCCACCTTCCTTTTTCCTCATTTTCAACCTAATGTGACCATCATTCCATTTGAAGCCATTCCTGTGTCCTGGCACTTCAGGCCCTTGTCCAGTGTCCCTCTCCAGCTCTCCTGGAGTGCTTTTAGGCACTGGAAGGGGCTTGAAGGTGTGCCAGAGCCTTCTCCAGATTGCAGAACCCCAGCTCTCCCAGCCTGGCTCCAAAGGGCCTCCAGCCCTCAGAGCATCACTGTGGCCTCCTGGATTTGCCCCAACACCTCCACACTGCGATGCTGGAGCTGCAGGTGGGGTCTCAGAGCTGAGGAGAAGGAAAAAAAACCCCTCGAGGCTCTGCTGGTGACAGGTTAATCCCATGGCCAGGGGGTGGCTGTGCCCTGTGTCCCCATGCACTGTGACCTGCTGCCCATCCCACCCCAAGGGCAGCTCCTCAAACACTGCCCCTGGCACACAGCTCAAGTGCTTTTTTTTATTTTGCTCAGCTGCAAAAAGAGCTGGGAAAACTACTGGAGTACTTGAGCTGCCACCCTAACCCACTAGGACTTTCCCGAGTGGGGTGGGAGGGTGTTCAGCACCCTTCTTGCTGCTCCCCCTCCTCCTCCACCCTCCAACAAGCTAAAGCTTAACAAGCAGAAGTTTTCTACTTATTTATTTAGCAATTGTAAACATTACATATATTAACTTAAAAGCTATATAAAAATATCAGGGTTTTTTTTTTTTTTTATTAAGCATGACTGTGTGTTTTTATACAGAGCTCTGGCCCAGCCAGTTTTCTATTTTCCAGTTTTTTACATTTCTGTGTTTATGAAGGAAGAGTTAACTTTTTAAAAACAAACAAAAAAAAATCTTCCAGATTTTCTTGTCTAGTTTGATTTTCTTTATCCCCCCCAGAAGTCTGGTGAGGGCCTGTCCAGGGTCTCTCAGTGGACACCAAGGTGCCAGTGGAAACCAGTTTCTCCAGGACTCAGCCCAGTAATTACTTATTCCCACCAGGAATTATTTATATCCCACCAGGAGTGGTCCCCAGGGGTCCCTTCTGCCAGGGAAAGCCACCAGCACCCACCCTGGCCTTTATTTACCCTACACCAGAGTCCTGTGGCCACAGCAGGGGGGGTGACACCTCTGTCCCTCTGTCCCTCTGGGGGTGGCACCACCCGGAGCTGCTCCGGGGGGCTCCAGCTCCACCCAGCCAGGGCTCTGTGTGTTGCAGTAGCTGTGTTGCAAATCCATGCAGTGCTTAGTGAGAAAAGGGCTCTGCTCAACCCCCCCAAAAACGCCCCTGGAGCTGCTCTCCAGCCCCTGCACTGCCGAGGGGATTTATTTTTGTTTGTGTTTAAGAGTGTGGGGCTGGCGTGGAAAGGAGGAGCTGGCCCAAGGGTTTGTGGCCAGGGGCATCTCCTGGGTATTGCCCTGTGCCCCCTGAGCAGGCAGACGTGGGCAGGAGCTCCTGCAGAGCCAGGCACATGCAGGGTTCAGTGCCAGGGCTCGGCTCCTGGCCAGGGGAAAGTGAACAGGACTCGGAAGCAGCAGTGAGTGGCCAGGTTGTGTGAAAAGGAGGGAAAATCGTGCTCCTACCTGCACGGGAAGGGTGAGGAACACCTTGTTCCTGCCCGAGGCTGCGGGTGGGGCATGAAGAATGAGAGGCTCCAAGGTGCTCCAGCTGGGAAGAGGAGCAGTGTGGAAAGGGAGGGGACACGACTGGGAGCGTCCCCAGGTGCTCCTCCAGCAGCAGCCTCTGCAGGGATGGGCTCCAAGGAGCTTTCCCCATCCCAGGAGGGGAGGGGGAGGAGGTTTGGGTGCCTCCTGCCCTGCCTGGCAGCCCTGGGGCTGCAGGGACACAGGTGGGACAGGCAGGGCCAGTCCCGTGGAAAAGCCACCTGGATGGAAAAGCCACCTCGTGTCACACCAGGGGTTGGGGTCCTGCAAGGCCTCGCTGTCCTTGCCCGTCCCAGGAGCGCTGGAGGGGGGTGATGGCATCACCCCAAGGCTGTGCCTGTCCAGCAGCTCCTCCCACACACACAGGGACCACGCCGGGCTTTTAAAATACCATTTATTACAATGGAGCCTTCCAGGCTAAAATCCCAAGCCCAGGGCTCGGGGTTGGTTTCTGGTGTGGCAGGTTGAGGGAGTGGGTTTGGGTTTGGGGTTTTTTTTTTGCTTTAAGGTTTCTGTCTAAACAAAACTGGAGAGTTAAGAACAGGGAGGAAAGGACGGTGATCCCCTCCGTGCCCTGAATCAGGACAGACCCCACGTGTAGGGGAAATTCTGCAGTGCCTGGAGGCATTTGGGGACCAGGGTCCCCTGCCCTGTGCCTGACCCTGCTGTGAGTCAAAGGGGGCTGCAGGACCCCCAAGGTGGCTCCAGGTGGTGAGATGCCATCAGACACCCAAACCACATCCCAGAGCTTCTGGTTCCAAATCAAAATGGAAGCAGGATGCGTTTCTTCTTCTTCTTCTTCGTCTTCTTCTTTCTCATGCTGCCCCCCAAAAAAACAAAACCCATTTCCAACAAAAACTCCGAAATGAAAGCACAGCACAGCCCTCGTGCTCCTGTAAACGTGAGTTCCTCCTGCTGCTCGGGCTCTGCCAGTCCTGCCGCGGGGCGAGCAGGGCTCCAGGAGCGCCGGGGGCTGGCCCCGAGCCCCTCCCCAGTGGCCACCGCCTCCGCTGCGGGGCTTGTGCCGCTCCACTCCCGGCGCTGGGGCAGGGCATCCCACCCTTCCTCCTCCTCCTCCTCCTCCTCCTCCTCTCCGTCTCCTCCCAGGGACGCTGGAGCCAGGGCAAGGACGGGGCTTTCAAACCACAGCCGAGGAGGAGGAGGAGGAGGAAGAAGAGGAGGCTGTGGCTGCCGACGATGAAGGAGAGGAAGAAGGGGAGGAGGAGGCGTTCCAGAAGAGCCACCGCCTCTTGGGCTGCCGTTTGAGGTGGAGGTAGTCTTCCTTCTCCCGCTCCTTCTTCGCCCGCTGGTAGTGATCCTCCTCCTTCAGGTACCACACCGGCGGCCAGCGGTGCTTCTCGAAGTACTCCTGGTTCTCTGCGGGCACAGGGGAGGGGTGAGGGCGGTGCCAGGACCGCCAGGACCCCTCGGTCACCTCCCCCTGGCCGTCACTCACCTCCCGACATGGCTTTCATGTCGCGGGGGAACTTGCGGCAGACGTTGTTGTAGTTGGTGCAGATGTGGTGCAGGCACCAGTCGGCGAGCTGGTAGGCGCAGTGGAACTGGGAAAGGATGGGACACCAGCTCAGGGCCACCAGGATGGGCCAGCACCAGGGGTTCACGTCATTTCTCCATGGACATCCAAGGCCACACCCCCTCTGTGTCACCCCCAGCCCTGCCACACCCCTCTGTGTCACCCCCAGCCCTGCCACACCCCTCTATGTGTCACCCCCAGCCCTGCCACACCCCTCTGTGTGTCACCTGGAGCACCCCAGCCCTGCCAGCACAGGCTCCTGTCCTACCTGGGCCAGCTCCAGGAACACGAGCACGTCCCCATCGATGTCCACCATCATCTGCGCCGCCTCCATCAGCCCGGTGACCGTGTACTGCTCTGCACAGGGGGGGACACACGGGCTCAGGGAGGGGCTGGGACAGGGTGACAGCCACCCGGAGGTGCTGCAGCCACCTGCACTCACCTGTGAGAGCCACCAGGTGTGGCAGGCAGAGGCGGTTGGCGAGGATGATGAGCTTCATGTCGTCCAGGTCGGGGCTGGAGCTGAACTGCCCCGTGTACAGGTACTCCAGCACCGCCCGCATGCAGCTCTTGCTGGTGTGAGGAAGTGCCACCTGCCGGACACACTCATTGTCACCTCCTGGGTGTGTCCCCAGCTGTGCCAACCCCTCCCCGGGAGCTCTGCTCACCTCGTTGGTGGAGCTCTCCACGAAGGGGCCGCCGAACATCGCGGCCATCCAGTCGCAGCTGGAGATGAGCAGGGGCTTGTGGGCACTGATAGCACCGTCATCCAGCACGAAGGTGACATCTGGGGACAAGCACAGGACTTTGGTTATTGGGTCAAAAGGATAAATAATACAGGTGTTAGTTCTCTATTGGACTGTTTAGCTTTAAAAGACCTTGTAACCAGCTCGATCCAGCTCACTTTCAGCTGGTGAAAGTGTTGCTGAACTCTCTGTATTTTAGATAAGATTTAATAAACAACCAAACCCAAACACGAGAAAATTCGTCTCCTTTGTGTTTTTAATCCTGACTAAGTGAAGACAGAAGAAAATTAAGACAAGCCGCTAATTAAGTGGTGCAGTTAACCCTTTACAGAGAGGTGCTGCTGGGACCAGCCCTGTCACCTGGGGCACCCCAGGGACAGCAGAGGGAAGGGGATAGAGCTTGGTATATCCTGTATTTTTTCCTAAAATATCTCTAATTCGTATCCAGCATTCCCTGCCAGCTCAGAGGAGTGCTCTGCCTATTCCAAGGGTTTTCCCAGGTCACTGCATAACACATTTGCTAGGAAGGGAAAGCAAATGTCACACCCGAACTGGAGTCCTTGGAGAGCTGGGCAGGAGGCTGGGGATGTCCTGCAGCTTCTCCCAGGGGTGTGCAAGGGCCACCACACATCTGGCCCTGACAGGGACAGCCTGACCATATTAGGATTCATCTCCATGAAATAAATCCAGCCAGAGGGAGGTTGGGACATTCACGTCCCCCTTGGGATGTCACCTCGTGCTGGTGGCTCGTGGTGCTCATTGGAAAGCTGGGAAAATCCTACTAAGGATTGCTCCTCATAAATCAGGATGACCCTGTGAA
Source organism: Sturnus vulgaris (assembly GCF_052056855.1). NCBI lineage: Eukaryota > Metazoa > Chordata > Aves > Passeriformes > Sturnidae > Sturnus > Sturnus vulgaris. The sequence continues at coordinate 4,928,956 of NC_142270.1, forward strand.
AATCCAGGCTGGGAGAGGAGGAAATCCATAAATAAACAGAGCTGCTGGGCCAGCTGGGGAACAAGAAACCCCGGGGAAGGGCTTCACACTCACTTTCTCGGGGGAAAAAAAAAAAAAAGCCATAAAATTCCCCAAACAACAAAGCATGACCAAAACCCTGGGAGAGGCACAGCCACCCCATCACCCACAGAGCAAAGCCAGCAGCTCCAAGCCCACACCCACCCTGTGAACCCCCAAAAAATGACCAGGCTGCCCCTCCTGGAGCCATACCCGAGAAAGTCCCCTTGGCCAGGCATTCCTTCACCCGGTTGGTCCTGCGAACGTGGAAGGCTTTGGTGATCTCCTGGTTCATGAACGCCTCGTTGTTGAGGATGTTGGCCACCATCATGCGCAGGTCGAACACCTCGAGCAGCTCGGCGATGTGAGCGATGTGCATGAGGTCCCGCTCGTTCTCGTCCAGCTCACCTGTGTACAGGTACTTCAACACGGCCCGGAAAGGACCCGGCTGGATGGAGGCGTCCATCTTCACCACCACCATCAGCTTGGACTTGTAGGTCAGCGGATCCTCGGCCATCTCCTCCTGGATGCTGGTGAACGCCCGGCTCCACGAGGAGAGGTTGCGGCCCCTGCGCAGCCCGCGCTCGCCGTTCTCGTAGCGGTTTCCCCGCAGGATGCCGTCACTGGTGGAGGCTCTAAGGCACGGTTTGCGCTGGCCGGGTCCGGCCTCCTCGGCGCTCTCGCAGATGTCAAAGCTGGCTGCCCGCAGCAGGAAATCCCTCCCGTGGTGCCTCTCCTCTTGGTGCAGCATCCGCTCGGCGGCCGCCGTCACGGCCACCCCGAAGCCGTGCCCCGCCGTGCTCTGCTGGTCCTCCTCGCTCAGGTCCATGAGGAACAGGTCGTAGAACTTGGAGGAGGAGGTGGAGAGGTAGATCTTGTGTGCGTAGATTTTGATCTTCTCTTGCAGCACCAGGATGACGTCCGCGCACAGGGGGTCCTCCAGGAGGTGGGCTGGACGCTCCTCGTTGTTGGAAGGGGGGTCTGGGACCATGATGATGGGAGGAGGGGGTTTGGGGGGTAGGAAGGGGGCTTGGAGCAGGGGTCGCTGCACGTTGCGCAGGTGGGACTTCCAGAACTGCAGGTGGCGGCGGGAGATGAGGGCGGCACGGATGGCATTGTCAAAGACGTCCTTGACGCCAAACTGGGCCACCACGCTCGTCTCGTAATAAGGGATCCCCAACTCCTTGGCCACCTCCCTGCCCTTCTCCGGGGGAAGAATCTCATTAGGTTTAATTGGCCTGAAAGAGACGGGAGATAATTAATGAAGAGACCTCTTGGGACCAGCAGGCAGGGACACGTCCAGGCCACCGGGGTCCCACCTGGCCAAGGGGCGCCGTGCTCTGTTGACGGCCTCCAGGTCGGCGTAGCGCAGGTCGAGCTGGCAGCCCACCAGGATGACGGGGGCTCGGGGACAGAAGTGTTTGATCTCCGGGTACCACATGGTCTTCACATGGTGCAGGGAGTTGGGGTTGGCGATGGAGAAGCACAAAACCACAACGTCGGACCTGTGAGGGGACGACAAAGGGGTCAGGGTCCATTTTGGGGAGTCCCTCCCTGCCCGGGGTAGCACCAAGCTCTGCCTGTCCCTACCTGCCGTAGGCAAAGCGCCTGTCCTTGTGGTGGTCACCAAAGGTGTCCCAGAGGCGCAAGGACACGCTGACATCGTCTACCACATCCCTGGAGCGCTCCAGCACCTGCAGGAACAGAAAAGCACCCAGCTCCTCAATCCCTGAGCCTCACAACAGCACCACCAGGGCTGTCCCCACCGCGGGGAGTCAATCACAACCCCCCCCTGTGAAAAGGACACAGCTCCACCTCCTCAGGATTCCCATGGGGTGTCCAGGAGCCCACCCAGCAGCCCTGGTAGCCCTCACCTCCTGGCAGACGCGGTACTGGTCAATGGCCCACACCGTGGGCACGTGGGTGGCCAGCAGCTGGTACTGGGTCAAGGTGGCGTTGCAGGCACGGGCACAGATGAGCCGGGTCTTGCCCACCGCGTTGTCCCCGACCACGACGCACTTGATGGTTTCTACGTTTGGCCTCTCATAATCCATGTCAGAATCCATTAATTGGGACCTGTAGGGGGGAAGGAGGGCTCAGCAAACACAGCCAGGACCAGCCAGGGAAGTGTCTCCACCAGAGAGGCACAAAGCAGGAGGATGCTGACACTCCCTGGCAGCTCGGGGAAGTTCTGCAGCAGCTGCCCAGCCCTTCCCAGCTCGCTGTCCCCGCCAGTCCCCTTTAAAATTTGATGTTCTGGTGGCAGTGTGGCTGCTGTGCCACGTCAGACACATGGCCTGCGTTGGATTGCACCCTCCTCCCTCCCGGCTCATGCTTGTTCATGTGAGATAAGGTTTTTTTTTTCCCCCCTCTTCCTTTTCTCCTTCTCCAGCATTTGCGAGAGAAGCTTCCAGAGCCTCCTGACCGAGTGCACATTGCTGCCTGGCGGGGGACACTGACCTGCCCCCCTTTTCCCACTCCATTCCTGAGGGGATGTTTGCTCCCAGCTAAGAGCAGCAAGAAGAAACTCCTTAGGTTTCCCAGAGGGATTGGGAGAGCTCCCAGGAGCAGGTGTGACCCCAACACTCCCGAGAGAGACCTTGGTGCTGTGGGTGCTGCAAAGCTGATGAGCAGCACCCAGGTGTGCCCAGGTGTGCCCTGCTCAAGGCCAGAGCCAGAATTAACTCATCACAGCATGAACCCGAGGGTTTATGTGGTTTCCAGGGGGGAAAGCACGGGGGGATTGAGGGATAGAAAAAAGGACAAAAATCCCACACGTCAGTTTCTCTGAACTTCCCAAAGCTATGGATCTCTTCCCCTTTGGGATGGCAAAAAGGACAAAAACCCCACATGCCAATTTCTCTGAACTTCCCAAGGCCACGGATCTCTTCCCCCTCGCTGCCCCCTCCTGGCAGCGGCCTCCCGAGCTGCTATAATAAACCACCAGCGCAGTGAGCGAAAATACCCGGTAACGATGGCAACCGAGCCCTGCACGTGGGACCACAGCTCCCCAAGCCGGCAGCCTGGCAAGGACTTCCCAATGTTAGCACCTCCCTCCGTGCACAGGCTCCCAGGGCACACCTGGATGCACAGGGACAGGACTGAGCCACCAGCCCCGTGGGCAGGTGGAGGCAAAGGCAGGTGGCACAAATCCAGGTCACCTCGGCTGCCAGCGCTTCCACGACGGGCTGGTCCCCGAGGCAAAACTTCTCTGAGGAGCTGTCACCCGCATTCCATGCCCCCCTCCATCACAAAATTCATCCCAAAAACCAGGAGCAGCAGCAGCAGCAGCAGGGCAGGTGGGCTCCTTCCCCATTAGCCCCAAAAATCCATTTCCATCCCCCTCTGCTGCCATCCCCGGCTCCTCGCAGGGATCAGCTCGGCTCTGTGGGACCAGGAGATCTCTGGGGTGGGAGTGCTCAGGGAGCTTTGCTGGGGTTATTTTTAGGCCCAGCTGAGTTTGGATGGAGGGGGAAGGCACAGGAGTGACAACTGCAGTTGGCACTTGGGATGTTTGTCCCTCCAGCCCACCCCCAGCCCTGCCAGCTCGGAAAGTCCGGTGCCTCATGGGAATTAAGGGCTAAATCCTTGTGGGATCAGTGCCTGCTGTGAGGAGGAAGAAGGGGACAGCAGCGGGGACTAAAAGGGGAAGCAGATAAAGCAGAACCTCACTGGGGAGCTCTGTTGGCCCCACAGAACCACGGGGGCACAGCCGAACCTTTTCAAGCCCCCTCCTCATCCTCCCCACCATCACTTCCCTCCTGAGAACAGCTCCAAAACCCACCAGAGAGCAAAAATAACCCGAGATGCCGAGAGATTGGAGATCCCCCCGAAGGAAAAGCTCTTCCCGGAGGAGCAGGGCTGCTCCAGCCAGCAGCCCCCCACCCAAACCACGGGCACCCAATTCACACCCACACCTCCCCAAGGAGAACCCCAAAATTGCTCTTTCCAGGCTCCCAGCCCGCTGTTGCCAAGGCAACTGCACCATCACCCCGGGAGCCGTCGCTTAGCAACTCCCAGGCTCCAAATCCTCCATCCCGCACCTCGCCAGGGGAGGGGAACCCCCAAACCGGGGCGAAACCGCCCCGAAACCGAAAAGGGCGATGCACAAAAATAACGGGGTGCTCGGGGCAGCCGCGGGGCCCGCGGAAGCCGCCGGGGCTGTGGAGGCCGCGGAGGGAGGCGGTGCGGGAGGCGGTGCGGGAGAAACGGGGCCCCGAGCGGGGCTGCAGCACGGCCGGGGCCGGGGGATGCGGCGGGCGGGGGGCACCGGCACCGGCACCGGGGAGAACCCGGATTGGGGGTGCGGGACATGGCGAAGGAGCACCGGGAAAGGGGGCGGGAGTTTGGGGAGGGAGCGGGGAGCAGCCGGGTTGAAGGTGCGGGGAATTGAGAGGGGGTCTCGGGAGTGCTCGGAGCATCCGGATCGGGGGTGCGGGATATCGCAAAGGAGACGGGGAACATCGGGAGGGGATGCGGGCATCGCAAAGGGGGCTGAGAACACCGGGAGAGGGTGCGGGCATCGCAAAGGGGTCCGGGGAACGCCAGGAAGGAGTGCGGGCATCGCAAAGGGGTCGGAGAGGATCCAGAGAGGGTGCGGGCACCGCAAAGGGGGCTGAGAACACCGGGAGCAGGTGCGGGCATCGCAAAGGGGTCGGGAAACACCAGGAGGGGATGCGGGCATCGCAAAGGGGTCTCAGGGGGGTTCCGAGCACCCGAATCGGGGCTGTGGGGTCTTCCAAAGGGGACGGGAAGCACGGGGAGAGGCTGCGGGGCATCGCGAGGAGGTTGGGGGTGCTCACAGCACCCAGATCGAGGGTGCGGGACATGGCAAGGAGACTGAGAAGGACCTAGGCCGGAGGTGTGAGATATCGCAAGGAGCCTCAGGAGAGCTCGGAGCACCCAGATCGCGGGTGCGGGGCATTGAGAGGGGGCTGGAGAGCACCGGGAGAGGCTGCGGGACACAGCGAGGGGACTGGAGAGCATCGGGAGCGGGTGGGGGGCTCGGGGGGAGCTCGAACCACCCGGATCGGGGATGCGGGGCACGGGGAAGGGACTGGAGAGCATCGGGAGCCTGCGTGGGGCATGGCGAGGGGGCGAGGGGGGCACTCGAGCCACCCGGATCGGGGGCACGGGGCATCGCGAGGAGGACGGGAAGCACCGGGAAGGAGGTGCGGGACACAACGCGGGCACTGGAGAGCATCGGGAGCGGGTGTGGGGCTCGGGGGGGACTCGAGCCGCCCGGATCGGGGGTGCGGGGCACGGCGAAGGGGGGGCCAGGCCCTCGCTGTCCCTTATCCGAGGCCGGGCCGAGCCGGGCCAAGCCGAGGCGGGCAGGATGCGCGGAGGCGGAGCGGAAACGCGGGGTGCAGGGGGGGGGTTCCCCGGTACTTACACCAACACAGACGAAGCGGCGGCTCCCAGGGGCCGGGGCCGGGCTCGCCCCTCCGGACATGGCCACGGCGCAGCTTGCGCGGCTCGGCTGGGCACGGCTGGGCGGCTCAAGGCCGGGGCCGAAGGGGCCCATGGCGGCACCTCGGCCGCCCCGATCTCCGCATCCGCGGCCCGCTGCGCTGCGCGGAGCCCTGCGCGGATCGCGGCCCTGCGGTGCTCGCTGCCCTGCGCGCTGCAGTCGCGGCCGCCCCGCCTTTCATTCACAAAAAACAAGCGGCCCCGGCACAGCCCCGCCCCCGAGCCCCCCCCGCCGCCGTGTATTGGCTGAGAGAGACACGGGGGGGCTCTTTGGGGGGGGTACGGGCGCATCCTGCCGCGCATGGGGACCCTCAGTGTGTCCCTTGCAGGTGGCTCCGTTGTGGTCCCCCAGTGCTGCCGTGGGACCCCCGCATCCTGTCCCTAAACCTCCCTCGCAGGGGGCTTTGTGGTGTCCCCCTAAATCCGCCTCGAGACCCCCCCAGAACGTCCTCTAACCCTCCCTGCAGGGGGCTCCCCACAATTCTGCCTTCGGACCCCCATCGTGTCCCTAATTCTCCCTTGCAGGGGATTCTGCTGTGCCCCCCCAATCCTGCCTTCCGTGTGACCCCATCCTGCCCCTAAACCTCCCTCTCAGGGTGCTTTGTTGTGCCCCCAGTTCTGCCTTGGGACCCCCATCCTGGCCCTCAAACCCTCCCGTACAGGGAGCTCCATCCTGCCCCCCAATCCCGCACACCGTGGGTCCCTATCCCCCCTCTGCATGAGCCCCCCACCCTGCCCTCCATCTTCTGTGCCATCCATAGAGGGGGGTGACTCCATAATCCACCCTAAATCTCCCCTCCATCCTTCCTCTGCATCCAATCCCCCCCCCCGTGTCCCTCAATCCTGGTCGGGGGAAGGGGATGCGCCCTCTCCTGCATCCCTCTGAGCACCTTTCCCTCTCCCCAAATTTCAGGGAGGTGCCAGCTCCCAGCTGGGCCATGTGTGGGCCCTCACAAGCCCCACAGCCCCTCCAGAACACCCCCAAAATCTCGCAGGGCTTCTCACGGCGAGGGTGGAACAAAGCTGCTCCATCCCTCCGTGCCGTCCAAGCACAGGCCACACGCTGCGGACCTGCCTTGTCACCGTTCTCTACAGCTCTCCTTGCAGCCCCCTCCTCACCCCCGGGGCAGCTCCCCAAAATCTGAACTCACAGGGCACAAAAAAAAAAAAAAAAAAAAAAAAAACCCAAAAAAACCTCCGAGTCATCTTTGCAGCGCGGCTGCCGGGAAGGCGCCGGGCAGCGCTGGCCCCGCTGCTCTGACCCCGAATATCCGCATCATGTGATCCTCGCCATCCCTTCCCGAGCCTTTCCGCCTCCTTCCCTCCCCATCCCCGCCGCTGAGCCGCGCTAAGCTCGGCCTCTCTGCGTGGCCTGATCCCTTCCCGCTTGGATCAGCCCGTGCTCGGGCTGACACTGATGCAGAACCGCAGTCAAACGCAGCGCTCGGCACAGCCCCCCCCACCCCCAGCCCGGCTCTCACCCCCCTCCTCACCGAACTCGCAGCACGGGGATCTGTCTCTCCATAGCAGAAAGAGATGGAGCCGCTAATTTAGGGAGGGAAAAGCCCTTTTGAGGCTTTTGAGCCAGCAAGAAGCAGCTCCCGGCAGTGCCTCGGTGCCCGAGACGGGACCGGGAGCCGGCGGCGGAGCTGGAGAATCCCCGGCCCGGGAGCTGCGAGCAGCCGAGCCGCAGAGCCTGGAGCTTTCTGCTTCTTGGAGTGGGTCACGGGGAACGAACACGTAAAGCTTGTTTGCCAGCCGCATGATTTGGCTTATTTGCTCTCTTGTAGCAGGTGCTTAATTGTGGCAGAAAGGGTTCCCGGCAGCTTTCCGGGCAGCCAAATTCCCGCCTGCCCCTCTCGCAGCCAGGAAAAACAAAAGCACGATTGTCACCAGCAGGCGAAACCTCTGGTGCGGAGCTCGCACGGGCCTCCTTCCCAGGAGAAAAGGTTTTCCTGGAGGAGAGAGCCGGGGGATGGAGGCACCGGGATGGGCACGGGGCAGGGGAGAGGGGTCGGGAGCAGGTGTGGGTGCTGCTCACAGCCCCTCTCCTCCGTGGGAGGAGGAACACGAGTGTCAGCTGATTGTTCACCAGCGAGCCCACGCTGTGGCATGGCTTGGCACGGCATGGAATGGCACACACGGAATGGCACACACGGAATGGCACACACGGAATGCCACAGCTGCCCAGTGACATCCCCCTGCCTCAGCACTGCCACCTCCTGCCATCAAAAGGCCTTTTCCTCCCCGCTCCCATCTCTCCAGTTTAAGCCGCTGGAACCTGTTCCCAAGGAATTCCATTTATCCAGCTCCACGATCACCCTGACTCCCAGGCAAAGAGCTCCACACCCAAGGCTGAGCTCTGGGGGTCACCAAGCCCCCTTTTCACCCCACAGCATCCTCCTCCCTCCATCTCCCACTCCCACAGCCAGGAATGAAGAAGCCCTCGGGATATCAGAGATATGAGCGGACATTGCTCCAGCCCCAGTAAAATTTATGACTCTCCAGTTTAAAGCCAGGGGCGTTTCCACCCCTCCCAGGTGCTGCCAGGACCCTGCCCAGGCTGGCTGGGGACAAGATGCAGCCATCCAAATCCAGACCCATTTTCCTTATGCTCCTTGGATGTTCTGCAGCTTTCCTGGCTCTGCCCCCCACCCTGCCCCCCAAATCCAGCATCGTTCACCTTGCAAGCGGTTGAAAGGCTGGCACAGACCAAGGCAATGCATCCCTCGCTGGAAAAAGCAGATTTGGGATGGGGAGACGCCCCAAAAACCCCAGGCAGCCCCAGACCACAGGTTCCCAAAGCTCCCAGTGCCAGGACCCTGCCTTTGCCTTGCTCTGCTGGGCGTTTTTCACCTCATCCATGGGGAATGGAGGTGTCGCTGCGGTGTGGGATGGGAGCAAAGAGCAAAGTCCCTGGAGAAGCGGAGAAGTGCCAGGAGGAGGCAGCGGGAGGTACTTACAGGCTGTGAGCCATGGCTGTCATCCTCCCGGCGGGGCTGCCCTTCCCTGGGCTTTCCATCGCTTTCTCGTGGCAGGCTCTGCAAGGAGAGGGCACAGGGATCTGTGGGATCACCCCAAACACGGACTCACCTCCTGAAGTCACCCCGTCCCCTCCCGGTGTCACCTCCCGACCCCGGAGACAGAAAAGTTTTGGGAAGGCGAGTCCTGGGCTGGCCAAGCAGAGTCCTGGCGTGGGGACAGAGCTGTCCCTTGTCTCCCCACTGTCCCCATGTCTCGCTGCCAGCTTTGCCCTCCTCAAAAAATCCTCCTCACCCTACAAATCAGCCGAAACAAATCAGTCAATCCATGGAACACACACAGAGCTGTCCCCTGCTCCGAAGGTTCCACGGTGACAACCTCCCTTCATCCCCAGCGAGGCTCTCTCTGCTCCCACCCCCTCCCCAAGCACCTCACCCTTGGGCTAAGAGCCTTCCCTGCGGATCTGAGGCCCCTGGGGCTCCTGGGGTCAGTTGGCTCCTGGCCAGCAGGCCACCGAGTCCTTTGCCATGGTGGCTTTGCCCAAGGCTCTGGAGCGAGACAGGGCTGTCCCTCCTCCCCCGTCACTGGATCCTGCACACGTCAGGAGCAGAGTCCAGCCTGGGATTTGCTCCTGGTACAGCCAGCACGGTCCTGGCTCCTGGCAGGGAATGGGTTCCAGGCACACACCGTGGTGCTGGATCCATCCATGGATTCACCAGGAACAGCAGCGAGGGTCACTCCTCTGTTTTGCTCCTCTAAAAATCCCAAATCCTGCAGTTTTGCTTCCTGGAGGAGGCTACAAGGGGTCTCCTTGCTCAGGACAGCAGCTCCAAGCACCCCATGGGCCCCCCCAGCCCCATCAGCAGCCAGGGAGGGAGGGGGCAGCTCCCAAAAAATGGCATCTCCAGGCTCAGCATCCAACTGGAGCCGGGAGAAATCTTCAACCAGAAGTTTGCAAAAATGGCAAAACCCAACCTTGACGGGGGAGCAGTGGGGACAAAAGGACAAGTTGGGGTGTGCCACCACACTGGTGAGGAGCAGAGCCCAGGAAACAGCTGAGACCAGAAGGAAAGGTCTAAAATAAGCCAAAAAAGGAACATTTCTGCACCTTCCACCCCCTGCCCTGCCAAAGCAGCAGGGGCTGTCTGCGAGCCAGGACTTTGGGGGGCTCTGGAAGTTCCCTGCATGCGGGAATTCTCTGCCCCAGCTGGATCCCAACTCCCAGCCCTGGAATCAGGCACCTGACACCGCCCGGTGACAGCTCACCCTGCCATCGATACGGCTGCACAGCTCCAGGGATTCATCACTCAGCTCATAAATATTTAAACCCAGAAGGAGCCGTGTACTCCTGTAAACGCAGCTCCTTACACAAGCCCAGCATCCCTTCGCCCCAGCGCTGAGTTAATGAACATTTGGGGCTCTCCAGACGGATTTTTTGCAGCTAAAAAAAAACAGGTCAGGGCGAAATTCAAGGTCTTGCTCCATCCGTGCAGGATTTCTGCACCCTCCAGCTGGGATATTTTGGATTTACCACCCCGAGGGGAGCAGAAAGCGCTGCTGGGATGGAATCACAGCTTCCAGCTGCTGGTTCCCCACACCCCCAGGCAGGTTTTGGGGGGCACGGCCGGCCCCACACCCTGGGAGAGGCTGCAGCTGCAGCCCGGAGCACTGACAGGCTCCCGCCGGCTGCTCCAGGCAGGATTCACAGTTTCATACAGCATTAAGAGCTGCTGACGCCTCGTGAAAAAACTGTGAAAAGCTTCTATTTTGGGGAAAGTTCCTCTTATAACGGTGCATCCTGTGGCTTCTCCGTTTCCCTTTTTCTCCTGGTTTCTCTTGCTACGCAGAGCAGTGTAGAAAATAGGCAGATAATGTTGCCAACCAGCCTGGGCTCTTCGTCAGAAAAGGAAAATAACCCTCCAAGCCACCCCCAGCCAAGGAATTCATTCTCAAGCCGCACCTGGGCGGGTGCCTGGGGCGAGAAGGGAGAAAGTGGGACCTTCCTTGGACTTGTTTCTGGGCACGGAGCATGGGGAGGGCTTGACGGGGGGTTGGATATTTCCTAATGAGGGAAAAATGCTGGTTTTGCTCGGTTTAGACCTTTCCCTCTGGTGTCAAATCTTTCCTGGACCCTCCTCCCCACTCTGCTCCCAAGCAGTGTGGTGTCACCCACCGTCTCCCTTTGCCCCACTGTACCCCCATTAAACAAACAAACAAACAAAATTAAAACATCCAAGAACCAGGAGTCTGTCTCCAAGCAACTGTCTCCAAGTAGGGACGGAGAGCAGAGAAGGAGAAGCAGCAGCGTTGAGTGGGGAGAAAACTTCTGGAGATCCCAGAGGCGAGAGGGAGGGAGGGAAGAGCAGGAAAAGAGGGGTGACAGCACTGGGAGCAGGCAGGAGCCCCGGGGCACCAGGATTTCCCTCTTTCCTCACTCCAGGAGCGGCCGCGCCTCTGCCCTGGCTTGTGAAACAGCTCCCGGCTCCCCAAAAGCAATTGCTAGCCCAAGGGCGAGGGAAGCGGCAGCAGCGCTGCCTCTCCCGCTGCCCGCAGGGCGCTCGGGCCGGGAGGTGACACCAACCGGAGCTCGGTGGCCGTGCTGGTGGAGCTGCCAGGAGCCACCACCAGCCCTGAACCAGGCTTCACCCGCGGCATGAGCGAGTTTTCTTCCCGTGGCACAGCGGGGCGAAATTCCACGCCGGAAAACTCCACGCCCGCGCATCTCGGTGTCTCCTCACACGTGGCTCGGCCTGAGCAGCCTCTTCTCTGCCCTGAGGGCCACCAAGGCACCCCCAGAGGTCGCACACCCCAATTCTCGACAGCTCCAAGGGGTCACGAGGAGCTGCGGATGGCCCTGGGCACTGGGAAAACCTCGGGGGCTCTTGGAGCTGTTCCTGGGACAGGATCCACAATTCCCTCACTTCCCAACCCTCAGAGCCTTTGCATTCCCCCACAAATCCCCTCACGCTCTCCATGCCCCATCCCCTGGGAGAAATGGGGGATAATTCTCTCTGGGTGTGATTACCTGAGCGCTGCGGCCCCGCTCTGTCCCGGGCTCTTCCCTCCTCTCCAGCAGCTCCTTCCCTTTCCAGGTGCAAACTGGCCTGGACAGGCAGGACCCATTTTTATACGCTCGCCCATGTGATCCAAACAAATGCCCTAGGGATGAGTTTTTGCACTGACACAACTCAAGGGGCTGGGACTAAAAACCTGTTGGACCACAATCCCAGCTCAACGGGCAGGAATTTTCCACTCCGTTCAGGTCGGCTCTGGGCGCGCCGACACGCGCCGGGGCCAGCGTCTCCCTGCTCCCCCCACCCCCAAAAAAAAAGAAAAAAAAATCCCATTTCCCTGCGCTTCCCAACTTTTTCAGACTCGTTCCTAAATGTTTCCTCTACTGCAGCTGGAGAAAACGAACCACGGGATGGTTCCACCATGGAGGAAGGGATGGATGGGGAGTGTGAAGGAATATGTTTGAGGCACTGATTGTATCTAAATTCTGCAAATCTTTTCTTTTTTTTCCCATGATCTGTGAGGGGAAAAAAAAGCAAACCAAAAAACATGCAAAAAAACAAACAAACAGAGAAGAAGATGCCAGCCAGGGTGAGAAATGGGGAGAATCCTTTGCTCCTGGAAAAGGACTCTCCCTGCAGCCTCCAGGTCTGGGAAAAGCACAGGTTGGAAGGAAATTTTGGGAACTGCCCAGCCTGAGGGTCCTGCACTGGGATGCTCCTCAAGGATACAGAAAAGGAAGGGAGATCCCAGGTGAGTCCGAGTGACCAGAAATGCCCGGGATGAGAATTGGAAAAGTAGACGGTGAGCTCTGGATGAGTCAATGGGAACCGAGGCGCCGGGGAAATGGCCACGGGCCACGGAAAGGAGCCACGAGCAACGAGCGTGAGTCAGTGGGACGGAGAGGTGACTCCGTGGGAAAGGAAAGACGGGATAATGGGGCAGGAGGAGCCCCTTGAGCTCCTCTCGGGCTGTTCCCCTCGGAGCAGCGCTGGCAGCGGTGCCGCTGGAGCCGATCCCGATGGATTTGATAAGAGCAGGAACGTGCAGCTCGGCACACACGGGGCCAGCCCAGCCCCGGGCACCGTGCGGGGCTCTCGCACCTCCAGGATTTTCTGTCCTCACTGCAGGCACCGTCCTGGGCTAGGGAGGGAACTCGGGTTTTTTTTTTTCCTCCTAATTTGGTGGCAGGTACTAAAAAGCTCCTTTTTTTGCTGGGTCACAAACCAAGGGAAACGTTCCGCGCCCGGAGCAAAGGCGGGCTCGCAGTGAGCCTTGGAGCATCTGCAAATGGTTCTGATCTCGCCCAAATTGTTCCCAAATTATCAGCCTGAGGGGATCAGCCCAGCCGAGGCGCTGGGGCTCTGCCAGAGCCGGCTCTGAGCAGTCCTGGGACTGGGGATACTGGTGCTGGAAAGAGGGGTAGGTGGAAAAGGGACCCCCAGGCTGTTTTCTGTAGCTTTGCAGCTGGGTGGGTTTTTTGGGGTGTAAAGGCAGCGGCTCTGTGACTCTGCTGTTGTGAGGAACTTAAATAAGGGAGATTTTGGGGTCCCCTTCAGAGCCAGAATGTCAAGGGGCTGCAAAAAAACACCTGGGAAGGGGGGAAGCTGGAAAATGTTCTGGAAATGATGCTCATGCTGAAGGGTTCCTCCCAAATATGAGAAGTGACCTCACCTCCTTCCAGTCCTCAAACCGGTTTTGGGGGATCTTCCCAGGAAGGCACCACCGCAGGCACTCAGCTGTGAGCTCGTTAAAGCTCTACCAGCCCCCGCTGCAAACCAGTTAAACCCATTTAGGGAAGGGTTAAGCCAGTTCAGTGTGATTTGGGAGCCCGTTGATGCAAAGGTTAATCTGCTCTAAGTGCATCACCATGGGGGATTGGAACCAATTTAACTGTTCCAGCTCCAGGTTTTTCCCTGGAGGATTTCAGGAAGGGTCCAGGCTGGGCTCCCCTTCATCCGCGGAGAGCCTTGGGAAGAGGGAGAAAACAAACCAGGGACTGAAGGGAAGAGCCTCACGCCGGCTGAATCTGAAACTGCTGCTATTTATAGCCCATCCCTGCCCAGCCAGCCAGGATTCCACGTAGGTCCCGGTGCCCAGCTGGCACTGGGGAGCAGCAGGGTGGCCACTGGAACCCTCCCAGTCCATCCCAGTTCGTGGGACCAGGCTGAGCCCGAGCTGAGTCAGAGCAGAGGATGCTCCTTCCTCCTGCCAGCTCCTCATTATCCCGCTGCCCCAGGGCTTTCCCACGAGCCTCATCCAGCCGGGCCGTGGGACCTGCAAGAGGTGTTTGTTTATTTTTTTGCTGTCATCCCTGAAGGGCTGTAATTACAATTAGACCGTCCACGAGGCACGGGGCAGAGATTCATCTCCTTTCCAAGGAAGCCTCAGTGCCCAGGAGAGTGGGAGGGAAAGAAGGAAAAGGTGGAAATGCTTCCATCACCCGATGCCTGCGCCCACACAGCATCCCTGGGGAGCTCGGCGAGGTTGGCAGAGGTCACACCTGAGGGTTTCTCAATTCTTCCCCTCCACGCTGCTGTCGCGTGTCGGGGTTGCAGCAATTCCTGGTGGCTTCTCCCGTCTCCAAGAGCCGGGAGCGGGGAGTGTTTAATGCGGGAATTGGAGCCAGGAATTTTACAGGGGCGCTCAGCGGTGTGGGAATGGAGGGATGGGAATGGGATTGGATCGGGCAGCACCTGGAGAGGAGCGGGCTGGGCTGGGCTGGGCTGGGCTGTGCCAGCACCGCTGGCATCGAGGAGCTGCCAGGCTGCGGAGCTGCTGCTGCTGGAGGAGAAGCGGCTCCCGCACCGCTCTGCGCTGCCTTGTGACTGCGAAATGAATGTGCTTAATATAGGCCAAGTGAAAACATTCAGCCCAAAATAGAAGCCCTTCCCCAGAAAGCGCCGCAGCTCCGGCGGGAGCAGTCACAAGGTACCTGCCGTGGCACGGGGGGGCTGTGCCAGGTGTGCCAGCGCAGCGCTGCACATCCCGCCTGTCCCCAAGGTCACCTCCCCCCCTCCCGACCCAGAGGAGTTCAGGGATGGGGCAGCGCCCCCGGGATTGGGATTTGGAATTGGGATGAGGTGTGGGGGTGGAGGGGGGGGGGCCCGCATCCCCAAATCTTGTGATCCCAGCTCGTGCTGGGCTCGGTGCTGCGGGGAATGGGGTTGGATGAGATGGGATGGGATGAGGTTGGGATAATTCCTGCTCGTGCTGCTGCTGCAGCTGAGGTTTGGGATGGGAAGGGGAGCGAAGGGGGCGGCTCTGGGGGCTGCTGCCAGACTCGGGGGGCTCGCTCAGCTGCACGATTTTCCCGGGGAAATATCAGAGATTCCTCTTCTCCTGAGCCACAGGGAGTGGCGGTGATGCCAGGGCAGCTTTTGGGGGTCGCAGCAGCCCCGGGGCTGGGTTTGTGCTGCACTGGCAGCTGCTCCTGCTGGGATCCGTGGTGCTGCCAGCTCCAAAGGCAAAAAGCATCGCAGATCCCTGATCCCGCAGAGATTCCTGCTCTGAGGGCACTGTGGGTCCAACCCTCCCTTTTTTGGGGGCTCTGACCCGTCCCCTGCTGTCACTCGTGACCTTCCCAGCGCTGCTGATGCCACGGTTTAATCCAGCTCCACCGGGCACAGCTGCCAGGCAGGAAAATGGGCCAGGAGGGGGTGAGAGTTCAGCGCTGGAGCTTTGGCAGGTATAAAGGGAAAAGCCAGAAATCCTCCCCTGTTAATCTCAGCCGGCACCAGGGATCTGCATTCGGTGTTTCAAGCTCTGCTGTTCCAGCCCGTGGCTCGCAGGAACAGTTTGGGGAAATAAATTCAACTCCAGATTTTGCCTCAGCATCTTATTAATGCTGGAGAAACAAAAAAAAAAAAAAAAAAAAAAAAAAAAAAAAAAAAAAAAATCCAGGCTCAGCCTTTAAACTCCTGCTTTTTATAATGCGGGGTCCTTAACCCCTGACCCCAACTCGACTCTAGACAGACCCAGGGGAACTCCCGAGCCCAATAAATCTGTCACATCGCTGAAATCCACTTAAAAATCCCCCAAGGAGCAGAGCCAGCCCCGCAGATCGGTTCAGATGCAAATTTACGGCGTGTCCTGGGCCAAGCGGGGTTTTTGATTCACAAAGCTCTTGCCCAGGGGCTTGGCTGGGACAAGGTGAAGGCGACCTTGGGGTTGCAGGGTTGGAGCAGGGAAGGAGAGAAATGTGAGGACAACGCCCGGGGAAGGGAGAGAAGAGGAACAGCGAGGCCAGGGCACAGCTGGAGCTGCCCAGTGGCCACAGAGGACGTGGATTTTGTTTCCTTCCTTGCTTCCTGCAAGGCCCAAATTGAGGGAATTCCCCCGGCCACCGAGGCTTTGCCAAGTGCTTGCTATCAGCAGTGTAAATACATTATTTTAGTGATTTTTCAGCCTGTAAGTGTTGGTTTTTTGGAGTTGCTCAGGTGCTTTGCACACTGGACTCTGGGGGAAACTGAGGCACGGAGATGCCACCTGGAAATATTCGGATTTTTTCACAAATCAGAGGAAAATTCTGGATTATTGAAGGAGGAGCTGGGCTGATGTTTGTGGGTCTTGTTGGTAGCCCAAGGAGCATTTTTATTGCTCAGAAATCCCGGTTTTCCAGAGCTTTGGCTCGCTGGTGAGGAAGATTTGAGTTTTTAATGACTTCAGTGGTGACTTAAAAGTTTTGTCCAGCCTGAAACTGGGAGGAAAAAAAAAACAAAAAACCTTCCTGTGTCACGGGGCTGTGTCACCTCCCTGTCCCTGCAGGCCATTCACACCTGGGGACAGGCACAATGAAATGGAATTTTCACAAGCTGAAAATTCCCAGAGAATGGAGAAACCGCCCCTTTGTAAACGGAGCAATGAGAGATGAACCAAACCCCGAGGTGGGCGCTGATTTAAATCTCGATTTCACATCAACAGGAAGGCGGCTCCGGGGAGGAAGTTCCAAACAATGCTTTCCTCAGAAGAGAAAACAAAATTCTAATGAACTTCTCGAGTGAAACTCAGCTCGGGAAGTGACAGTTCCGCATTAAATAAACAAATCTGGAGGCTTTGCACGAGTGGGGGAGCTCTGAGAGCTCCTCACTCTCAGCTGATGGTCATGGGGAGCCTCGAAAATTTTCTATTTTTTGCCTGAGCTGGATCCTAAAGCTGCCCTGAGGAATATTTTGGCCCCTTGGCAGTGCCCAGGTGGGGTTGGCTGAGGGTTTTTGTCCCTTCCTTGCCCTCTCAAAGCCCCGTTTTGGCCCCGTGGCTCAGCCCGGGTGGATCTTGGCTCCCAGCTCGGCTGCTTTGGCTTCCCCAGGTGCTTTGTTGCCGTTCAAACCGGCCCCAGATTTCTGCCTCCCTTCCCTGCCTTTTATTAAAAGCTTTTCAATCGCTGCTATTAACAGGAAAGCGATTTCCTCACCTACTTCTCTCTTTTGCCAGCTCTGAGAGGCTCTTTAGCAGCTTTTGGAGCTGTTTGCCGGGGATACAAATGCAAAATATATTTATTTTTGTATCTCTATTTAAATACCTCCTCCCAAATGAATCGATGTTGGGACTGCAGTAATTTTATTCCATCGATTCCCTCACTTGATTCATTAAATTAATCTCGTGCTAGCTACTTTGAAGGCTTCGTTTTATTTCCAGAATTTTGGGAAATATCCCTCGTGGAAGCTGGGAGAGCTGAGGAGTTTTAAACAGGTTTTTAATCGTGTTTTTTAGGAAAAAAAAAAATAAAAAAAAAAAAGGTGTGAAAATTTTGAAGCGCGGGGCAGCATCTCTTTGTTTTTCATCCCATTCCAAGGGGGAATTCCTGGATTTCCCTGGGCTCTGAACCTCACAGGCAGCTCCATGTGAGGCTGGAAAATCGAGATTCCTGCGGTCCTGAGTCAGGACAGGGGACCTGGGAACACCCGGGGTGGCCGGGACAGGAGCCCGGGCCTGGTTTGGCACCACGAGCTCCAGGATCCTCCTCCAGAGGGGAAACGGCTGCCTGCGGCCTCTCCTGGCTTTTTTCTACTTTTTTTTTCTGCTTTTCTCCCACTTTTTTCCCGCCTTTTTTCTCTTTTATTCTGCTTTTTTTTTCGCTTTTATTTTCTGCTTTTATTCGGCTTTTTTCCCATTTTTGCCTGGTTTTTTTTCCCCCTTATTTTCTGCTTTTATTCTGCTTTCCCCCCCTTACTTTCTGCTTTTCCCTGCTTGTTTTCCCGCTTTTCTGAGCGAGCTCCAGGCACAGGCAGGAGGAGGAGGAGGAGGATGCCGCTGGAAATCGCCCATCCCTGGAATCGCTTTTCCAGGAATGTGGCAGGAACAGCAAAGCCAGAGGCTCTGGAGTCACCCTGGTCTGGGTTTAAAAACAATGGGGTTTAAAAATTAAATATTCCAGTGTTTTCCTGCCCCTCGGGAGCGTCACACAGGAGAGGATGTCCAGCTCTGGCAACACTTTCCCATGTTTTGTTGTTGTTGTTTTTTTTTTTATCCTGAAAGAAGCTGAACAAATTTCCAAATTTCCTTCTGCCTTTTAAACGCTGTCTCGAGTGGATGAAATAAAATCTGTGGGAAAAAAAAAATAAATATATATATATATTTTTTTTAGGGAAGAAGCAATGGTTTATCTTCCATGGGATGCTGTAAAATTGTTGCTCCCATGAGTTTTGCTTCCTGAGCATCTTCCTGCACCTTTTCCATTGGCAAATCCTTTTGGGATGATCTGTGAGAAGTCTCCAGGTGCAAGGGGCTGATTTGGGCTCTGCTAAGAGCTTTTCTCAGTCTCTGGGCTTGAGAGAAAAAAAAAAAATTCCCATTCATGAATTCATCCCATTTTGGGTTCTTTGTGTTGTAAAAGGGATCACCCCCCCAAATAAAATAAAATAAAATAAATAATAATAATAACAGTGCAAGGGGACTGGAGAGGATCCTGAGCCTGACCTGGGGCCACGGGGCTGCTCTGGATTCTGAATGATTTCTGTCCGAGCTGTGTGAATTGGAAAATGGGGTTTGGAGGAGATTTTGTGTGGCTGTGGTGAATTGGAGATGGAGCAGCTGCTGGGAGGAAAGGATGAAGGAATTGGGAATGTTCACCTGGAGAAGGGAAAGATCCAGAGAGAGCTGGAGAGGGGCTGGGGACAAGGGATGGAGGGACAGGACACAGGGAATGGCTCCCACTGGGAAAGGGGAGATTTGGGTGGGATTTGGGGAAGGAATGAGGGTGGGGAGGGGCTGGGATGGAATTCCCAGAGGAGCTGTGGCTGCCCCTGGATCGCTGGGGGTGTCCAAGGCCGGGTTGGGATAAGCTGGGACGGGGGGAGGGGTCCCTGCCATGGCAGGGGTGGCCCTGGATGGGATCTCAGCTCCCTCCATCCCAAACCATTCCATGTTTTACCAGGAGCTCCTTTCCCACCTCTCCCGGTGTCCAAATCCCTGCCCTGCCTCTCTTTAAACTTTCAGCCACATCCCCATTTCCCCAAGGAAATTCCCGCTTTATCTCGCCATCCCACCACCACAATTCTGGGCATTTCCTGCTGATCCCCGGCACTGGGGATCCCAAATTTCCAGCACCCCCGATCCGTGTGACACCGCGAGGGTGCAAACCCCACTCCGGGCGCTCCTGACTCAGGCAGCCCGGCATTCCTGGGAAAAGCCTGACTCACTTGAGCCCATTTGCCGCCTTTAATTACGGGCTCTGCCCATCTCGGCAGCGTGGGAACGGGAGCCATTAAGCCCCTAAAAGCTCCCGATCATTCCCAATCCATTAATGTTTCTAATTAGTTAAGCCCGGGCTCCTTTTTCTCTCGCCGGGCTCGCTCGTGTTCTCCGAGCGTGCAGCCACAGCTCCATTATGTAATGATCCCCTCGCTGCTGTAATCCCCGGTCCCAACTCACACCGGTCTCTTTTTGTTTTTTTTTTTTTTCTTTTTTTTTATTTATTACAATTTTATTTTATTGATCCGCATCTCATCCCCAGTGCCCATTAGGCAAAAGGAGGAGGCAAATCAAAGTTGGGCTCCCATCGTTCTTAATTAACCCGAGGCTAATAGCCGGAGGTGCGGCCGGGGGTGGGGGGGACCCGGTGCCGTTTGGGGCGGTTTGGGGGGGGCGGTTTTTTTTTTTGGGGGGGGGGGGGGGAAGGGGTGGTTAAAAACCCGTTGGGAGATTCGGAGCCCCCGGCTGCCCCTTCCCTGCGCTTTGACTTTTCATTTCCCGGTCCCTCTGTCCCTTCCTTCCAAGGAAACCATCTCCACGGCAACCTCAAAGCTCCGGGCTCTGCCTCGGAGCTGCTCAGCCGTCCCCAGGACCCTGGTAAGTGGCTCGGTACAACTGGCCCTGGTGGCCCCCCCTGGCTGCTGTGGTGGCCCGTGGCTACCTCACCAGGAGGTGAGGGCTCGGCAGGGGAGGGTGGGGGACCCAACCCCGTGTCCCCTCGTCCCCTTCGAGGTTTAAAAATGGGTGGCCGGAGTTGTCCCCGTGTGGGAGAAGCGCTGGAGTGGGTGGCTGGGTCGAGGTCCCCGCAGGGGACATGTCCTGGTGTCCTGGCTGCCCGTGTGTCCTCGGGGATGGTCCTGGACAGAGCACGGCCGCTCCTGGTCCCGATTTTCCATCGTTTTTGGGAGAGCAGCGTGTGGAGATGGGGGCTGTGTCCCCCGGGATCGCTGTGGTGTCACCACGTGGGCACATTCCCGGTGCCACGTGCAGGGGGACAAAGCACGTCTGAGCTGTGGGGTCGTTTTGGGGTTTCCTGGCGAGGAGGAGCAGCAGGAAACAGCTCAGCTCTGGAATAAATGGGATTAAAGAGCTGGAGGAGGAAATGATGGGCCTGGGAGCTGAACTGGGGGTGCTGGGTCGCACTGGGGGTGACCCTCGCTGTCCCCTTGTCCCCAGGGCAGGATGAAGCCGCTGGGGGCGGTGCTGGTGACGCTCACCCTGCTGCTCCCCCGCACCTGGGGCACCGAGGAAACCCGGACCTGCATCTTCCAGACCCTGGATGAGACCGACCGGGAATTCTGCAGGTGAGCCACACTCCATGGCCTTTGTCACCTGCCCACACTGGCCTTTGTCACCTGCCACTGTCCCCAGCCCAGCCTGGCCATTCCCTGTGTCACCTCCCGGCACAGCTCATTCCAGTGTCCCCTTGGCCAGGGCTGTCAATATTGGCCGTTGTCCTCCTTTTCTCGGGAATCTGGGATTTCTCTGGACACCTGGAGTTATTGCCCAGCTTTGGAAGTGACTTTTGCAGCATCAGGGATGACAGAAGTTTTCCATGGAAAATCTCAGAGGAGGGAGATGCTTTTCCATGGAATCCTGAAATGGTTTGGGTGGGAAAGGGCCCCAAAACCCATCCAGCTCCAGCCCCAACACCTCCCACTATCCCAGGCTGATCCAACCTGGCCTTGGGCACTTCCAGGGATGAGGCAGCCACAGCTCCTCTGGGAATTCCATCCCAGCCCCTCCCCACCCTCCCAGCCAGGAATTCCTTCCCCAAAATCTGCTGAAGAATGTTGAAATTCCTGCTGCTCCTTGTGAGTGCTGGCAGAGCCCGAACTTCCATTATCCCACCTCTGCACCCCACAGCTCCTGCCCAGCGTTCCCAACCCCATTCCAACCCCAATTCCAATTTCCAATTCCTGCCCAGAATTCCCAACCCCATCCCAACCCCCGTTTCCATCTCCTGTCCAGCATTCCCGACCCCATTTCCCATCTCCTGCTCAGCATTCCCAACCCCATCCCAAGCTCTATTTCCACCTCCAGCTCCAGCCCATCATCCCCAACCCCATCCTGATCCCAATTCCAATTTCCAGCTGTTGCCCATCATCCCCAACCCCATCCTGATCCCAATTCCAATTTCCAGCTGTTGCCCATCATCCCCAACCCCATCCTGATCCCAATTCCAATTTCCAGCTGTTGCCCATCATCTCCAACCCCATCCCGAGCCCACCCCGCCCCCAATTCCCACCTCCCACCTCATTTCCCTCCCTCTCCCGGTTTTCCAGGGGCAATTTGGAAGTCATCTACCCCGAGGTGGGGGACGTGAGCTGCTCCTACATCCCCAAGTGTCACGGCTACCGACAGCGCCTGAGCCACGACTGGGCCGAGCCGCGGGTGCGCTTCCCCTGGGCCAAGAAGGTGAGAGAGGGAGAGGGAGAGGGAGAGGGAGAGGGAGAGGGAGCGGCTCCGGCTCTTCCTGGGAGCGCCTTTGGCAGCGGAGTGGTTTATTCTGAGATTGGGGTGGTTTATTCTGGAATTGGGGTGGTTTATTCTGGAATTGGGATGGTTTATTCTGGAATTGGGATGGTTTATTCTGGAATTGGGATGGTTTATTCTGGAATCGGGATGGTTTATTCTGGAATCGGGATGGTTTATTCTGGAATCGGGATGGTTTATTCTGAGATTGGGATGGTTTATTTTTCCTAGGATTGGGATTGGGGTGGTTTATTCTGAGATTGGGGTGGTTTATTCTGAGATTGGGATGGTTTATTCTGGAATTGGGGTGGTTTATTCTGGAATTGGGGTGGTTTATTCTGGAATTGGGGTGGTTTATTCTGGAATTGGGGTGGTTTATTCTGGAATTGGGATGGTTTATTCTGGAATTGGGATGATTTTTCCTAGGATTGGGATTGGGGTGATTTCTTCTGGGATCAGGATGATTTTTCCTGGGATCGGGGTGATTTTTTCTGGAATTGGGGTGATTTTTTTTCCTGGCATTGGGTTGATCTTTTCTAGAATCGGGATGATTTATTCTGGAATAGGAATGACTTTTTCCTAGGATCGGGGTGATGTATTCTGGAATAGGGATGATTTTTCCTGGGATCGGGGTGATTTCTTTCTGGGATCAGGATGATTTTTTCTAGGATTGGGATGATTTTAGATTTTTTTTTTCCCGCTTTTCCTCATTGATTCAAGGGTTTGGTTGGAGGCTGAGCTGTGGATAAATGGAATTGCCTTTTTCTTTTGTAATTTTTTTATCATTTATTTTTATTTTTTTCCTGCGCTGTGGCCATTAAATCACATTTTTTTCACATTCAGACTTTTTTACTATGCTGAAAACACTTTTATGTTTTGGTCTCTATATATTTTTGGTTTTTAATTTTAATTTATTTTATATTTTCTGTTTTTAATGTTTAATTTATTCTATTTCAAAAGATTTTAATTTTTATTTTATATTATATATTTAATTTACTATTTTAATTTTTATATTTTTATAATATTTATATTATTTATATTACACATTTATATATTTATATTATTCATATTTATAGATAATAAATATTTCTATTTATACTTTAATATATTTTCTATTTTTTTTTTCATTTGGCCGTTCACTAAATATTTTTTCCTACATCTCACCCATTTTACAGCAATTCCAGCCACTTTGTAGCCATTTAATAAATCATTTCACCATATCCCCACATTTAAATTTAGAATATTTGCTGCCTTGTAACCATTATTTCCCACATTAAATGCAGCCATTTATAATTTTCCCTACATTAAATAGTGAAACAATTAATTAATTTTTTTATATACTGTGACCATTTAAGTGCCCAGAAGGTAGCAAAGAAATGAAATTATTTTTCCTGCTACGAGTGGCCACTTAATTTAATTTTTTGCTATTTGTGGCCTCCTAATGATTTAATTTTGGGCTCCATCGTGGCTATTTTTAGGGAATTAAATGTCCACAACGTAGGAAAAATAGGAATTCAGTGGTGACACACAGAGAAAAGTTTAATTGATTTTATTTCTATGTTGTGACCACTGAATATTTATATTTTTGTAACATTTTAGCCATTTCAATTTTGTTTCCTCTACTTTGGCCACTTCATTTTTGATTTATTTTGACCACTGGATTTTTTTCACTCCGTTGCGGCCGTTCCATTGATTTGCCACAACTCAGCCTGGAAAAAAGGAAAATTCAATTAAAAAAAAATTTTAGTCAACTTTTCAAAGCCATCCCGGCTTCGGGCCGGGCTCTGGGATCTCCTGATGGGATTTTGGGAATTTTGGATTTTGGGATTTTGGGGGGATCCAGGTGCTGCTGTTCCCTCCTGTCACCACCCGGTGGCAGCATTGAACTGCCCGAGCTCCAGCGCCGCCCGGACTGGGAGGAACTGGGAGGAACTGGGAAAATTGGGAAGACTGAGAGGAACTTGGAGGAACTGGGAGAAACTGAGAGGAACTGGGAGGAATTGGGAGAACTTGGAGGAACTGGAAGAAACTGGGAAAACTGGGAGAACTGAGAGGAACTGGGAGAAAATGGGAAAACTGAGAAGAACTGGGAGGAACTGAGAGGAACTGGGAGAAACTGGGAGGAACTGGGAGAAACTGGGATCTCCTTTGGGCTGTGCCGGGCGCGCCTGGGGGACAACGAATGCGGTGACATTGGGATATTTTGGGGGACACCTCGCGCCGTGCCCCGCTGTGATGATCCCAAAGCCGTCCCGGGATGCGGCACCGTCTCGTAGCGTTCCCAAATCCCACTAAAATCCTGCCTGGCACCCCCAAAACCGCCCTATCCCCAAAATTTCCGTCGTTCCCATGGGCAGCTCCAGCCCCGGGAGCTGCCAGGGGAGAAGTCAGCTGTGCTGGCGTTGTGGGAATGTGAATAATCCGCTTTTCCGGCTCTTCCCCGCCGTCTGGGAAGTCTCTCCCCCCTGCGGATCACATGGTTGGAAGGAGAAGTTTTCCTTAAAGATGTCTGATTCTTCCCAAAAAAAAAAAAAAAAAAAAAATTTCTCCTTGCTGGCAGAGGCTGCTGCACACACAGACCCATGCCCGGCTTTCCAGGAGTTTGTAGTTTCCCGGGGATGTGGGCAGATGTTTTCCCTTTAATTTTAGTCCTGGAGAAGGGAAGGGACTCTGTGGGGATGGAATTCTGCTGCCGCCGCCTGTGGGAAGGATTTTGGGGACAAGAGCCAGACCCTGGCAGGCTGTGCCAGAGGGATGCGAGCTGTGCATCCCAGAATCCACCAAAAAAAAAAAAAAAAAAAAAAAAGGCAGGGAAGGGAACCCGCCCTGGCTGAGCTGGGAGGGTGGGGAGGGGGTGGCACCTGTTTATTTTGGGATGGAATTCCAGCTGTGCCTCCGAGGGGGTGGCAGGTCCCCAGGGAGCCCCTGGCACGGCCGGCGGCTCCCGCTGGCACCGGGAGCGGCTCTGCCGATGGATTTGGCAGCGATTCCTCCCCGAGACATCTCGGCACATCTTGAGCTGAGGCGGCATCTGAGGACACGGGTCCTGCTGCTTCCCGGCCTTTGGGGTGCGTTTCTCCTCTGGCCTTCCCCAAAATTCCTCCCCAGCTGCACACAGCTGGGAATAATCCAGCTGTGGTGTCCAAAGCAGGAGCTCATTTCGGGGAGGGGCTGGGTGGCCTTAAACCCCTCATAGAGAACTGGCTCTGAGTTTCCTCCTTGTTTTATTTTTTTTTTTAATAGGAATATACAATTTTCTTACTCCCGAACCTCTAAGGATGTTTTGAGATCACATTTTTCCCTCCTCAACTCGCCCTAAATTGAGTGGGAACAAGAGCTGAGGCATGAGAGTTGTTTTTATGCTTTATGGGGGTATTTCTAAACCCAGGAAATTCGATTATTCCTAATTTATTCCCACACGAGAGTGGGAAAATTTGGTGAAACGAGGAGATCTCCATCTCCCCGTGGTGCTCCTGTGGGATGCTCTGGCTCGGTGATCCTGGATGGGGTGGGGAGGGCTGGAGATGCTTTTCCCATCCAAATCCGTGGCAGAAAATCTCGGGGTTTGAGGATGCAAACTTGTGTAGGAAGTGTCGGCTCTCTGTGGAACACTTTGTCTCTTCAAGAAAAACAACCACCAAAAAAGCCAAATGCAGAATGTTTGTTTTTCTCTCTAGAAATATTTACCGCTTTTCCGAAGGGGTGGGGAGGGAATGGGAGGTTTCCCATCCTCGTCCCAGATATTTGGGATGGGTTTTGGGGTCACCTTTGTGCCCGAGGTCCCTCGGGGAAGGGAACATCGATGCTTTGGGGTGAAGGAGCTGAACGTGGGGTGGCATCTTGCAAAGCCGAGCTCTGGTGGCAGCAAAACCTGGCCTGGGGGGACTTTAATGCATCGTTTCAGGGTGGATTTGGATATTTTGTCATGTTTAAAAACCGAGCTGTCAAACCCAGCTTTATCAAACATCAATTTACTGCCCAAAAATCCCATTTTGGGGCAGTTTTTAGTGCTGTGAGGTCACCGGTTGTGTGTGAGGGCATCTCTGTGAGGAACAGGAAAGGAGTCAAGGAAGCACTGCCAGGGACGGGAGAGGGGTTATGGATGGCTTGGACACCCTGGAAAAGCTTTAAGTGCTCTGTCCTGGTGGGCAGAGATCTGGGAATGTCTGGAGATCAACCCTGGGATGTTCGGGATGATGAATCCATGGGAAATGCAGCCCTGGGATGTTTGGGATGTTCAATCCATGGGAGATCAGCCCTGGGATGCTCAATCCTCACTGGAAAACTCTCCTGAGCACATCCCAATCCCCCTTTGGGTCTGACTCCAAAGACCTGACCTCAAAACCCCAAACACCCAAATTCCTGACCTCAAAAGCCCAAACACCCAAAAACCTGACCTCAGAAACCCCAAACACCCGAAGACCTGACCTTAGAACCCCAAACACCCAAAAACCTGACCTTAGAACCCCAAATACCCAAAAAACTGACCTCAAAACCCCAAATACCCAAAATCCTGACCTCAAAAACCCCAAACATCCAAGCACCCACAGCACCTTCCCAAAATCCCCAACCGAGGAGCTGCTGGCGTCCCTTTCCCAGGCCAGGGGAGAGGGAGAACATCTGGAAGGACGGGAAACGCATCCTCCTTGTCCTGCCTCGATATTGCTTCGCTCAAGCAAAAATAAATTGGAAAAGAAAATTGGCCCTCGCACCAATTTGGGGCAGTTTCTCGATTGTGCAGCGAGGCAAAGCCCCCGACGGTGATGGATCACTGCATTAACCCAAACCCTCGTCCCCTGATTCCCTTTTATTACCACTCGTGGTGGCAGACAGAAAAACAGATTACACTGGAGATCAAATCGATAGGAACTTTATTTACTGGCCTTTTAAAAACATATTTCTGGGCTTTATAAAAACATACGGCAGATGCCAGGGATGGGCCTTGTCTCCTTGTTAAAAAGCAATTTACCTGTGCTGGAGCTGCTACCTTTTACCTGCTCCTCCAGATTTGTTTTCATCCCAAGGTTTGACAACTTCCTTAGAGGCTTCTTTGGGCCGTGCCATCACTTTTTTAGGATATGGGAAGGAATTGGATTTTTTTTTTTTTTTTCCCCCCAGACAAAATCTAGAAAGAAAATGTTTTTCTCAAGGTTCCATCCCAAACTCGGCTTTTTCAAACTTGATTTTTTGCAAGCAGCCAATTTGCACAATCCTGAGCTCAACTCCTTCCTGCTGCTCCACGGCTCTCTGGGATTTCCACGCTGGAATGAGCTGGAAAAGCCCCCCCCAGCTGTGTGACCCCTGGGATGGGACCCTCAGGGGTGGCTTTGAGCTGCACCCGGGAGCTTTTTGTACCTAAATCTGTGACCAGCACCCAGGGGTGCTGCTGTGGGGCTGCAGAGGTCCTGGGAATTGAATCTGTACCCTTGGGAATCAGCCCAGGGAGGGAAGAGCAGGAGAAGGAGCTTCTCCCAAAAATCCACAGAAAGTCCACTCTGGTTTTTTTTTTTTTTTTTTTCCCTGGTTCTCCCGTTTTTGTGAAGCCCTTGGTGGCCTGGTTGGGGACAGGCCCCGGTTGGGGACAGGCCTGATTTATAAAGGGTTTTGTGTTCTGGGGGGGGCTGACTTCCCATTATTCGGGCACTCATTTGCGTGAGGAAATTCATGAATTTGAACAAAAGGGCAGCTCTGCTCCATCTCCCCTCGGGATGTGCTGCAGGGGTGGCAGGAGGGGACGTGCAGCTGCCTGGGGAGGGAGGGAGGGAAGGCAGGGAAGGGAAGGGAGGGAAGGGACCTTTCTGTGGCACTCAGGTTCCATCCAAGCCTCGCTTGAGAAGAGGCTTGGAAGCAGAAGATTCCTGACAGTTTGTGTATCCCTGCTGGCTCGTGGAGCCGTCTGGAGCTGAGGAGCCACCAGCGTGGTTTTCTCCCTCTCCCAATCCTGTCTGGGCTCCTCAGAAACAATGGGCCAGCATTCCTTCCCGCTGCTGTCAGCCCGAGATCGCCGGGATTAGCCCAAGCCCCCGGTGATGGATCCCTCCCTGGGCTGGGTTCCCATGCCCTGGCATCGCTCCGTGGCATTCCAGCATCCCGGACTTCAGAGGGCTCCTCCGAGGGGGAATGGTGTGAGGGGTCTGAGCCTCCACAGGGCTGCTTTGAGGTGGCAAAGCCAAAAGAAATGCGTGTGCCAAAGGCTCAGCGTGCTGCCTCAGCCCTGTCCTCTGCTGACCCCCTGCTGCCACTTCCATGGAGGATTTATTTGGGATTTATTTGGGATTTATTTGGGATGTGACCCCTCCGAGCCAAGCACTGCTCCAATTCCCACCCTTTTTGGGGTGAGCAGGAAGGTTTTTCCCTGGATGGGAAGGGCTGGAGTGGTTTAACACCATCCCAGGGGGTGTTGTCCCCCCAGCAGACCCCGGTCCCACCGGAGGGGACCGGCGGGCAGCTGGTGCCACACGCCAGGAGAGCCTCGTTCCATGAGCAATCCTGGCAGGAATGTCACTTCACATCCATCTCCCGACCTCCCCGTTCCCTGGACCTTTCACCATCCTGGACAAACATCGTTCCCCCGAGGGCAGGAGGCCACGGAAGCACCTCCGGGTCATCCCCGTGCGCCGGCATCTCCCACTCGCTCCTCGTCTTCCACAGCAAAAAAAAAAAAAAGAAAAAAAGAAAAAAAAAATGTTCGAAGCCGCCGCTGATTTTTCCCTTTGATCCCTGTAAACACTATACAGTAATCAAAGTTTAAGCTGCTTTGGGTGAAATAATTGCTTAACAATCATATAAGACAAAGTGATTCAACAAATGACAATTAGGACTTGTGATCTACAGAACAGATGCATTCAGTGTAGCATATTATAATGTGCTAATAGGAGATTGACAGCACAATAATAGGAGAGAACAGCCACTCAGCCTATAATTCCCAACCAAATGTGAGGCTGTCCACAGAGCTCAAATCCGAACAGGCTGTAAAATTAGAGGTAAGAAGGCACAAGTTTCACAAAGACTCATTAGCAGGTTGGCTGTGAATTTCCAAGGAAGGGGGGAAGAAAAAAAAAAAAAAAAATTCCTGCTGGAGGATTTACTCGCGAAAGGAAGGAAGGGGAGGCGGGGGGAGTTTAACCTCCGCACGTCTTCACGTTAGGAATGAGTAACCTCCACCACGCTGGGCTCCAACAGGCTGGAGCCGCCGCTGCTGCCGCGTTGCGGGCAGGTTTTGGAGCAGAGGGTGGCTCCCCGTGCCGCCATCCCGATGCCAGGGGATGGGGAAGCATCGCTCGGTGTCACCGATCCTCGGGAGAGGGGGGCGGGGGGGGACAGAGAAGAAGCGTGAAGGACCAAAATGAAATTAAGACTGATATGAGCACGGGCGTTCCCCACGGGAATTGGGCGCTTCCCAAGCTTTAAATGATGCTGATGGGTGACAGGGCCACCCTTTAGCCCTGTCCATGGGAATTAAGGCTCGCTCTTCTCTTTGGGGACATCAAGGCACGGGGACGTGTGCGGGAGTGGAGCTGTCAATCCCCACAACCCTGGCAGGAGCTGGGATCCATCCCTGACCTCCTCCTCACGCCGGGATAACATTCCCTGTGTGCTCTGCTCCCTCCTTCCCCAGCAGCTTTGGAGGCACGGGGATGGAAGGAGCTGAAATTCCCAGCTCTGGTGACAAATTTTCAGCTCGTCTCGTCCTTCCCGTGCCCCGTGCACGTGCTCCGCCAATGTGGAATTTGGCCATATTTTATTATTTTAAATAAACATGCCAGAAAACGCACTTTTTGTGCATGGGGGAGGATGAGAAGGGTTTGGTAATTAAAACTTCCATCCATCAACGCTTTGCTCCCAGAGATAATTGTGTGGCTCCCGCAGATGTATGTTTTGTGTGGAAGTAACCAGTGGAAACTGGTGCTGCTGTGGCTGAGGGGATGGGATGTGCCAGGAGCTGTCCAGGATTCCAATGGAATACCCTGGAGAAGGTGTGATCGTGCTCTGGTTGGGAATTTGTTGGGAATTTTGCTTTTTTGTCTCGGTTTACATCCACTTTATTTTCACCTGCCAATCCCAAAGCCGCGGGGATGCACCTGCCAGGTGAGTCTGGCATTAAAAAAAAAAAAAAAAAAAAGCTAGATTTTACACGAGTTTTATTAATTGTAGAGCCGAAGCGAGTCGTAGAGACAGACGAATCAGTTGAAAATAACCTGATTTTTCTTTCCCCTTACCCAATCTTTGGATTTTCCCGGCGTGCCACAGCCAATGTGGGCGTCGGGCACTCAGAATTTCAGAGCCTTTAGCCAAGGTGACACGGGAGAAAAAGCTGCAAAGACCCCTCCCCTCATCCCAAATCCACGATTTATTTTTTGAGAAGACTTTAGGAAGCGCTGCCCCCACAGATCCCGGAGCCAGAGCCCGTCTGGCTTTCAGAAATTCCGCGGGGTGATCGATGGCAGATCGATGAGCCCCGAGGGGATCTGTCACCCTCGTGGTGTCTCCTGACATGCCCCGGACCCGCCTGGGCTCTTTCAAAAGGAATTAACGGAGTTTGGAGTGGGCAGGAGCGTTTATAGCAGCAGGCAGGTTCCTCCCGATGCTCCAGGCGCTTGAAAATTGAATTTGTGGGGTTTGGAATTGTGTTTGATTATGGGGGAGCTGAGCATGACTGCCCTTCATCTTCCTCATCTTCATGGCATCCTCCTCGCCTCCCCAGCTCCTCCTGATTCCGTGGAGCTTCCCAGCTCTGGCCTTGGACTTTTTTGGGGCTGGGAAAAGCTCCAGGATCTCTGGAATACTGGGCCGGGTGTATTTGGGGGGGGGGTCTCTGCTCCAGGTCGCCTCCAGGCAGGTGCTGCTCTCCCGGATTTTCAGAGGGCTCTGGGAGCAGCCAGGCTCTCCTGGGATCCTGGGGGACGTGTGACAAGTTGGTGATGAAAAATCTGGCCATGAAAAAAAAATCTGGGAACTGGGAATTGCCAGGTGCTGGGCGGAGGGCAGCGAGGTGTGGGAGAGGAGCACGCCCTGACCCTGGTGCCACCCTCCCGTGGGATCATCCGAGCATCTCCCAGCCCGGCTCTGGCATCTGGGATGCCTTGAGCCTGCTCCGAGCCCCAATTTTGGCAGCGGGTGCCCTTCAGCAGCCTTTGCCAGGTCCCCTGCTGGCAGGGAATCCTGCTCCGTCCTGCTTTGCCGCTCCAGCTGCACTTCCCAAACATCACCTCCCACCGCAGGGAGCATCCCGGGGAGCTCAGCCTCACCCCTGGGCTCGGAGCATCAATTCCCGGGAGCCTTCCCTCCTCCCCTGCAGCATCTTCCCCGGTGCCTCCCCGCCAGCACAGGAGCCTTTTTTCCATGGATGAGTAATTCTTCCCAATTTGGGGGCTCCTTCCTGCGCTGTAACAACCCCGAGCTCTCCTGCCTTTTTCCAGCTGCCAATCTCCAGCAGAAATTCCCTTTTTTTTCCCCCTTTTTTTTTTTCCCCGGCGGGAGGGGAGGGGCAGGGAGGGGGGGGATCTCGGTTATACAATCCGGGGTTGGGGCGACTATTTTGGATCCCTCCTTCCTGCCTCTAAATTGCAGCTCCGAATGTGACAAGTTACAAAACACTTGAGTCATTTCTCTCTCTCTCTCTCTCTCTCGAGCGCGTTCGCGCTGCCTTTCCCCCCCCACCACCACAAGGGTTGGTTTAAAGGAAAAAAAAAAAAAAAAAAGGAAAAAGCAGGATGGGGGTGAGGATGAGGATGAAGATGAGGGAGAAAGGAGGCTCCCAGCGTTCCCTCCCAGCCCGGGGGGCTGCGGGCAGCCCCCACGCAGAGGGGGAACTCGCGGGGCTGTTTATGTAAGATGCTCATGTTCTGCTGAGCCGCAGCGAGAGCTGCTGTCGATTCCCAGGAAAACCCACGGCTGCCCACGTAGGATCTCCCGAGCAGGGTTGTGTAACGGGGAGCCAGGCGGGGAGGGAGGGAGAGGAGGGAGGGGAGGGTCGGGAGATCCTGCCTGGGGAGGGGGGGGGAAAGCAGGGGATGGCTGGATTGAAAGGAGTGGGGAAAAGTCCTGGGAAAATCCGGCTGCTGGGATGTGCTGTGAGCGCCTCGCCGGGAGGTTTTGGGGTGTTCTGAGCTGGTCTCACCTCCCAGCACAGATTTTGGAATAATTGAGTCACTGGGTGACTTCCCAGCATCCCTGTTTGTTTGGATCTTGGGAGGAAAGGGATTTTGGTGATGAGATGCAGTGATGGGCTCGGTGGAGGAGGTGCCTGAGCCCGAGAGCTCCTGGAGCTCGTGGGATCGTCCCGGGGGGAGGCTCAGGGTGGACATGGGCAGGAATTTCCTCATGGAAAGGGCTGGCAAACCTTGGAAGGGGAGGTTTGGAGTCCCCATCCCTGTCCAGGGAACACCTGGAGGTGGCACTGGCGACAAAGGTGGGGATGGGACACACTCAGTGATCCTGGAGCTCTTTTCCAACCTGGATGATCCAAAAATTTGGGGGAAAAGCCCCCATTGCCCAACCAGCCTCAATATCCGAAGGAGGGGCCGCATCCAGGGCTCCAAAACAGCTCCACACCCCCCCCAAAATCGCCATTTCAACGCTTTTTTTTCCCCCCACTGAATACCAAAAATCCAGGCACGCTGGTGGCTTGTGCTGCTCCAGCCCTCTGGGGGTGCTGGGATGGGAGCTGTGTGTGCAGTGTTACATTTTTATCCCGATTTATTCACGCGGGGCGAGGCGCCCTGCTCCGGAGCGCTGCTCTCCATGAAAATGCTCCTTCATTTACATCCTCCCTCCTTCCCCACAACTCAGCTTATCCGGGTTATTTTTATTCCTCAAGTGTATTTATTTAATTTTTTTTTTTTAAAAAGGTTGGGGGAAGGGGAGGAGAAAATAAAATAAAAAAAAAATTAAAAAACCCAAAACCAACCATCACCACCCGTCTAAATTCCCCTTATTTTTACTTCTATTAAAATTTCCCCTCCGGAATTTTTGATAAGCCGGGAAAAAAAAAAAAAAAAAAAAAAAAAAGAACACGAGCGAGCTTCACCCGAGGGGAGAGCCGAGGTTTGGGATGAGGGGGAGGAATGCGTTTTGGGGCAAAGAGTAAGTTTAGAACTATTTTTCTCTTAACTGGAGCACTTAGCTGCACTGCAAGCCATTCATCTTGTGCTTTAATAACTCATTCTCCCTGCGAGATGGGATATCACAGATGGGATATTGCTTTTCTTGGGATGCCCGACCAAAGATGAATCTGCTTCCTTTAATAAAATACGTTTTCATCGGAATTGAAATAATTTTCTGCACCCTGATTTTCCCCTTTTTTTTGGGGTGTTGAGCTCTTCTCTGCCCCAAATCCCCCTTGCTGGCCTGGTATTTATTTATTTCCCTGCCCAAACCATGGAAATACAAATTCCTTCATTTTCTCCCATCCCACGGGGAGCTCCAAGTGCTGCCATTCACCTCGGGCTCTCTCTAATCAATCGATAAATCAGATATTGACGATTTATAGACGATATTTTACATCCTGGTGTCTCCCTTGCTGCGATGCATTTTTGGAGTGCCCAAAAATCGCCCATTTTTTGGGGGGGGCTTGTGACCATTTTTATCCTTTTCCTGACACTTTTTTTTTAATCAACAATTCATCCCCCCGAGCAAACATTTCCCTGTGCAGCATCTTGTGCTTGTCCCCTGGGGGGTGTGACGAGTTTGAAAGGCCTCGAGGCCGGGCTGGAGAAGGAGGCTGGGAAGGTTTGGAAATCCTGGAAGGTTTTTTCTGGGAGCAGAGGGAGCTCTCGGCTCGCGGCTCCGCCGCTTCCCGGCGCCGCCTCGCCGGGGTTCAAAAAAAAAAAAAAAAAAAAAAAAAATCCTGAAAACAAAACTTGTCCCTTTCATGTTCCCCTCGGCCCGAACTCGTCTCTTAACTACGCATTTGATCTCGGCATCTCCGCGAGAAGGTTCAGAGCTTGATCAGGAATTAATGGGAAGAAGGAATTAATGGGAAGAAGGAATTAATGGGAAGCAGGAATTAAGCAGCGGATCAAAGCGGCCGCGTGGCGGGCGGCGGTTTTTTTTTTGGGGGGGGGACGAGTTGTGGTGGCACCAGGGGACAGCGGGGACATCGGGAGGTGGCTGCTGTCACTCCGGCACAGCCCGAGGGGCACGGGGTGATGCCAGCCCTGTGCCCAGCTCGGGGATTGTCACCTCCGTGCCCTGGGGGCTCCAGGGGTTCGTGGCTCTCTCTCTCTCCAGAGGTTTGGGAATGCTGGAGGCAGCGGCAGCGCCGGAGCCCAGGGGGGTGCGGAGGGAATTCCCTGGTTTAACAAATATTTGGTGAGTGAGAAGAGGAGGGGAGGCAGCAGCCATGCTGAGGACCCCCAAAATGCTGAGCCCCCTCAAAATGCTGAGCCCTCCCACAATGCTGAGCCCCCCAAAATGCTGAGACCCCCCGAAATGCTGAGACCCCCCGAAATGCTGCAGCTCCCCCAAAATGCTGCAGCTCCTTGAGATGCTTCAGCCCCCAAAATGCTGCAATCCCTTAGGACGCTGCAGCTCCCCAAGATGCCACAGCCCCCCAAAATTCTGCAGCCCCAGAAATTCTGCAGCCCCCCCAGAGGCTGCCCAGCCCCTCGCCCATCACTCACAGCCCAGAGGACAATGACAGAGCCAGGGTCACACTGGGGGGGTGGGAGCAGCATCTTTGGAAAATCAGAATTTTTCTCCACTAAAACTGTTAAATTTCCGCCTGGACCCGGCTGGTTTTGAGGGGATATTCCTGGACAGGAGTGGGGGGCACAAGGGGCTGAGCTGGGGGGTCAGGATTGAGTTTCTGCTCCAGACTTTGCCCTGGTTTTTGGGCAGCTGCTGGACCTCATCCTGTCCTTGCTGCTCCTGGGAATTCTCTCTCCTCACGGAGGGGCAGGTCACACGCAGCTGAGGGATTTGCCAGATTTCTTCCAGCTGGAGTGAAAAGTCTGGGAATTTGGGTGGAGAGTTGGTCTGGAGGGAGATCAGGGCTCCCGGAGATTGGGGATGGGAGCAGTTTGGCTGCTGGGCTGTGGTCAGAGTTCGGCCTTTCCTGAGTTATCCACGGGATGAGCTGGTCCAGGAGAAGCTGCTGGCAAAGAGGGAGCTGCAGTCTGGCACTTTTCCCATTGGGAAGTGGAGGAACGTTTGGAAAAAGGGATTTTTGTTACCTTTTGGTCTTCCCTTGTTGGAATGTCACTGCAGGAGCAGAGATGTGCAAAGCCACTCTGACCCCTGCAGTGACCACTGCCTTCACACACGTGGTTTTCCCAGCAAAATCCAGTATTTGGGATATACTGGGATAGGGATCCCTGTGGGGTCCCTACCTGAGTGATGCCACCCGTGTCCCACTCAGGCACCCTGAGTTTAAACCCCAACAGACACCAGGATTTCCTGGAAAATCCTTTACAAACCATTCAATCACCTGCATCCAGGGGAGGAATTGCACTCCAAGGGCTGCTTTTCCCAAGGGCTTGAGGCCACAAGGCAGAGCTGCGGCCAAGGGAAGTCTGTGCCTCCTCTTTGCACACCTCAGCACACAAAAAAACCTCCTCCACGAGGGCAAGCGTGCAATTAAATCCCCACTAGGAGCACACACGGGCCCGTGGCAGCCTCCAAACAGTGAATTAAACGAGGATGAAAGGCAAATGCCAGCTCTGGCAAAACCCTAGGAAAGGAGCCATCAGCTCTCCGCAGCGTCCTGGGATTTTCAAACCACGCCAATGGAATTTGGCCGCTTCATTTCATTCGCTGTCAATCAGCGTCGCTGCTACTGATGCTTCCTCCTCTTTTTAGATCCCCCATTTCTTTTGGCGATGCCCAGAGCGCAGTTGTATCCCAGCCAGGCAGCCCTCATCACCAAGCGATTAAATCATCGGGAAAAAAACCAGGAGAGACGTCTCTTCTCAGACATAATAGTAAAAAGGGGGCGGCAGGGATGGGGAGGGGGGCGACGGCTCCGGGTCTATTTCTGCTCTGATGTGTCCTGGCGCCGCCGGAGCCTTCCCCGGGTGCCGAGCTGTGCCGGCGAGCAGTGGCTGCAGGTGGCAGAGCGGGGTGTGCAGGGAACGCTCCTGCACCGAGCTGGGTTTTCCCGCTGTTCCAAAGTCCCTGGTCCCGGGGGTTTGGTTCTGTTTGGGCAGTGCCAGGTTCCTGTGGGTGCTGTGTAGAGGGATTGGGGTGTTGGGGAATGTGGGGATCACATCAGGGCCTGAGCATTCTGATCCTTGAGTATCCTGATCCTTGAGTATCCTGATCCTTGAGTATCCTGATATCCGAGGGTCCTGACTCCTGACTGCCTTCATCTCTGAGCATTCTGATCCTTGAGTATCCTGATCCTTGACCATCCTGATCTTTGGGCATCCTGATCCTTGAGCATCCTGATCCCTGAGCATCCTGATATCCGAAGGTCCTGACTCCTGAGTGCCTTCATCTCTGAGCATTCTGATCCCTGAGTATCCTGATCCTTGAGTATTCTGATCCCTGAGCATCCTGATCCCTGAGCATCCTGTCCTCCAAGAATCCTGACCCCTGAGCATCCTGGTCTCCAAGCATCCAATCTCCTGATCATCCTGATCTCTAAAGCATCCTGAGCCCTCAGCACCCTGGCTCTGAGCATCCTTCTCTCCAAAAATCCTGACCCCCTGATCATCCCAGCCTCCCATCAGCCCAGCCTCTGAGCATCCCGACCTCTGAGCATCCTGACTCCCAAACATTCCATCTCCGAGTCCCCCAGCTGTTGAACATCCTGCCCTTCCATCCCTGTCCCCGAGCATCCTGGCCCCTCGCCTTCCCCAGGGGCAGCTCCTTCCCAGCCTGTAAAATCGAGTGTTTTAATAACAGCTGTAAAAGGACCGTGGGGAGAGGGGGGCAGTCATTGTGAGATCCAGGGTTATCAGTTCACCGAGTGTTTCCTGCCCTGGATTTGGCCATTCCCAGGATAAAACTGAGTGATGGGGGCTGCCTTAATGAAAATACCTGTCCCTAGGAAACATCAGTGTGACCATTCCAACCTTGTTGTGTCCACGTGTTCCTGAACCCCTTTTTCCTGCAGGAATTTGCAGCAGCAGCATGACCCTGGCTTTGTGTGTGTCAATCCTGCACTGTTGGAAGATGCTTTTATTTATTTTATGGTTGTTTTTATTTCTTTCTAAGGATTTTACGTTTAAACACAAAGATTTAGGAAATCCCACCCTGCTCTTCACATCCCTGGGGTGGCTCCAGCTGCTGCCACCACACCTGGCTCTGTCCTGAGTGGCAAAGTTGAGCTCAGATCCCGGCTTTTCCCACACAAAACAAAATTTCTCAGAGCGGGAATCCAAAATTGCCATCCCAGAGAACCGTCCACGAGTGGCTGCACATCCAGGCTGGGGAATGACGGCTCTGAGGGGTTGTTTGTTTGGGAAATAGGATCAGAAATAAGCCATGGAGTGGTGGTGTGGCCAGGCAGGGCAGGGCTGGGCCAGCCACTGCTTTTTCATTCCAGAAATGTCACTGAGTCACGAATGACTCAGAATCATAATGGGAGACATTTCCAACCCTGTGCATGACTCGGAGACGTCTTCCAGGGATATTGGAGCTGTTTGTAAAGTCCAGGCCTTGGCCTGGCGCTGTCCCTCCCCGCCTTGGCCACGGTGACAGCCCAGTGAGTGGTGGCAGCCGGGATGTGGCTGAGGCTGCTCCTCCGTGTCCCGTGGGATCAGGGGGACATTCCATGGGATCAGGGGGACACATTAACGCTCCCATCAGGTGACAGGTGTCTATTAAAGTGCCTCCCATCACCGCTGCCTCCAGCCTGCCCTTGACCCCGGGCTGGCCCAGCAGACAGCTCCGTGTCACGGGTGACCTCCGTGGGTCACCGAGGTGGCCACGGCTCCCGGGATTTTGGCTGCCACAGGGGGGGGATCTGTGTCTGAGCATCATCTGGGCTCACTCTGCTGCTCTTCCTTCCTCTTCCCACCCAGGGAAATTGTCCTTCCCGCTCCTGGGTGACGGGGAAGGGCCAGGTCCATGAGGTGTCACGGCGGCACCCACAGGCAGCAGCGCTCCCCTTGGAGATTCCTCTTCCCGCAACTCACCCCAGCCCAGAGCCAATTAATTCATCCAGCAGGACTGGGAGGAATGAAATGAGGGCTGTTTGATCCAGTCAGACCAGTTCAGGGCTCTGGGGTGCCCGGTGTGGGTCGGAGCCGGCGCCGTTCCCGGTGCGACGCCGCGAGCCGGGCTCGGGGAGCCGCGCGCTTCCCTCCTCGCTGGAAATACTTTCTCACCAAATAGCATTAAATATTCCTGAGCTGTGAACATCTTGGACTGATTTTATTTTCCATAAATAAACTTGTTGGGAGATATTTGGAGATGGGCCTAAGCTGCAGAGCTTGGACTGGCTCCCACATCTCGCTGCTGTTTGGGCTCGAGGGGTTGGTTCAGGATTGTTTCG
Organism: Sturnus vulgaris; assembly: GCF_052056855.1. Taxonomy (NCBI): domain Eukaryota; kingdom Metazoa; phylum Chordata; class Aves; order Passeriformes; family Sturnidae; genus Sturnus; species Sturnus vulgaris. The sequence goes on from NC_142270.1 coordinate 4,967,087, forward strand.
AGCTTTATTTCGGTTTCAAGGGGTTGGGATTTAAAAGGTGCCCTCAAACAGGAGCCTCTCAGTGCTTTCCCAAAATCCCTGATCCCCCTCAAATGCTGTTGATGGATCACAGGTGTCCCCTCACCTCCAGACGTGGCTATAGGGTTTTATCTATAGGGGCTGGGCATTTTGGAAGTGGCATTTCCAGTGGGATCAGCTGGATTCTTCCACAGGTACCAAATCCCAGTTTTTTATACAGGAACCTGGATGCTCCATGTTTTAGGCACCGTGGGGTTTTGGGCCACAAATCTTTCCTTGTCACACAGACAAGGTGCCCTGAGATGCCTCCAGCCTATCCCAGCTTCTTGCTGGGAATTTGTTGCTTTCCAGATTGGGCAAAGAAAAGCGGAAAAAGAGAGATTTAAAAAAAAATAAATAAATACACAAAAACCAAAAAAATACCAAAAGCAAACAATGATGTTTATTTATTTTCCAATGGGGAAGTGAAGTGGGAGTGCTGCAAGGATGTGTTTGCAAACCTGCTCCTGGCACATCCAGGGGAGGCCGGATCCGGCTCCGTGGGGCAGGGATTTATTGAATTCCCGTCCTTTCCCGAGCATTCCCCGCCTGTCCCTGCGCCTGATTAACAGTGACAAGGACAGGATTGCTCTTTTGGTGAGCACACATGCTCCCCAAACCCTCGGCCTTCCCTTCTTCTCCCTGAATCCCCCGGTTTATTCCGGGGGAAGGGGAGTCTGATCCACCCCGTAAACTCTGTCACATCCTCATTAATTTGGCCATGTCTCCCCGGGTCGCCTTAGGGAAGCATCACATTTTTAACGAGGCTCCAGGGGGGGTGAAACAGCTTCATTTTGACAGCTGAGGTGGGAAAGGTGCAGAGTCAGGCTTTGCTGCCTTCAGCAGCTCCACACCGCGAATTTCTCGGTTTTGTTTCACCCCGGGGTGAGGTCGCTGCTCCCCGATTTCCTCGGGGTTTAAAGGGGCACAGACCCCGAGCCAAGGCGTGCTGCTGGATTTCCACAATTCCACGGGATTGGCGCTGCCATCGCAGCTTGAGCCATTTCCAAACCTTTAGGAGAACCCCAGGATTTGGCACCGTGGCTCGCCCTGGCTAATTCTGGCCAATTCTGCTTTTTACCTCCCCATCATTCCTAAATTTTGTAGTGAAATCTCATGGCATGGTCTTATTTCCAAAGAACATTGTGAATATATTCCAAGTAATCTTATATAAATGACATCTATTCCGAATTAATTTTGAATATATATTATGTATAATCCCAATATATTATATATATTTTGTATTTTCCGAGTGTATTTTATATATATTCTGTATTTCCCCAGTGTATTATACATATGTTATATATTTTCCCAGTGTATTATAAATAATATTAATATTTCCAATGTATTATATATAGCACAGCTTTCCTATACATTTATTTAATATTTCATATATTTAATGCTGGATCTGGCATCGCATCCCCGAGTGTTTTTGTGCTCAGGGCAAGGATCTGTGGCTTTTCTGTGTAAGGCCGGGGCTGATCCGTGGGGATCTTGCTCCATCCTGGGAGCTCTTCTAACCCATTTTAATGCAAATGTGCATTAGCTGATAATCGGAATGTTGAGTGGATTATTTCACCCCCAGACGAGCTGCTGCAAGGCACATTTTTATTTTTTTTTCCCCTTCTAATATATTAAACCAAAAGAAAAAAAGAATCCAAATCTGCCTTGCCACAGAGAAACCCACTTTGGGATTAGGATTGATCCCCAGGGATCTGGGCAGGAAGCAGGATCTCTGGTTTTCCCTCTCGAGGCCATAAATAAATGAAGACCCACGACCTGGTGACACCCTCTAACAGCTTTATGGCGTGTGCACCATAATTGCATCAGCAAACATTTGTGTTGTAATTAAAGCCAGGAGCCACCAAACCATGAGAAATCAATTAAAAGGAATCCTGCCTGTGGGAGCAGCATCCCATCCCTCCTTCCTGTCCTGCTAAGATGCTGCTTCATCCTTTCTCTATCTCCCCCAAAAATAATCCAACAGAAGGGGTTGATCCCCCCTAAATGTTTTTTTTTTTTTTTTTCCCTCCCAATCTCCTGGATGCTGGAGCATCCCTGCCCTGTGGTGTCCCAGCCTCGCTGCTGGTGTTGATTTTGGTGGATTTTGGGAGTGGAAGGGTTGTCCTGGGTGCATCCCAAGGTCCACAGGGGATGTGGGGGATTTTTGGGAGCAGCCACAGGTTGGGTGGTTGGTTCAAGGTGCCAGGCTCAGCTCCTGCCAGAAGCAAATGGAAATGTGGAAGAAATGGGCATTTTTTTCCAGCAGGGTTTGAATTTTGGGGTATAAACAGGGAAGGGAGATGAGCCCTTAGGAGCAGGACTCTGCTGAGAGATCTCGTTAAAGAATGTTTAGGAATAATGGGAGAAATCTACACCCATCTACCCCCAGAAAGGGCTTTGGGATTTTTGGGGTTTGGGTATAAAAAGGGAAGGGCAATCCCACTGAGGGAATCATGGAATGCTGCCACTGCTGCCTCTGCTCCAGCCCCTCAGCATCTTCCCCAAACCCCCTCTCACCCCAAGGAGCGGCTTTTGACCCAAAAAAAAAAGAGCGGGATTTGCCTGGGAGCTTCCATCCCCCCTCCTATCCTGCTCCAACCGCGGGACACTTCACCCACAGAGATCCAATTCCCTCCCCGTGCTCTGGGAGCTTGGAAAAAAAAAAAGGAGCTGAATCCACCAAAACAAACCCTTCCCCTGCACGTGCAGCTGCTTCCCCCGGGAGAGGCTGAAAGAGAGACTGAAGCGCATGTGACAGATGTTAATCGCATCATTTAATGCACTCCTGGAAGGCGCTCGGATCCAGCGGTGCCGAGGAAGAGGAGAATAAACCATTGTCTCCCCTTTTCCGGCAGCGCCCCCAGGGAATGGAGAACCCCGGGATGCACAACTCGCCCAGGGGAGTGAGGGAGGTGGGAATGGCAGCGAGGAAATTCGGGAGTTTTCTGGTGCGCCCGCGGTGGATGTGATGGTTTTGATACAAAGGAGTGAGGGAAAAAAGGAATAAAAATGGGTTTTGGTTGTTTCCCAAAGGGATGTTTGGGGGGAAAAGTGGAGTGGGTGAAATAGGGATGGGTGGGATCGTGTTTGAGCCACAGCCTGGATCAGACATGAGGGCAGGAGAGGGGAAAATAGGGATGGAGGGATCATTCCCGGCCCACATCTGAACATCTGGAGAAAATAGGGAATATGGGAGAGGAGGAAAGAGGGATGGTTGGATCATTCCTGAGCATCCCTGGAGCAAACATGGATACAGGGAGGGGGAAATAGCGATGGAGGGATCAGATCTGATCCACACCTGAGCATCCCTGGACAGAATGAGGGATACAAGAAGGAAAATTGTTATGGAAGGATCATTCCTGATCCACACCTGAGAACCCCTGGACCAAAAATGGAGAGAGGAAATGGGAAATAAGGATGGGGGGATCACACCTGAGCATCCCTGTACAGAATGAGGAGCACCAGAGGGAAAATTATTATGGAAGGATCATTCCTGGTCCCCCTGGAGCCAACACCTCCTGCCCGGCCTGGAGCACGGTGAAACCCCACCCAATATCCATCGAGGGTGGGTCGGAGAGGGGATATTTAGAGGCAGGGAATTGCATTTCCAAGGCAGGAGCAGCATCCCATGGGCTGCTTCCCTAATTAAATTCCCCCTTGATGACCCGGGCAGGTAATTGAGGCACAGGGAAGCCGGGGCAGATCGCACCCCCTGGAAATCAGCACCTCCCCAAGGAGCCGGGCAGCAATTGAGGCGAGCTGGCTCGGAGGTGCCTAAAAGTAACCAACTTATTGCCTAATAGATTTCTCAGTCATGAATTCCCCGTGCTCCGTACGCCCCCCAATCAGAGCAATTATGGATTTAAATGGCGCAGGAATCCGCGGTGCAGAAAATGCCCGTTTTTAGCGGGAGATTGGCCAGAGGTGAGGGACCTGCAACACCCCTGGTAATGAAAGCTCTTCACAGCTTGCCGTGTTCCACCCGGGAATAATTGCTGCAGCCTGTGATACGGATCCGGCTGCGTTAATGATGCCCTGTTCCTTTTCACAGGACTCATTTCAGCTTTCTTCCCCTTTTTTTTTCCTTTTTTTTTTTTTTTTTTTTTTTTTTTTTTTTTTTTTTTCCCTTGGGATTTCAAAGCGCCGAGGCATCGTGGGAATTAACGCATTAACGCGGCTGTTTGTGGTGCTCGGGGTATTTCCAAATGGTGTTCCCGGGATCGATTAACAAAGTGCCGGGGATCGGGAGAGCCTCGGGAAAGGGTGGCTGGAAGGGAATGGAGTGTGACACGGGTGTCATCCCTCCGTCCATCCCATCCGGAATTTATTCGCTCTGACAGGGTGGATTTATCAGAACAAAACATGCTGCAGGAATTAAAAAAAAAAAAAAAAAAAAAAAATTAAAACAACAACAAAAAAATTGTATTGGAAATAAAACTCCCATTAACTTCCAAATGAAAACCACATCCAAGGGAGACAGTTGGCTTCTCCTCTGAGTTTATTATTAAATATTTTACCAGGGAGGGAAGTTCTGAGCTGAGCATCTTTTCCCTCCTGTTTCTGGCAAGAGCAGTTTGTGTGGAGGGAGGGTGAGCTCTTGGTTGTTTTCCCGAAGCTCTTGCTGGGGGTAGATGGGTGCGGATTTTTCCCATTATTCCGAGATTTAAACAGCTTTTTAATGAGATCTCGAGGCAGGGTCCTACTCCTAAGTAATATTGGGAATATATCTGTATTTCCAATGTATCTATCTGGAATCTAGTCTGTATTTCCATATAGCGCATATAAATATAAAATATGTAAAGATTATATAGATAAGATATAGAGAATATGTAGATAATATAGAGAATATATAGACAATATATAGAAAATATAATGAGAATGTATAGAGAATATATAGAGAATCTAGTCTATATTTCCATGGAAAATATATTATAAAAAATCTAGAAATAGATATTAAAATGTACAAATGAATCTATTACATATTAAAATGCAGAATATATATAGTATTTATTTTCAATATATACATATGTCATATATCATACATATTACATTCTGTATTATATGTATGATATATATTACATTCTTTATTCTATGTTCTGTATTATGCATTCTATATATTACATATTATATAGTATATAGTACATTTTACCTATTATATTTTGCATCTTATATTTTACATATTACATGTTATATATATATTTTTAAAAGTTATTCTATTTGGTGCATAAGGGTGGGAGAAAGGCCCTGTCTGTCCTTTTGGGATCCTCACGGCTCGGCAGCAGCAGATCCCAAATTCTGGGAGGGGTTTCCAGCAGCTCACGGATGCCGTGGCCGGGTCGGTGCCGCATCCCCGGGGACGGAGCCGCTCCCGCCGCTCCCGAAATGCTTTAATTTCCCCCCAAATTGAACCGAGATGTTTTTTTCCCCCCCTCCCCGCCTTTGCCATCCCGAGGGGCTCCGGGATTAATTTCCTCGGGTGACCCCGGTGGCCGCAGCCGCCTGACCCCGGCTCGGGGGGGAGCAGAGGGGACCCGCGGGCGCTGAGAAGGAGCGAGAAGGAGCTCGGGGCTTTGGACAGCTCGGAAATGCCATTTCCCACTTAACTCAATCCCGCAGAGCCGAGATTCAATTACCGGCCCCGCCAGCTCCGTCCCCGGGGACACGAGTGTCACTGTCCCCACCGCCACCACCGCCGCCTCCCCGGGACCCCCCGGTGGCCTCGGGGGCGGCCGGGGGTCCCCGCGGGCTGGCGAGGGGTCAGGGCTGGCAGCGAGGGGTCGGGGTGTGCTCGGGAATGGTCAATGAGCAGCGGGGGGTTGGAGGAATGGGAATTGATCGTGTTCTTCTCCCTCTAAGGAATGAGGCCGTGGATTTTCTCTCTTGGAGCAGGGATGGGATTTGGGGGTCGTGGTACCCGCTGAGGGTTGTCCCCTGTCCCCCCTCTCCACACAGGCTCCCATAGCTCCCACGGGGCCGTGTCTGGAGGGATTTAAGGCTGATCCCAGGGGAGGAGGGGATGAGAGGAAGGCTGGGGAGGAGCTGGGGGGGCTCCTCTCACCCCCCTGTGCTGCTGTGAGAGTCCCCACAAACACCACGGGGACACCTGATGGGACAGTGGCCACGTTCCTGACGCGGGGCATGCTCAGGTCACCTGGATTTCCCACAGCCAGGGCCTGTCCTCGTCCCCAAATCCTCCTCCCTCAGGATGGTTGAGGCTGGAAAAGGCCTCTGGGATCACCAAATCCAACCTGTGCCCGATTCCCACCTTGTCACTGAGTGTCACCCCCAGGGATGGGGATCCAAACCCCCCTGGGCAGTTCCAATCCCTGCCCACCCTTTCCATGGGGAAATTCCTGCTGCTGCCCACCCTGAGCTCCCCTGGCCCAGCCTGAGGCCGTTCCCTCTCCTCCTGTCCCTGTTCCCAGATCCCAAATCCCCCCGGCTGTCCCCTCCTGGCAGGAGTTGTGCAGAGCCACAAGGTCCCTGCTGAGCCTCCTTTTCTCCCCTTCCCAGCTCCCTCAGCCTCTCCTGGGGCTCCAGACCCTTCCCAGCTCCATTTCTCCGTGGCCAGTTTTGGGATGGGTTGGGTTGGCACCATCCACACCCCGATCCCAGCAGGAAGCCAGGACTGTGACAGTGGGATAATTCCACTTGTTCCAGAGCCTGTGAAAATGCTCTTTGTTTTCACAGAGCAGAATCTAATCCAGAAGAGAAGAAAACACTCATTATTTAATTTTCCCCAGTATTTTTGTGTGCTCATGGGATTTTAATGGTATTAATTATTATTTAATTTGTGCTTTGGCAATTTGTGTGTGCTGAGCTATTCTGGTGTTGGAGAGCCAGCAATGCTCAATCCCTTTTGCATTTCAATCCGTGCTGCCACCCTCCAGCCTTTCTTCCCAGGTATCCATGCATCCCTCAGTCCCATCCACCTTTCTTCCAGGTACTCATCCTGTCCCATCCAAAGCATCTCCTCATTGTGCACCTCCTCCTTTATTTGATTTACTTTATAATCTCCAGCTGTCAGAATCCATCTGGGAAAATCCGAGCAAGGATGATCGGCCTGGAGTCAGGCTGGTGCCTCCTGGGTGTTGCTGGTTCTGGGACATCCCTGTGCCCCATCCCTGGGGTCAGCATCCCTCTGGCTCCATCTGAGCATCCCTAAATCCTCATCCCTCCACCACCCCTCAATCCCTCTCTCTCCACCTCCCCACATTCCACAACATTCTTCCATTCCACCCTTCCCTTCACAGCATCCTTCCACCCCTCCATCCCCATGGTACAATCCCTCCATCCCCATGGGACAATCCCTCCATCCCCATGGGACAATCCCTCCATCCCCATGGACAATCCCTCCATCCCCATGGGACAATCCCTCCATCTCCACACAAAGCATCCTCCATTCCTGTCCCTGCAGCTCCTCACGAGCATCACTCCATGTCCACAGGAGCGTTGCTCCATCTCAGTGTGAGGATTCCTCCATTCCCATCACTCCATGTGAGGATCCCTCCATTCCCATCCCTCCATCTCCATGTGAGCATCTCTCCATCCCCAATCCCCTCATTTCTGTGTGAGCATCCTTTGATCCCACACAAAAACCTCTCCATCCCCATCTCTCCATTTCCATGTCCACATCCCTCCATCCCATCCCAGCCTCTCTCCATCCCATCCCAGCCTCTCTCCATCCCATCCCAGCCTCTCTCCACCTCATCCCCACATTTCCAAGCCAGCATCCCTTCATCCCAGGCGAGCCTCCCTCCATCCCCCTCCATCCCCGCCACTTCCCCAGATAATGAGAGCGAGTTTAAAAAACTTAAAGCCTCTTCCTGCCCGCGGTGAGTGACACAAATGGAGTTCATATTTAATCATCTGTTAACTCGTTGTCTATTATAGCTCTTTAATAGCACCAGAGATATTCTTAATGAAGCATGATTTAAGGTATTTACAGCTCTAGGACCGACAGACATCACTCACAGTGTGCAGGTAATGAGGCGTAAAACAGCTCTGGAAACCGTAAAAATGGGAGAGAGAGAGCGAGGAGGGAGAGAAAGCAGGCGAGGAGTTCGGAGCTGAATTGTTCCAGGGTTTGTTTTAAAATGTTTAGGCATTTAAAGTCATTTCAGCTTCGCCGAGGTGTCTGGTAGCACCGAGTTCAGCAATTCCCAGCGCTGAGAACCCCTGGCTTGCCAGGAGGGGTCTGGCCCCCCGATGCTCCCCGAGCTGAGACATCTCAGGAATCAAGGCAGGGAGCAGGGAAAAAGCTTTTGAGGGTCCCCAAGGACCTTGTGGGTGCATGGGAGCAAAGGCTGGAATTTCTGGGTGCATTTTTTCCCTTTGTTTTCCCACTTGGTGGCACAGCCACCTCTGCTCACAGAGGGGACACCAGACCCTTCCCTGTGCTCTCCTGCAAATGCCACCCCTGTGCAACGGTCTAATTTTCTTATTTTTTCCTCCAGAAAAAAAAAAGGAAAAAAAAAAGAAAAAAAAAATTTAAAAAAACCCCATCAGAACCCAAGCCAAGTTTTGGAAAATAATTTGTGACGGAGGTGCCATTCTGCATCAAAATATTGTGTAGAAAATGTCAAATGTCACCAATCCATGTGTCCCCTCGCGTGATAGTAATTGGGCTGGAAGGCTGCGCTCTGCCACTGCGGCCGCTCGCCGCCTCCTCCTCCTCCTCCTCCTCACACTCGGCTCGGGAAATGTGTCGCTTCCCGAGTCCATCCCGGCTGCCCTGCCCGCGGAGCGGGGCCGGCCGCGGTGTCCCCAGCCCGGGGACGAGTGCGTGGTGCTCTCATTAGGCTGGAGAGGCGATAAACAGCTCCTGGGGAAAAGGGGGGCACGGCACAGCTCGGCACTTCTCAGCGTGTGCGTTCCCTCCTGCATTTGGGACACGTGGCTCCATTCCCCCAGTGTTCTCCCCTTGAACCCTCTCGGTTTGGGGAGCCCAAAGCAGAACCACAGTGGGGTCTTTGACTGGGGAGTCGCAGCCTATTGCTCCTCTCCCCCTCCACAAAAGTGCTCCAGAAGCACCATCACCTGCATTTCCACCTGCATTTCCAGCACAATGGAGCCTTTGGAATATTTATCTCACTTTCTGCCTGTTTGTGTTGGGTGTGTAACACCCCCATCGCTGTTTTATCACTGCCCGAATTGGCTACGAGGGAAAACAAACTGTTCAGAGCAAATAACCCATTCCTTAGAGCATCCCAAACCCTTAATCTGGGAACAGACCTTTCACACACACTCCTAAGCCATCCTGGATGAATCAATCCTCATTAAGACATTAGGCTGCATAAATATTTGGCCGGGGAGGGAGCCCCGAGGGACAGAGCAGAGGGATGGGGAGAGTTGCAGTTGGAAATTCAATGAAATTCCCTTCGGCAGTGGGAGCCAGGCCTGGGAGAGTTGGGTCAAGCCTTCAGCCGGTGCCACTTGTCCCCTTGGGCAAGTCCTGCGGAGCAGGCTTGATTTTGCTGACCTGTCGGTTTTTTTGTTGTTTTTTTTTTTTTGCCCGTGGAAGTGGCGAGGAGCAGGTGGAAAAGGAGGAGGTGAAAATCCTGCAGCTCCTTCCCGAAGCCACAACACAACTCGGTCACAAACAATTTCTTTGCCGCCGAGGAAGGAGCTGGAATTTCTCTCTGGCGAGGCAGCAGCAGCAGAATTGCGAAGCCGGTGCCCGTTATAGAAACTTTTTAGAACTGGGGACAAGCCAAGAAAAGAGCCCAGATTGATCTCAAATCTCAGCTGGTGCTGGCGGCGCTTCCACCTCCGACTCCTGCGCTGGTGGGACGTGAGCTGGACCCTCCAAGCATCCCTGAGGAGATCTGGGATGATGTTTCCCATTGTTCTGGGTGTTTTCCCAGCTCCCTGCCCAGCCAGGAGTTCCTGCCTTGCTCTGGAAGGTGGTTTTGGGGTAGATTGAGGTTTCCTGGTTTGTAATTGCATAAACCCAGCTCTTCCCTGGCTCCGTCTCCCATCCCATCTCCACACCAGTGGGACCAGCCTGGATCATCTCATGCCATCAAAGTCCTTCCCAGCAGGATAATCCAGGCTGTGGCAATGCCAGGCTGCAGCTCCCAGGGAGGTGAAAGGTTTTTTGGCTCAGATACCACCACAACCTGTCGGTGCCATGATTTCCTTCAGGAAATTCCTCAGGAGCTGTCAAGGATTTGGGTGGAAATGGGGCAGCTGGAAATTTCACCTGGTCCCTTGAGTGGGGCTGGTGCAAGGAACATCCAGGTGGGCACAGACAAGGAACAGCCCTGGCAGGATCTGGGTTGGATCCATTCCTGTTCATTCCCCGTGTTGGGAAGCTGGGCCTGGCTGGGGCTTGGCCCATCACCATTCCTCAGCTTTGGGATGGAACTCCTCCAGCAAAGCTGGAGCACCATCCATCCCCATTTCACAGAATAATGCACATTTTAATCCACTTTTCCTCCATGCCCCGGATAAAGGGATGCCAACGGGATGGACACACCAACACGGACACCCCTGGGCACATCCAGCTCCGTGCCCAGCCCAAGCCGGGCATCCCTGGCAGGGCAGAGCTCCGAGGCTGCCCCGGCGCTGCCGAAAATGCCGGAGCACTGCATGTGTGCTGCTTCCATGTGCGCTGGTTTCCAAGGAAACCGCTCTCTCTACATGTGTGTCGCTTAACACCCTATTTGCTTTCATTTGGATAAGTCTTTAATTCCTGTGCAGCCCCGGCTCGGCGGGATCTGTTGAGCTCCGTGTGTATCCTCAGCGCACAAAATCCCTCTCCTGCCTGCCTGCCTCTTGGAAAAGTCCCTGCCTGCTCGGAGCGACTTTGCTAAACCTGTGCCTAATTGGAGCAGCTAATGCTTTCTGCAGGAATAACTGGATATTTCGCTGCTGCTTCCCCTCTAGAAACAATTAGCAGGGAAAACACGGAATGCAGGGCTCTTGTCACCTGCCACCAGCTCTGCTGCTCTGGCTCCGTGTCGGGTGGAGGAGCAGGCGGAGGATGCCCGTTCACTGGGATGTGGAGATGTGGATTTGAGTCCTTGGGAAGGCAGCAGATCCTGTCAGTGGTTAAATGTTGATTTTAAAGTGTGCTGGAGTGAGGAAGAAGGGAAGGGTGGCCATGGAAGGGTGACCCAGTTGGTGCCACACATCAGCCAGGAGAAGGGAAGGATCCAGGGAGAGCTCAGAGGCCCTGCCAGGGCCTAAAGGAGCTCCAGGAGAGCTGGAGAGGGACTGGGGACAAGGCACGGAGGGACAGGACACCGGGAATGGCTTCCCACTGCCAGAGGGCAGGGATGGATGGGATATTGGGGAGGAATTCCTGGCTGGGAGGATGGGATGAAATTCCCAGAGGAGCTGCAGCTGCCCCTGGATCCCTGGAAGTGTCCAAAGCCGGTTTGGAGCAACCTGGGATAGTGAGAAGTGTCCCTGCCCAGGGGATGGAACTGGATGGGATTTAAGGTCTCTTCCCACCCCAACCATTCCATGACTCCATGACTCCCACAGGACACACTGGATCCTTCACTCCAGCAGCTCCTCCACGGCCTGGGCCAAGCAGGAATGGGTGACAAAGCTTTGGGGATGTTTTTCCCCCCAAATTTTCATCCACAGCAAACCAAAGCCGCTTCTTCCTCCCTTCTCCCCCTTCCTCCCTTCCCTTTGCACAGCAAGATGCCGCCTGTTCCTGTGCACTGGAGGAATTTTCTGATCTAAAGCCACTTTTCCTCCTCTCCCAAAATCCCTGGGGCTGGTTGATGCTTGTAAAGCTGAGCAGCTCCCGTGTCACTCGGGGCTGGCTCCCGTCTGCAGCGCTGACAGCAGTTAATGCTGTTAGCCTGTGTCGAGGAGGGATTTCAGCATTAAAAAAAAAAAAAAAACAAACCCAAAATCACCACACTCGGGCTGCTCTGCTGCTCGCAAGCACTTCAAAAACATCCCCGCCGTGTTTGGGGTGCCTGGCACGGCTCAGGGACATCACACAGGGGGTTTTGGGGTGGCTTTGGGGGCTGCTCAGCCTCGGGAGCAGCGCGGGATGAGCAGCCGGGATTAACTCGGCTCGGGGAGGGCTTTGCTATCTTTAGGTGGAAGGTGAGGGATTGTGGCTCTTAGGGTGGCCGGCAGGTGAGGAGAGAGAAAAATCCCGCAGGGCCAGCCCAGCTCAGGGCACTGACCCCAGCTCCTGTCCCCACCGGGGTCTGGCCCCGCTGGCCCCTGGCTGCGTGTGCTGTCACCTTTCTAGGCCACAATCTGTCCCCAATTCCGAGCCTGCTGTTAGCTTCACTTGCACTCTATTCTCGTGTTTGCTGTTATTTTTTAACACTTTTTTTTTTTCCTTCCCCATTTTTTTTCCCTTTTTTTTTTTTTTTTTTTTTTTTTAAATAATTTTTTTTTTTTTTGCATAAAAGCACTATCCTCTCCCCAGAGCCTGCCTGGAGCGAAGGCATGGTCTGTACAACTGCAATTATTTCGAAGAACAGATGGAGTGAGGAGCAGAAAGTCTGTTAATAGTAATAGAAATGCTACATGTTAACCTGGACAGCACACGATGACAGTCCCATGACTACACGTTCTGTTCCCACCAGCTGGGCTCCGAGCGGAGCCGAGAGATTCAGAAACGCCGAGCTCGGCTCCGCACCCTCCCCAAAGTTAGAGCTCAAATTCCTTCACACTTCCAGCCTAGGGTTTTTGGGTTGTCGGGCTTCTTCTCCCCCTCCCCTCCTCCTCCTCCTCCTTCCTATTAAACGCTGATTTCGGCGCTGTTAAGGAATTTTGCTGCTTCTTCCCCTTTTTATTTATTTAATTTTTTTTTTTTTTTTCAGCCGGCTGCAGCTGGGAGCGTGGTGGGGAGGGTGGTGGAGGCTCAGCCTCGAGGTGCTGACCTTCAGCCTCACTGGTGAGGCCAGCACGGCCCCTTTCCCACGCTCACATCTGCAGGGTTGATGTAATTCCCCCAATTCCCCCACCCTGGATGATGCCAGGCTGGGATTTACGGAGCGGGGCAGCGGCTCCCGGGCAGGGAGGTTTGCAGGAGTTTGGGATTTTCACCACAACTGTTGCAAGCTGTTGGCTCAATGGGTTGAAATCCACATTTTTCTGGTTAAAAATTTATCTCCCTGTGGAGGTGGGGTCTTCACGAGACGTGTGGGATGCCAAGGGAAGGGGGCACAGGGGGTCTCTTGTTATGGCAACACCCTGGGAGGGTTTTTCCCTCTTTACCCCAACCAGAGGTTGGGAAACGGAACAAAAATATTGAGTCAGCCCCGGGAGCCTCGCTGTGCAAATCCCTGCCCGGTTTCACAAGCGGCCAGGGACGCAGGCACAGAGCTCCGGGAATTCCAGCGGGAATTGCGGGGCTAAATCGCGGGGCTGTTTGTGAAAGCGCTGCCCCCGGGGCGCACCTGGAGGTTTTATCGGGATATAGATCCCTTAATCCGGGGGTTTGTGGGATAATCTGGTGCCTGAGGTCCTGCCAAATCCCTGGAGATCAGCAGGTTTTCCCTCCACAGCCTCCTCCAGAGGTCACTTCCAGCCCAGCTCCAAAATATCCACGTGGGCTCCGTGCTGGGGGCACCTTTGGGTGCTGGGCACCCCCACGTGGGACCTGGGGTGGGCTGTGGGGGTTTCCTGGAGGATAAACCAGTATCATCCATAAATCCCAACTCTCCCTGACCAATTCCATCACCCAGGAGTGGTACCTGACCCCCAGGCGCTGCTTTTTGCAGCATCCCAGGAACATCTTTAGGGTTTTTTAGGATTTTTGGGATAGAGTTTGGCTCCTCACAGCCACCCTCATGGAGGATGGGGCACCCAGATTGTCCCCAGCCATCCCTGGATCCCAAAAATGCCAGAGTGGCTGCAATCCTGCACCTCGGTGGGATGTGGCTGGAAGCAGAAGGAATTCCTTGGTGAATTTGGAGGAGGCAGAACCCACATTTTTCTTCTGGAAAGATTTGGGATTCAATCATCGCCAGCGGGTTTGTGGCCTCTGGGATGATACCTCCAGAATGCCGGGAAAGAGTGGGAAAACGTGAATTTGGGGGATTTTTGTTGTCACCCCATACCCAGAGCATCCCCCTCTCCTCTCTTGCAGAACAAGAAATACGTCCTGGTGATGGTGGATCCCGACTCTCCCAACAGAGCCGACCCCAAGTACCAGTTCTGGAGGCACTGGATGGTCTCCGACATCCTGGTGAGTCCCTCGGGGTCATTCCCGAGGATTCGGGGAGGGCTGGATTCCCATGGGATGCAAACTCCTCCCGGTGACACCCCGGAGGATGAGCGTTCGCCAGAGAAATGTAAATTTGGTGCTGGGCGTGTAGGTAGGGAAGTGCTTCCTCAGGCTATAAAGAGCCAGGCTGGTCCAAAAATATTGCTGCTTGGGTTTTTTGGGTGGTTTTTTTTTTTTTCCCTCTCTTCTTCTCCTAAGGAAATGCTGAAAAAAAAAAAAAAAACCAACCCAAAAAACACTTTGCCAACTCCCCACCACCAGTTTTCTCTGCGGAGACAACGCGTCCTTCCAAACAGCTCCTGCTGCCAGTTAGGGTTTGTGGTTTAAAAAAGTGGGTTTGGTGAAAATCTCAATTCCCTTTCTAGTTTTTAATTTTTTAAAAAAAATTAAAAATGGTTTGAATTCAGTGAGAAAACAAGAGGGGGAAAATGAGTTTGGGATGAATTGTGGTGCTGGGCTCATGGGATGGGTCCTTCCCCCTGTCCTGGTGGGTCGTGGCTTTGCTCCCAGAAATATTTTGGAAAAGCAGTTTTTTCCCCCTCCTGCTTGTTTTTATGTCTTCAAAAAAACCCGAGGTGTTGCAGCCCTAAATCAATCTAACTGATAATCTGGGTACTAAAGCCTAATTAAGATATCAATTAATTTGCAGCGTGCATTTAACAAGAAATATCGCGTCGTTCTCCTCTATTATTCTCTGAAATTACTGCTGAGGGCTCTTTGTACAGATACCTTAATTAGACTTTTTATTGTTAATGGGCATATTAAGCAAATTAAAACGGGATATTAATACTTTCCATGAATTCCATAATTGGCTGAAAAATAGGAGGCATCGGGAATAATTGCGGGAATTTGTGTACAGGGCTTGGGTTGGTTGTTTTTTTTTTTTTTTTTTCCGTGTTGTTTTGTGTTTTTATCCTTCACAGAAACCCTTCTGCATTTCTAACAACAGGGTCCTGAAAGTCTCTCATTAATTTTAATATTTACCAAACGCAAAGGAGCCCAAGCTCCTGTGTTTCCTTCTGTACACAGATCCTTCGGAGCCGTTGCCTCTTGCTAATTATTGTGGCTTTCCTTTTTTTAATTTTTTTTTTTTTCCGGGGAGTATAAAATCCTTTAAGCAAAGAAGGCAAATGTGGGATTCAAACCTGCAGCACGAATGGAAGGTGGGATTTTATTTTTCCCCCCGTGGTGTTTGGGTGATGCCATTTGTGATCTCCAAGGTCAAAAATTCTGTGTCAGGCCATGAAAGAGGGTGGAGAAAAAGGAGATTTTTGGGAAGGAAAAGGGTTTTCCCCATCTGATCCCAGCCCCAACAATTCCTTAAGCTTTCTTATCACGAGATAAAAAATATAAATATAAACACACATATCTGAGCAGGGATTTGGCCTCGATGCTCCTGATGGTCCCTTCCAACGTGAGATATTCACTGATTCCATGAAATACTCTATATAAAACCTATACATTGATATGATCCCTATAATGATGGGATAAATATATCCCCTCTATCTCCCGTGGGTGTGTGTATATGTATCTCTCCTCTACACACACAGAAACGCTTATAAATCCCCCAAATCCCACACAAGCACAATAAACCACCTAAAAAACCCCATCCCCACCCCGTGAGGACACGGTGGGGACAAAAACCACCTCAGCTCCGTGCCTGTGTCTGGGGGTGCACTGGGGGTATCCCGGTTTGTCGTGCTGGGGCTGCAGGTGGAGTTTTCCCAATCCCCCAGCCCCAAATGTGGGTGCGGAGCCGGCGGGCTCAGCCACATGGTGTCTCGTTGAGATGCAGATCCTCGGGGGGATATGGAAGCCTTGGCTCCGGGGAGCTTCAGCTGACAGCCTTATTTGCACACTGGCTCTAAAATAACCGTGTAGGCTTTACATGACACCTTCTGTTGCTTTGGTGCAGAGAGGGGCTCGCAAGTGCCTCTCTCCGGGAGGGACGGGGTGGCCAGAGCCGTGCCAGGGGGGCTGGCAGAGCCCCCACGCCTGCCGGTGCCCCGGTGTCACCCCAGTGTCACCCAGTGTCACCCCAGCACTGAGCTGGTGTCACCTCAGTATGGCCCAGTGTCACCCAGCAGTGCTTGAGTACCACCCCAGTATCACCCCAGTGTTGCCCAGCAACACTTGAGCATCACCCCAGCATCCCTTAGGTACCACCCCAGCATCCTTGAGTATCACTCCCAACATCCCTGTTTATCACCCCAGCATCATTCTAACATCCCTGGGTATCACCCCAACATCCCTGGGTGTCACTCCAGCATCCCTGGGTATCACCCCAACACCCCTAAATATCACCTCAGCATTTTTGGGTACCACCTCAACATCCCTGGGGTCACCCCATCATTTTTTGGGTACCGCCCCAACATCCCTGTTTATGGCCCCAGCATCATCCTAGCACCCCTGTGTGCCACCCCAACATCCCTGGGTGTCACCCCAGCATTTTTTGGGTACCACCCCAGACCCCCCGGCATCATTTGCGTGTCTCCCTGCCACCCCCCCGGCACCACCCAGGCTTTGCCATCCCCCAGTTTGGAGGGAAGCGGCTCCAGCAGCACAAAATGCCACTCCTGGGTGCTGCAGTACTTTGGCACGCCACCAGCTCTGGGGTTTGGCTCGGGATTTGCTCTCCCAGGTGGGTTTTCAGGATGGAACATCCCATCCCCTGGGCGCCGCTCGCCGTTCCTTATCAGCCGCTGCTCCGTCGCCGCTCCGATTGTCAAACACGAGAGATGCTTTCACTCCTATTCAAAATAATTTAAATAAAAATGTTGCTACAAAGTGGAATAATATCTTTTGATGAATGTTTTTAAAGCCCTTTAGGTTTTCATGGTAATTTGCAGTGTAAAATTATTTAGAGATAAGAGCCAAATTAGCTCTTATAGGCGGAGGTCGATATGTCCCGTTATCCATGGAAGCAGTGTTTAAATATAATCAGCCTTTACTCTAATGCAGCATAATTGTTCATTTGAAATAGCTTTTTTTTTCTCTCTCTCTTTTTTTTTTTTTTTTTTTTTTTTTACTCCATTCAATGAGTCATTAAAATATTCAAAGGATAATGCAGTGAATTGGAAATGAATTTATCACATTATCCTGTACATACTGTAGAGCATCAGGTAACCAGGCAGAGTCGGAACCGGTTTACAGCGAATCCCCGGTAAACAAGGTTTTCCATTTTGTATTCAGTGGGGAAAGAAAAAGAAGGGAGAAAATACTGCCCTTCAAATGGAAAGCTTTCCGTCTTTATTCCCCCTCCTCGGGGAGGAGGAAGGGGGAGGGCGAGAGCAGCGAATTTGTACTCCACTAAAGCCTTCGCCGCTTTAACTTTATTTTTATCAAAATATGTTTGTAACAGAAAGTCGTTATGGAAACGGGTTCTGCCAGCCGGGAGAAATCCTGCGCCAGGCTGGAACCGAGCGGGACCCGCCGGGCTCTGCTGCCACCGGTGGCGGATCAGCCACCAACCCCTTCCCAGGGCAGGGCGCTGGGGAAACTGAGGCACCGAGCATCCCCCGGCAGCCCCGGGCTGGGATTTGGGAAGAGCATCCAAGGATTTTGGAGCATCGCCCATCCCGCCTTTCCCACGCTGCGGGTGCAGCTCCAACCCCTCCCGTGGCTCTGCAGGGCGGAGTGGGGACCCCACTGGGGTGGATGTCGGCCAAGGGATGGTGGCACCGCTGTCCCCAGAGGTGCTGGCCTTGCCCACCGTGTCTTCCTCACCGGTGGCCCGCGTTTGTCACCGCTCGCGGCGGCGTCGCCGTTGATAAACAGGCTCCGGGTTGCGAGTGTCACCATAGAAACAGGTGCTGTCTTAAGCAAACAAGGGCTTTATTAACCTCAAAAATTATGGGGTTTTCGTACAAGGGAGGGGTGGAAGTGGAGCTGCTGGGGACAGGCTGCTCGGCCCGTGCCTTGTCCCTGTCCCCATCCCAAAGGGACGTGCGTGCTCTGCAGGAAACTTTTCCTCTGCAGCACGTGGAACGAGGCTCCAGCTTATCCAGAACGCTTGGATTCATCAAAAATCAGAGATACCAGCTGGTAATTGCTGGCTGCTGCCGTTCCTGCTCCTTGGCTGGTGGGTGAAGAGTTGGGGACACTTTTTTATTGATCCAGGTGCATTCACCATCCCAGCAGGAGAAAAAAAGGTCAAGGAACGATTTTTAATCATTAATTGGTGCTAGGGGGGAAATAAATCAGCTTTTGGGTACCCTGCAGACAGGGGGGTCCCGCATTTTGGGAGCTGCTGGAGGTGCTGGGGCAGCTTTCCTTGCCTCCATGATTCCCGTGGATCCGTGGAATTGTGGCATCGCTGATTCCCCACCTCACTGTGGGGGGAGAAGGGGCAGATGTAGGAGTTGGTGCCCTGCTATTGTTCCTCCTCGCTGGAGCCCTCTCAACTCTGCTTTTTGGTGATGGAACCGAGGGATTGAAAGGGAAAGAACAGAGGGAAATGTTGGTTTAATTGATGACTTGGCTCCTCGGAATACTCAGTTCCCTGGTGTGAGTTTCTGTCGCTGCTTGTTAATGAAGCCTTTATTAATAAAAGAAATTAAAAAAAAAAAAAAGAAAGAAAGAAAAAGAAAAAGGAAAAATGAAAAACAAACCCAAAATAAGTAAAGAGGTTGCAGCTCAGGGGGAAGTTTTCTTTGCACTCCAAGCTCCTATGGAACGAATTCTTCCCTGTGAGGATGGTGAGGGGCTGGGATGGAATTCCCAGAGAAGTTGTGGCTGCTCCTGGATCCCTGCAAGTGTCCGAGGCCAGGCTGGACAGGGCTTGGAGCAATCTGGGACAGTGGAAGATGTCCCTACCCATGGAACTGGATGAGATTTTGGGTCCCTTCCCACCCAAACCACTCTTGATTCCATGAATTTCTCACCCTGATAAATGTCTGAAAGGAGATTCTGTGCCTGGGAGGAGGCCGGGGACTAACAGGGCCCAGTTTCTTCTCCCAGATATCAAATGACAGGACAAAAGTTGTGCCAGGATTGGTTTAGGTTGGATATTGGGAAGATTTCTTCCCTGCAAAGGTTCTCCAGTCCTGGGCAGCGGTGGGGTCGCTTTTCCAGCAGGGATTTTAAAGCCCTGTGCATGTGGCACTTGGGGACATGGTTTGGTGCTGGCCCTGGCAGTGCTGGAGGAATGGTTGGACTCAATAACCTCGGAGAGCTTTTCCACCCCAAACAATTCTATGATTCCAGGATTCCATCAGTCCTGGGCTGCTCTGTCCAGGGGGAAGTTGTGTCCTGGGATGCCAGGGGTTGATCCCGTTGCTGCATCCCTGCAAATCCCGGCATTCCCACCCCGCGGGAGCTGCTGGTGCTCTCCCTGCTCGGCTTTGTGCTCACCTGGAGTGATTAATTAATGAATGCTGCCAGGTAATTGCACTCCCAATGCCCCTGGAGAGAACAATCACTGAGCAATTCCCAGCAGCTGGAAGCACCCGCAGCACCAGCAATGGCTCTGCCGAATTTTTCGGGAATGTCCATCCCACAGCCGGGATGCAGCAGGGACAGGGAGGACGGAGAGTGTTGGTTGCACCTTTTGGGGTGTAGCAAAAAGGGGGAAAACTCCCAAAATCTCCCTTCTGCTGGCCTGGCTTGGCTCCCTGGCCCATCCCTCGGGAATGCTGCTCCCTCCTCCCAGGAGCGCCGGCACACACGGAGGTGTGTCCCAGGATTATTGTCACGGGTCTGTGAGGAGCGGGGTGGTCACGACAGCTCCCAGAGCTGCTCGGATTTATCCACACCCCAGCCTTGTCCCGCGGCTGATCCCGACCCTGCCGTTCCCTAGGGATGAATTCTGGGAGAAGCCACAGCGCCCAAGAGTCCAGCACCCAGAAACCCGCCGGGTTTTGGGGTTATTTGGGATTTTTCCACGTGCGTGTCACACTGGCCAGGAGTTGTTCCCTCTGCTCCGTGTCCACAGCAAGGATCATTATCCAGATGGGAATTCAAGTTGGTTTTTTTTTTTCCCTCGATGCTTCTGTTTCATTTAACATGCAGAGGCTACTAATTTGTCACAATTCAATAAAGCCGAGGTTACAAACACTCAGGCTGCTGTTTATTTAAACGATGGTTTGTTAATTAGCTCCTCTTAACGAGGAGAGAATAAATCAGATAAAACCTACCAAAAAAAAAAAAAAGAAAAAAAAAAAAAGAAAACCAGCAGGGAGAGATTTTTGCCGATTAATTTTATTTTCCAGCCGAGGTATTCCTTGCAGTCAAGCTTCCACTTCCATCCCAAGTTGCTCCCATGTGTGAGGAGCATCGTGGCCCTGGGATGATGCTCGGCCTTGTGGCATTTCTCTCAGCAGGGGTCCAAAAAGGACTTTTCCAGCTCTTTCTTGGCTCTTCCATGGCTTTTCTTTCTGCTGTTGGGCTCTGTTCCTCCAACATGGTCACCGTGGGGGGGTGTGACCCTCTGGCTTTTCAGTTTTCCCTCTGTTTAATCTGAGGAAGTTTGGGTTGGAAACAAACATCAGCTCCTGAATAAAGTTGTGCTGAGGCAATTGGGAGTTCAGGGAAGGTTTATCCATCACCAGCAGCAGCGCCGAGCTCCGATCCCATCGCTGGCTCCCGCCACCATGGGAATATTTCATTTACAGCCCATAAAACCTGTCCGGGGATGGGATTTCTCACAAACTCTTGCCCGTGGCCCATATTTGGGGACACTTTTGAGCATCCAGGGAGCTCAGGAGCATCCCGGTGGCCGGAGGAGAGCGCTGGAGCCGGGCGTACCTTGCGGAAGAGACACTGATCAATGATTAATCGGGCATGTGTGGTTGTGTGGGAGCGATTTGTGTTGGAGGAGGGAACTCCTACAGCACCCCGGTCATGAATCATTTGAAGAGCAAATTTGTGCAGTTACCAAGGGAACGGAAGAAAGGAAGGGACTTCCCTTTGCCGAAATGACTCGCGCTCTGATGCGGCTGAGAAAATCGCTCCAAAAAAAAAAAAAAAAAAAAAAAAAAAAAAGGGAAAGGGAAAGGAAAAAAAAAAAAAGAGCCGAAGCTGTGACTAAGCAGCAGAAGTTATGTAAAGTGCTCGCTGGGAAGTGCAGGGGAGGGACAGCACATCCTGCCGCTGCCCACGGCGGTGGCGGGGGGCGGCCGCGGGCCCCCTCCTCTCCTCCCCGGGGAGCGGGGGCGAAGCCGCCGGCAGGGCCGGGCCCGCTCCCGCCTCCTGCCCTGCCTCGGGCAGCCGCTTACAAAGGTCGGGAAAAAGCCTCGGTGTCCCCAGTGTGGCCAGGCTGGGACCGCCACCCCTCGGTGTCACCCTCCGGGACAGCATCGCTGTCCCATCGCTGTCCCCCAGGAGTTGATGCCGGAGTTGTCGTGGCTCCAGAAAGGGGTAGGGGCAGTTTTGGGATGCTTGGGTGCGCTGTGCATCACCCTCATCCAGCTGGGATTTTCCATAGGGATGGGAGGATGTGGGAAGCGATGTTTGCACGGGGCTCATGGTGATGACCTCGCGGTGGCAAATTTGTCACCTCCCTGTCAGGACCGGAGCCGTGGCCCAGGGTGGGATCCTCTGCTCCGCTCCCCGGGCAAGAGCCAGACGCTCATTTTGGGGCTCAGCATCCAAATTTAACAGCGCTCGCCCAAATT
Organism: Sturnus vulgaris; assembly: GCF_052056855.1. NCBI lineage: Eukaryota > Metazoa > Chordata > Aves > Passeriformes > Sturnidae > Sturnus > Sturnus vulgaris. Next base: position 4,988,975 of record NC_142270.1, read on the forward strand.
TGGGGATACTCATCCAAAGGGCACCAAAACACCAACCACCCCTCCGCGGCAGGGGCACCTCCAAACCCCAGGAATGTGGGGTTTTTTTTTTCCTTAAGAAAAAAAAAAGTTCCCCGGGGGTTTTGCGAGGCAGAGCAGCAAAGGCTGCGGCAGCAGCGAGATCCGCAGCAGCAGCGGCGGCATCGCCGGAAAGATGCTTGGGATCTTTCCAGCTTCCGCCCGGGAGCCCCCGAGCCCGGCGGGGAGCCGCAATCGCTCCCGAAAAGGGAATGCAGAGGCAGCTGCACGGTGAAGGAAAACCCTCAGCCTGCCCTCCCCTGGTGCCACAGACACCCGGTGTCTGAGCGATTAGTCACCGCCGAGGCTTCCCTCCTCCACTGCAGAGCCTGTCCCCCCACACAGGGAGCCAGCGGAATGCTTAATTGGAGTTCCTCACACCTACCCGGGGGTAGCCTGAAAAACGAAGTGACAGCGCCGAGCGAAGCGCTGGAGTCAGACCCCGGGAGCTGCGGGTTGCTATGGAGTCCCCGGGTTTGGGTTTTTTGGAGGAAAGGGATGGGATTCTGTGCGTGGGTACAGGTGGTGGTCCCGGTGGCAAAGCTGCGGTGATGCCAGGGTGGTCCCGTGGGGTGGGGAAGGTGTAGGGTTGGTCCCTGAGGGGTTCTGCTCCTCGGTGGGATGCTCGGCCCCAAAATGGTGTTTTGTGACCCATAAAAGTGCCAGGATTTGGGATTGATGAGAAACTCCATAAGGCTTGTGAGTCCTGGGTATGGCAGGGAAACTCATCTGTGAATCCTGGGTATGGCAGGGAAATTCATCCCTGAATTCTGTGGATTGAAGTTCATCCCTGAATCCTGGGTATGGCAGGGGCAGGGAAACTCATCCTTGAATCCTGTGGATGGCAGGGAAATTCATCCCCAATCCCATATGTGGGAAGGGGTTGAAAAACTCATTCCTTCACTCTGCAGTATGAGGATGGGTTTGGGAAACTCATCCTTTCCTTCCATGCGTGGGGAAGAGGGTAGGAAAGATCATCCCTGAATCCTGTGTATGGGAAAGGGGTAGGAAAATTCATTCCTTAATTCTGCAGTATGGGAATGGGTTAGGGAAGCTCATCCCTGAATCCCGAGAATGGAGAAGGGTAGGAAAGCTCCTCTCTGCCTTCCATGCATGAGGAAAAGGGTAGAAAAGCTGATTCCTGCATCCCATGTTTGGGAAGGGGTAGGAAAACTCCTTCCTTCAATCAGCCTGGGGAGGGATCCCTGCATCCCGTGGAGAGGAGGAGGTTGGGAAGTTCATGGTGGCTGGGAGCATCCCACGGGATCCAGGCAAGGCTTTTCCTTCCCGATGAATTTTGGAACTCTCAGGTGCATCAGGAAAGTCCCCAGTGACCGTGTCCCAGGGGTGGGATGTCCATCCCAGGGATCTCAGGACAGTCCCCACAGCCTGGGTCCGGAGGCAGCAGGGCTGGAGTTGGACCAAAGGATTCATTTGGTCCAATCAATCCCAGGATTCAATCCCAGGATTCATTTTTCCTGCCTGAAATTCCCAGTGAGGATTTGAAACCCTTTAAAACCAGTTCCTCCTCCCAGTGGGGCCAAGCACCACGGTCTGCTTTGATCAGCCAAGGGGACAGAGCAGCACTGGGACACCCCTAAATGTCCCAAATCCCCCTCTCAGAGCAGCCCATCACCTTCATCTTCCTCCAAAATATGCTTGGCTTCAACTCTCAGGTGTTTTTTTTGTTTAAAATGTGGAGAGTGGGGTCCCAGGACCAGAGTCCCCACCTGTGCCCCTCACCTGGGCGAGCCTGGACATTTGCCTTCCCTCAGGAGAAGGAAATTGCGGCTCCATTCCCATCAGGAACAACTTCTTTTCCCAAAACAGAGGAGGAAAACAGGATATCGTTTGTGGTTTCATGAAAAAGTCATCTTCTTTTTTTTTTTTTTTTTCTCGTCACTTTAGGTTCTATTTAAAATTTGGGTATTCTGAGATGGAAAGTTATTTCAAAAGGGCAAAAACACGTCAAGCTCCAGAAAATGGTGAAATCAGCTCCATGGTGGCTTTTTTTTTTTTTTTTAATTTTGGTGGGGTTTTTTTTTGGAAGCACAATTCTCCCCCAAACTCCTGCTGCATCCCGCCCTTGCCCCGCTGCTTGTCAAGGAGCATCCTGGTACCAAAATGCCATTTTTCACCCCAATCTCTCCCCCGGCTGATGGTCTGGGTGTATTCCCGAGGGATTTTCCACCCTCCGGAGCCTCTCTGCTGCCTTGAACCCGACCCCAAACCCACGGGGGTGGCAAGGGACGATCGTTGCGGCCCCATCGATCCCGTTCGCCGCTGCCCCGGCTAAAGGGCCCCTCATCGATAAGGCATCGACTCTCAGGGAGCATTCCCACCTTCAAAAGATCATCTGGAAGCGAGAGTTTTCGCTTCCCAGTGATTAATTAGTGTCTTGTGAACGACTCGGGGAGGAGGTGGCCGGTAAATGCGAGAGCAATTAAATCCTCAGTGCCCGAACGCCTCCGACCCCTCGCCCGACACATCGATCTCCCTCGGCAGCCTCTGGGGTGGGTTGAGCCGGGATCGTATCCCCCAAGAATGGGGGAAAAAAATGATTTTTCCCGGCCTGGGAAACGCTGCTGGCTCTCGGTGCAGGAGCAGCGGCCAGCTCGGCGCTCCCCTGCCGACCGCGATGGGTTCATTCCCCGCTGCTCCTGAAAGAGAGCGATGGAACAAGGTAGGAGAGCGAGGGAAAACCCTCCGCTGGCTTCCCTTGATGAACTGAGCTAATTTCTCTCTTAATGGTTAGCTCCGGAGCTGAATGTGAGGCTTTCCTCCTGCACAGCAAACCCTCTCCCACACACAGACAAATAGGCTGAATATTTAATTGGAATTCCTCACACCTACAGGGTAAAGCCTTGTCAGTAGAAATAGAGCCCATCGCCAGCTGGCATCCCCGCACGCCACCCACCTTCGCTCGGAAAAAAGAAATCCCTCCCCGTCCAACCCTCCTTTCCCACACACCCACGGCACCCCCCCGACCGCGGCAGGATGTGCCCCCCACTCCTGGGATGTGCCCCCCACTCCTGGGATGTGCCCCCCGCTCCCGGGATGTGCCCCCCGGCTCCCGGGATGTCCCCTCCGGGATGGGGATGCCATGCCCGGGCAGCACCCGGCCCAACAGATCCTCCTGGGAGAAGATTCCAGAGTCCCGTGCCCTCTGCCCGGCGCTGCCCTGGCCAGAGCAGCCCCACGGGGATGCCCCAAGGAGTCCCCCCCTGGGGAAGTGGGGACCCCCAGGGCAGTGCCAGGGTGGTGGCAGGGGATGGGGAGCACCAGAGGGCACTGCCGGGCTGTCCATCCGTGCCATCCCTGCCATCCGTGCCATCCGTGCCATCCCAAAGTTGGGAGAAGCATTTCCCGGAGCATGGCCGGGGTGGTGGCTGGCAGGGGGATGTGGAGCCCCCCACTTTGCCAGCCCTGGGGTTTCCCACAGCTTTTGCTCCCCAAAATGATTTTCCCTCCTGTCCCCACGCTGTCCTGGCCGCTGTGGGATGTGACCCATGTGGGAGCTGAAGCCCTGCCCTCAAAGTGCCCCTTTTGGGGCAGGTTCTGGGGTCTCCCTTGGGGCTGTGGGTGCTGTAACCCAGCCCAGAGGAATCCCCCAACTCAGATTTTCCAGGGATGGATGGAGTGGGAGGAGGAAGGAGTCACCCCGTGTCCCCCCCCTGCACCAGGGGTCACCACGTGCCAGGCAGAGTGTGGCACTGTCCCTGAGGTGACACTGTCCCCGCGGTGCCACGGCACAGCCAGACCCTCCCCTCATCTCTAGGAAGGTCGGGGATGGGGCTGTGATCCCAGCTGGATGCACAGCCCAGGTCTACAGGATTTGGGGTGGGATCGCGGCAGTGCAGGGAGAGTGTGGAGCTGCTGAGGACAGGGATGGTCCATCCCGATTCTTCCTGACCCTTGGGATCACCAGGGGACAGGGGACAGGGGACTGGGGACAGGGATGGTCCATCCCGATTCTTCCTGACCCTTGGGATCACCAGGATGGAGGAGCTGCAGGAATGCTCGTGCCCGTTCTGCCCCTGCCCCTTCATCCCCTGGGGCGGTTCTGACTCCAGAGCATCCCCGGGCAGGGAGCTGGGCTTGCTCCTCTTCCGAGGGATGTGGAACGTCCTGGAGGAAGAGGAGGAGGAGGAAGGTGTCGGGTCATGACCCCTGGGACACTCCAGCACCACGCTCTGCCTTTTATGCTCTGGACTCAGCCAAAATCCCCCCAGAATTTCCTTTGCTTTCCCAAAGAATTGCTCTTTTCTCATCCCCCTCTTTTCCTTTCCTGCTCTTCTTCCCTCTCTCCTTCTCGTACCTCTCTCATCCCAGGTTTCAAAGACCACCCCCTCCCCATCCATCCCCTGCAGGGACCTGCCACCATCTGCAGTTTTTCTTTTCCCTTTTTTTTCCCCCCTCTTTTTAAAGTTTCCCGTGTCTTTGTCTTAACGAGCCAGGTTAAATATTCTGTAATCGGTGTAATAATACACCTGGACTCGCTCGCGAGATATCTGCCTTTTGTACTGCGACAGGACATTAATAGTAATTATTCTGCTTTGTAATTGGAGCTTTAAATACTAATTCAAACAGCCAGAGGAAAACCAATTAGTGCTAATTTATCTCTATGTGTTTTGGAGAGCCTGTGTCTGTCATACTGTGAAGAAATAGGTTGGTAATTAGTACAGTTGGGTGGTAGATAGAAGTAATTATCAGATTCTTTCATGTTCTTTAAAGGAAGGGGAAAAAAAAAAAAAAAAAAAAAACAACTCTAAAGGCTGCATGACTCTTCCTTTCCGAGGAAGTTTGCACCTCGAAGGAAGGGCCCAGCTCTGTGAGACGTTCCCGACGCTCCTGCCCGGATCTGTGGGCACCTGGAGCTGCGTGGAGAGGGATTGATCCCAGGAATTGATTGATCCCAAAATCCCAGGGATGTTCTGGGCATGGACAGAACATCCAGGGCAGGGCAGGGAGTGACACCCCGGTGACAAAGTGTCCGTGGCAGGAGCTGCACCTTTGGGATGGCCGGAGGTTCCTGGGGCTGCTGTGTCCAGTTCTGAGGGGCTGGAGGGAATCCAGGGAAGGGAACAGAGCTGGGGAAGGGTCTGGAGAGGCTGAGGGAGCTGGGAAGGGGAGAAAAGGAGGCTCAGCAGGGACCTTGTGGCTCTGCACAACTCCTGACAGGAGGGGACAGCCGGGGGGATTTGGGATCTGGGAACAGGGACAGGAGGAGAGGGAACGGCCTCAGGCTGGGCCAGGGGAGCTCAGGGTGGGCAGCAGCAGGAATTTCCCCATGGAAAGGGTGGGCAGGGATTGGAACTGCCCAGGGGGGTTTGGATCCCCATCCCTGGGGGTGACACTCAGTGACAAGGTGGGGATCGGGCACAGGTTGGACTCGGTGACCTTGGAGCGTTTTTCCAAGCTGCACAATTCCATGGTTCTGTGATTCTCTAACCTCTGCTTCTGCGCTGTGACCTCTGAATCCAGCTCGATTTATTTGAGCCATAACTCCTGTTTATGAACCCTACCCTGTGCTTTTGGGCCCCACATTTATAGAACCAACCCTGTGCATTCAAGAATCCTTCAATCCCAGAATGGTTTGGGTTGGAAGGGACCTTAAATCCCATCCCACCCCTGCCATGGCAGGGACACCTCCCAGCACCCCAGGGTGCTCCAGCCTGGCCTGGGACACTTCAGGGATCCAGGGGCAGCCACAGCTCCTCTGGGAATTCCATCCCCACCCTCACAGGGAGGAATTCCTTCCACATATCTGAGCTAAATTTCCCTTCTTTCAGCTTGAATCCACTATTCCTTGTCCTGGCACTAAAATTCCTGATGAAAATTCCCTCTTCCTTTCCCTTGGACCCCCTGGGATGTGCTGGCACAGCAAAGTTGCTGTTTGGAGCAGATCCTAGGTGCTTCGAGCCATTCCTCACAAATTTCATCCACACCTCGCGATTTTGAGCCACACCTCGAGCATTTAGGGGGACGTTTATGGTCAAACAGCCCTTGTGCCCCTCATCCATGTCCCCATCACCTCTTCCCAGCTTTCCCTTCGCTTCCCAGGAGGAAGCAGCAGGTTCCTCGAGGACACCCAGGCCTGTCACACGCTGCTCTTTTCTTTTCCCACTGCTTGGATGAGAAGATCGCGAGGTTTTCGGTGCAGGGAGGATTTATTTGTGGTTAATTCAATCTTCCCCCTCCGCCCAAGTTTGTGCTATTTAAAAAAAAAAAAAAAAAAAAAATTCATGGAGTAGTTGTTCCCCCCATCAGGAATTCTGGCCGAGCCAGACCAGGAGTGCAGCAGGATCTGCAGGAATTCATTAATGGCCCATTCTGTGTTTCCTTTCCCCTTTAAAACCCCAGTGGAGTTACCTTGGTAATAACAAAGTGCACGATTCCAGGAGGGAGGGAACAGGTTTTTATTTGGATTAAACGGATTTCTCCTCCTCCCCTCTTTTTACCCCTTTTTATTCCTGCCAATTTATATATATAAAAAAAAATTTGTTTAGGGGGAAGAAAAAAAAATTATAAGCAAATGTTAACACTGGAAAGGAGAAAAAAAAAAAGCACATTTTTTTCCAGGGAGGGGAGAAAATGCCTTTGGAAGTGTTCTATGCAAAGAGATGCCGGGGGGCACGATATATCAAAGAAAATATAATACACCCAGGTTAAAACTAATGATTGCCATATAATTAGATGTGAAGCATTGTGCTATAAATGTGTATTCTTCAGCGTGCTGTGATTTTACTGTAAGAGAGAGAGAGAGAGAGAGAGAGAGAAAGAAAGACAGAAAAACACAGAACCCAGCAACATACTATAAAAAGCACTCTGTTGACTTTTCGGCTGTTTAGTATTCCTTGCCCGTACTCCCCCGGGAGTATGTAATTAGTGCTTTATGAAGAGTGCATTTAAAGCAGTTTAATATTCACCTCATTCAGTCTGAAACAATGTGATCACTGCTTAGACAAATCACTGCTCCTCACTGACATCCTCTGTCAGAACATTACCTCTGAAAAGACCTTTCAAGAGGCTCCGATGTTAATTAGTTGTCTGTCATGGATAAACAGAGCAGTGAGCAGAAGGGCTGCGCCAGGCCACAGACACACAGGGAAATACTGGGAATGCTCTGGGATTTTTTTTTTTTTACCCCCCCCCCCCCTCCTTTTCCGTCCTCTTTTCTCTCTCTCTCCTCCTTTTTGTGAAAATTCCTGGCTTTCTCCACCCCCCCCCACCCCGCCCCGAGCTTCACGGAGTTTGGAGCAGCCTGGAGTGGAGCCTGGGTTTTCCCCGGGGTTGGGTGGAATCCTTGGGATGCTGAGCCAGGTTGGCAGTGCCAGAGAGGGGTTGGCAGATCCCAAATGGATCCAGGAGCATCCTCTGCTCTGGTTGGGCACCTGCTGAGCTTCCCTGCTGTGTCCCAGAGTGGGAAATTCCCAGGAAACATCCCAGTGACAAATTCCAGTGCCATATCCCAGTGATAAATTCCAGTGCCATATCCCAGTGCCACATCCCAGTGCCAAATATGTATCCCAGTGCTAAATCCCAGTGCCACATCCCAGCAATAAATCCCAGTGCCACATCCTAGTGATAAATCCCAGTGATAAATCCCAATGCCACATCCCAGTTTTATCCCAGTGATAAATCCCAGTGCCATATCCCAGTCCCAAATGTGTATCCCAGTGCTACATCCCAGCCCTACATCCCCTTTTTTGCATCCCAAAGCTGCTCTTTAGCCATTCCAAGAGACTCTTCCCACTTCCCATCGTGTGTAAAATCTTGGATCATTGTGGTCACCTCATCCCACCTGCTCCTGGTTTTAATTTCTCAGGAAAATCCAGCAGATTTGGGGCAGTGCTGGCCCTGCCATGCATCTCTCGTCCCCATCCAGCCCCCTTCCTGCAGGATGCCCCCTCTGCCATCCCTGGAGCTGGAATTCCTCCTTTCCTGGAGAAACTCCTCCCCTGCGTGCATCCCTGAGTCCTTCCTGTGTCCCCTGGGGGGTACAGGATGGATTCCAGGCACGGTCCCAGGAGCTGCTCCCAGCTCTGCTCGAGTCTCCTCCAGACTCCATGGTGGAGATGGAAGGTTTGGAGCCCCAGGAATTTCATCACCAGCCCCCACTTGGGAGCTCCATCCATCCATCCATCCATCCATCCATCCATCCATCCAAGGTTCTTGGGAGCCAAAAAATGTCCAGAACTTCCCAGGGCCGAGGGAGCTGCGAGCTCCTCGCTGAGGTGTTTAAGGGGCAGACAAGGCCCAGCTCCATCCTTTGCATTTGGGAAGGAGCAGACTGGGAATTCTGGGAATGGCACCCAAGGCTTGGAATCTTTGGGTGGGTTTGGGTGGGAGCCCCCCAGACCCCACGAGGAGCTCCACGGGTGCATCCCCGTGCACATCCCATCCTGCAGCAGGAGCATCCCCACGGGGACACCTCCCTGCGCCCTCCTGGCCTCCAAGCACCCTCCAGCTCAGGGTTTTTCCCCTTTTTTTCACTCCCTTTTCCAGCACTTTGTTTCCCTGGCTCTCTTAGTCACGAAGGTGAGGCCCTGACAGAGACACAGACATCAAAAACAAGAGGTGATGAAACGCCCGGAATAATTAAGTTGCACTAAATCACCGGCCCTGGCGGAACAGTGCCAGGGAGCTCGGGAAAACTGGAGCAGCACGGAGCCAAGCGATTATTAATAATCACCAGCACCTTTACGAACAACACCACATTTTACACCGAATTTTTTGGGAAGGGTTGGAGAGCAGAGCAACGGGCAGAGGGTTTGACCCGTGCACTGCACATCCTGGGATATTCCAGCCCGGATCCATCGTGGCTGAGCCCAGAGCAAGTCTGCTCCCGCCACGGATCCTCCACGCAACCCCAGGCCTTACGTAAGGGCAGCTTTATCCTGCTGCCATCGGGGCCCAGCCTGCAGCTCCCGTTCCCAGAGTGTGGGTGAGCCCGCTCGCCCCGGGCTGGGAATTGCACAGCTCCCGCCTTGCTCCACGCATGCAATTCCCGATGGGCAGCCGATAGCTGCCAGCCCCTGCCTCTGGAAGGGGTGCTTGGGATGGGTTTTTCCCTCTCATCCCGCCGGGATTTAGGGTTGGGAATGGTTGGGGAGGGGTGGGTGGATGGGGAGGGTTTGCTGCTGCTCGTGGGGGCTCGCTTTGGTTGCGTGATTTAAGGTCCGGCCGTTGCTGAGGGTGGAGGGGATGCTCCAACTCCCAAAAATTTGGGATATCACTGACAAAAAAGAGATTTTCGTGCAAAGATTCCTTCTCCAGTGGAAGGGATGTTCCAACTCCCGAAAATCTGGGATATCATTGACAAAAAAGAGATTTTAATGCAAAGATTCCTTCTCCGGTGGAGGGGATGCTCCAACTCCCAAAAATCTGGAATATCACTGACAAAAAAGAGATTTTAATGCAAAGATTCCTTCTCCAGTGGAAGGGATGCTCCACCTCCCAAAAATCTGAGATATCATTGGCAAAAAAGAGATTTTCATGCAAAGATTCCTCCTCTAGTGGAAGGGATGCTCCACCTCCAAAAAATTTAGGATATCACTGACCAAAAAGAGATTTTCATGCAAAGATTCCTTCTCCAGTGGAAGGGATGTTCCAACTCCCAAAAATCTGGGATTCCACCGAGTTTTTTGAGGAGAGAAAAGAGATTTTAATGCCGAACTCTGAGGCAACGACTTTACCTCGTGCAGCTTTAAGGTCTGATCCCACTTGGCTCCGTCTCTGCAAGAACCCAGACAGGTTCAGGGGTTTGGGCTTTCAGGATTTGGGGTTTCAGGTGCCACGTGGCCACGGGTTAAGCCTGAGCCCCAATTCCCACCAGATTTCATCAGGAAAACCATCCAGACCCGGTCAAAATCCTCCCTGGCGGGGTAAACCCGAGGTGTTGAAATTTGGGAGAGCTGTAAATCTCGTGTGTTTGTAAAATCTTTAAGCCTCCCGTCTGCAACGCTCAGGTAAACCTTTAATTCCCTGACAATGCCGAGCTAACTCCCAGCTAAATCCTTAATTCCCGTGCACCTCAGCCCCGTGGATTCACCCGTCTGCAGCATCCACGTTTTTTGGGTGTGGAAAAATTCCCCCCAAAAATTTCTGTGCCCGTGGTTCAGATGGTGGAAAAATCCCTGAAAATTTTTGTGCCTGAGAATTTGGTGCTGGAAAAATCCCTCCCCCCAAAAAATTGCTGTGCCCAAGGTTCTGGTGCAGGAAAAAGTTCCCCAAAATTTGCTGTACTCAAGGTTCAGATGGTGGGAAAATCCCTAAAATTTCTGTGCCCGGGGTTCTGGTGCTGGAAAAATCCCTGAAAATTTCTGTGCCGAAGGTTCAGATGGTGGAAAAATCCCTGAAAATTTCTGTGCCCAAGGTTCAGATGGTGGAAAAATTCCCAAAAAAAATTTTGTGCCCAAGGTTGTGGCAGTGGAAAAATTCTCCAAAATTGCAGTGCCCAAGGTTCAGATGGTGGAAAAATCCCTAAAATTTCTGTGCCCAGGGTTCTGGTGCTGGAAAAATCCCCCCAAATTGCTGTGCCCCTGATTTTGGTGCTGGAAAAATTCCCTATAACAGCTATGCCCAAGGTTCTGGTGGTGGAAAATCCCTGAAAATTTCTGTGCCGATAGTTCTGGCAGTGGAAAAATTCCCCAAAATTGCAGTGCCCAAGGTTCCGGTATTTTTACTCTGTTGATCAAAACATCTGAAATGCTTTTGCAACTCTTAAAATTAGGAATAATGACGGATCCTGCATCCCTGCAGTGATTGGCGCCTGCCCTGAGGTCACAACAAGCAGGAGGACGGGGAAAAGCCACCAAATTTGGCTTCCAACCCTCCCGAAAAACATCGGACGTGACATTTGGGAATGATCCCATTGCTGCTCCAGCAGCTGCTGACAGACTTTTCCCCCTGATCCAACCGGATCCCACCCCAGGGCGACAGGGACAAGGGCGCACCCCGTGCAGGTGGAGGGGACGCCGAGGAGCCCAACGGGTTTGGGAGCTCGTCAGAGCCCTGATGACAGCCCGGCTGCGATTGGGATTGCTCCACGCGGGTCCCAGCCGCTGGAAGGACATTTCCCAACCTGGAGGAACCTGTACAGACGACCACCCTCTCTTGGGCAATTTTCCTGACTCAAGATCCCATCCCAAAAGCAGCGGGAGATGGATCTCTGCTGCCTCTTGCGACACAGCTCCATCCAAACTGGTTTTCCCATCAATCCTTCTTCCAGGCATTTATTTTCCACTTTTTTTTTTTTTTGGGGGGGGGGGGGGGGTGACCATAGGTGCTGTTGGCTCTTTAGGAGGATGTTTGGTGCTGGTTTTTCTTGGATAGGGATCTGATCCAGCGCAGATAAACTAAAATTGCGTCTTTTGTGGCACAATTCCTGAGGCAGGAGGGAAGGGAATGGTTCCTCTTGGAACTGGGCAGGTGACACACGGGGAGGGACAGTCCAGCAGCTTTTTTTTTTAATATTAGCGGCCCAAATATTGACCTGGAGCAAACCCAAAGGACAACACTTTAGATTTACAGCCAATTTCTGAAGGGTGGATGTTTTTATAGAGGAGTGAGAAGTCGCTGATTTATTTCTGTGCCCAGCAAACCACAGAATTGTGGAATACCCTGAGGTGGAAGGGACCCACAAGGATCAAGGGTGACGATCCCAGTGGGCTAAAAAAATCTGAATTACACATTCCAAATACACACGGAAGCATCTGCTGTGATCTCCACCTTGTCCAACCCACTCATAAATTAATTTCGGGGTCTTGAGCACCACCGGCCGCCACCTCACCTGGGTCCTGCCAGGTCCTGCGCCAGGTCCTGGCAGCTGAAGGGTTACTCAGCCCCATCTGCTCAGCTCCCCATTTCACAAGGGCGGGTTTGGAGTTTTACTACAAGTTTCAGACAATGAAGGTGTGTCTGCGCTCCGAGCCTCGTTTGCCCGTTGTGTAGGCGTCGGGTTCAGCGCCGTCTTGTCAACACTTGAATATGTTGAGCATCACTCACGGGGCATTCTGTAAGAAACCTATTAAGTTAATTACCGAGGCTGTGTGTGAGAGAGAGAGAGAGAGAGAGAGAGAGAGCGTGTGTGCTGCTCCTGTAAAAAATTTGGCTTTCTTCGCTGCAAGACACTTGTGATGCAAGCCCCGGGCTCTCGGTGTGATGACATCTCGTCTGCTGCTGTAACTGAGCCGGGGCTCGGGCGAGCTGCCTGAGAGGGAGGGGGGGGTCAAGGGGGGGACCCCAACTCGTCCTGCTTTGGGGACAACCCCCCCCGAACACGGGGACCTGCTGCAGTGTCCCCCGGTACAGCCCCGGAGGGGAATTGGGAAGTAAATCCTAAATCTGTGGGGTCTGAGCTCAGCGTGGGGGGAGTTTGAGCATCTCTGTGGGGAAGAGCAGCTCCTGATTACTTTTTTTTTTTTTCCACGTTTCTTTTTACATTTCTTTTCGTGTTTCTTTTTATGTTTCTGCTCCATCCAAATTCCTGGGAAAACGCAGTTTCACAGGATCACGGAGTGGTTTGGGTTGAAAGGGAACTTAAAATTCATCTCATTCCACCATCCCAGCGTGTTCCAAACCCCATCCAACCCGGCCTTGGACACTTCCAAGGATGGGGCAGCCACAGCTCCTCTGGGAGACCCCTAGGTTTGGGAAGAGGGCTGGGAAAAGACCCCTTGGTCTTTATATTTGCACCACCGCCACCCTCAAGTGTCCCAAAATTATCAGGGGCTGTTTTGGGGTGCTGGGAGGTCCAAGCGTGGTTTGGGAAGGGGATGGAGCAAAGAGAGGCTCCACGGAGTGGGGGGACACCCCTTGTGTGTTTCCTCTCCCTGCGCCCCACCAGCCTCTCCAGAGCCCAGTGGGGAAGGAGCTGTGGCTCTCCTGGAAGGGAGCAGGGATTTTGGAGCGATGTTGGAACTCCGTGAGGAGCAGCACGTGCTTCCCCAGCCCTGCCATCCCTTCCCAGTTTTTCCCCCCACATCCCTTCCCAGCCAGGCTGGAAGGGGGCCGCCTAAAATTAAAAATAAAAAAATAAAAAAATAAAAATAATTTTTCCCCTCTCCGGAGCCCGAGCCAGGGCAGGGAGCGGGGCGAGCTGCCCGGCTCCCGAGGTGGGGTTTTTGGGGTTTTTTTTTGGGAATCACAGCACAAACAGCCCCCGGCGCTTGCACGCGCCCCAGGTAGGGCGGCTCAGCCCCCTCCTTGCAGCATCCCACGGGAGCCGGGATCCGGTGGACTTTTATGGAAGAAAGGGAAGTCCATGGCACCGCCGGAGCGGCTTTTGGCAGGCGAGCAGCAGCAGCAGCGCTGCCTTTAACCCCTCGTCCTCCTCCTCCTCCTCCTGCTGCTGCTGCGGTTGTGTTTTTTGGGGAGGGGTCAGCAGCTTCTCTGCGGCTCTGCCAAGAACCTGCGGGCCGTGGGATGCTCATCAGCCAAAAAAAAAAATCCATTTAAAAAGGTGAATTTGGCTGCTTCTCATTACCCAAAGCGTTCCTGAGCATCCCGAGCACCCCTTCCCCGAGCAAAGCCCCAGGCGGGAGGGAAAAGTGAGGAAAAACTTCTCGCTGCTCCGGAGAGTTTCCGGTTGGAATTTCTCCCGTCCCAAGGGCAGCTCTGGACTCTCCCTCCGAGCGCTGCCAATTCCAGCCGTCAGGAAGCGGCGTGGGGGAGATTTTGGGGGGAGCGGCGAGGCCGAGCCCGGATGCGCTGGCGGGGGCCGGGACAGCGCCGTCCCCTCCCGGCCGGGGCTGTCGTCATCGGGGGGGCGAGAGGGAGAATTTTTGGCCAGCGGAAGGAAGAAAAGAAATAACAACAAAAGAAAGAAAGAGAAAAAAAAAAAAAAAAAAAAAGAACAGAGGAATAAATGAGCCCCCCCAAGCCCATCAGATTAGGGAAGCCGAAATAGCCAAATTGGCCCAGAGCGGGAGCAGGACTGGCACGCGCGGGCTTTGATCCGCCCCCGCGCCCGGGAAGGTGCCTGGGACGGGGATCAGACACCCCAGGGAGGAGGAATTTGCAGGGGAGGATTTCTCGGCGTGTGCGAGCACCCCCGGGCCCCCCCCCGGCAGCCCCTCCGGGCCGGCTGTGGGGGGGGATTTGGTGTCCCTGTGGGATGTGGGGGAGGGATGGGCTCAGAGTCCCACCCCAAATCCCACCGGGATCTGTTGGGGGTCGTGGCTGGGTGCGAGCCCCAAAATCACCGCGGAAAGTGCAGGGAGGGGATTCTTCCCCCTCTGCCCCGCTCTGGGGACACCCCACCTGCAGCTCGGGGTCCCCAACATCACAAGGACATGGAGCTGCTGGGATGAGCCTGGAGGGGAACACGGAGCTGCTCCGAGGGCTGGAGCCCCTCTGGAGCTGGGAGAGCTCGGGGTAAAAGAGGAGAAAGCTCCAGAGAGAGCCCAGAGCCCCTGCCTGAGCCTAGGGGGGATCCAGGAGAGCTGGAGAGGGACAAGGGATGGAGGAACAGCACACAGGGAATGGCTTCCCACTGCCAGAGGGCAGGGCTGGATGGGATATTGGGAAGGAATTCTTGGATGTGAGGGTGGGGAGGGGGTGGGACGGAATTCCCAGAGGAGCTGTGGCTGCCCCTGGATCCCTGGAAGTGCCCAAGGCGAGGTTGGAGCACCCTGGGACAGTGGGAGGTGTCCCTGCCATGGCAGGGGTGGCACTGGATGGGTTTGAATCCCTTCCCACCCAACCCATTCCATGATTCCAGCCTGGCTGTGCCTCACGGAGGGATGTGTGGTTCACATGGGAGGACTCGAGGCCCAGGTGCCCCACGGCCGTGGCTGTGGCTGGGGACCACAGCCTGGATGGTGGCAGCACTGGGAATGTTCCCAACCACCAAAGGAAATGATCCCGGTCCCCAAAGGTGACACAGCAGCAGAGCCGCCCTGGGGACACATCCCAAGGGAAGGTTCCAGTGCAGGCTCCGCTCTCTTCCACACAGAATTCAGGCTACAGGCCTTTAAATGACTGAATTAGGCAAAATTTGGTGTTTCTCCAAGAATCCTCCGGAAATCTGCTGCTGGAAAAGCAAACTCATCTTAAAGCTACACGCACACAAGGCAAGCAAGTTTTCCACTCCCAAGGACTGGGATGGAAAAGACCTTTCCAGTCCTACCCAGCCTTTTTTTCTGGCCAGGTCAAGCTTGTTCCTCCCACTGCAATCTCGGGGGCTTTGTGGAAACCTCTCGTAGTTCACCTTTCTTGAGAGCTTTTGTTGCATTTTGGGGATGTCCCATCAGAACTGGGGGTGATGGGGAGCCCTGAGGGATCCATGGGGTGGATGAAGGGAGACCCTGGTGGCGCTCCTGGGAAGGACTGGGCTGGTGACAAATCCCAGGGCAGGCGTGGTCTGGGAAAATGGGTGTGGCAAGTGGCATTGGAGTGATGGCACCGTCACAGCGAGGGGCACCAAGTGGCCTGAGCCATCCTCATCCCCTCCTCCTCATCCTCCTGCAGATCCAGCACCACTTCCCACCCCAGCAGAGCAGAATCCCACCGAGGGATGCTCCAGGGAGGTCTTGGCCTCATCCTGAGCAGGACGAATCCCACCCCAGCCCTCCCTTGGCCGGGCTAGCCCAGGGCTAGTGGGTCAGGGTGATTCATCCAGCAGAGCGGGAGCTCGCCCGGGATTGCGACACCGTGGGGCTGTTCAAGGCAGCCGGGCCGAGCTCCCGAACACACCCCTGGGGTTGCTATCAACATCCCTGTTGTTCTTAGCGATCCCATCCATCATTTACCACCCCGGATTTACAGCAGGGCCCAGGGGCCGGGACCGGGGTGTGACCGCACAGGAAGCGATTGTGGCGCTCCCCAAAAGGGGCTTTGGGGTGCAGGCACCCCCCGAGTGCCCAGGGTGCAGAGCAGGGCAGGCAGGGAGTGCACAGCCCTGTCCTGGTGCAACCATCATTTTACCAACTTTCATTCAACCATCATCTGTCCAACCATCATTTATCCAATTCTCACTTTATTCAACCATCATTCGTCCAACCATCATTTTATCCCACTTTCACTTTATTCAACCATCGTTTTTTCAACCTTCACTTCATTCAACTTTCACTTTATGAATCTTGCTCCACTTTCTTGCTTCAACAACCCCCTGGTGCTTCCCTGCCGGGGGGTGAAGAGGGAAGGGATAGCAGGGAAACTCCTCCGTGAAGTTTCTTGGCAAAGCCACCGGCCCCGACTCCCAAACCCAGCGCTCCAACCCACGCCAGGAGTGTCCTGGCAAAGCCACATCTCCCCTGCCCTCCCACGGCAGCTCGGCTGCACTTTTGGGAAGGGATCCCAGCATCCCATTCCCCCCTCCCCAACCAGCTGCCTCCTCAATCCCGCAGGTGTTCTATTAAAAAAAAAAAAAAAAAAAACAACAAAAAACCAACAAAATCTCTCTCCTTTTTTCAACACAAATGTTTTGTCTGAGGTTTCAAAACCCTCCCGGTGTCATCACAGCCTCCGCCCCGCTGGCTCGGACCCCTCACCTACATCCTGCAGGGGAGGTGCAGATGGGCAGGGATGCGTCTCTCACCCTCTTTGCAGGATTTGGGGAGATCCTGGCGCTGGGAATGCCATCCTTGGACTGCCAGGAGGGAGCCAGCAGCCCGGGAAGGTCCCTGCCAGGGATGGTTCGGGTTATGGAGTGCAGGGTTTTATTTCTAGATTTAAAAAAAAAGAAAAAAAAAAAAACAACCTTGCAAAGAGCCAGGCACGGAGGTGATTTATGTTTATTTTGCTGAGTTAATAACCCGTGGCACGTCCTCCCCTGCGGCGTTAGGGTGGATCAGACAAAGCTGCATTTAAATTACAACCGTGCCCGATATTTATTTTTTAATATATTTTTATGGTCGCCTTCCCCACTTATCGTGAGCTAGAAAAATATCCAGGCTGTGCCAAGAGCTACCTAAAGATCCTAAAGGCTGGAGGGGTAAATCCTTGGAGTCCAGACCCTGGAAAAGTGGGAGAAGCTCTTCAGATCCGTGTTGGAGCAGTGACAACCCTGGGCCTGCTCCAGCCTGAGCTCCCAAGGGTGACAAGGGGACCCCTCCTGCTCCCTGGGGACCCTCAGCAAATCTTCCCAGGAGTTTTGTTGAGAATTTTCTGGGATGAGAGTGTGCAGTCAGTGTTGGTCAGTGCCTGCTGGGATGGGGTGTCCTGGCACGATTTTGGGCTTAAAATCACCCAAAATCATCAATTTTGTTGCTTGTGCCTGTGCCAGTCCCCGGACAGACAAATCCATCAGCTGTGAGATCCCAACCCAGTCAGGTTAAGCTTTCCTGGAGTCCTGAATCTGCCTTGTAAAGAAGTTCCCTGCAGAAGGAAAAACCTTTTCCACTCTTTTTTTTTGCCTGGATGTGGCTCAGACTGACGGGGAACAAGTCAAATACCACCCGGACTGGAGAAATCCCATGAATATAAAATGTAATCAATTAAAATAATGGGCTCTGGGTAAGAGGGTTGGCAGCTGGAGAGGATTCCACTTATCCCACCCTCCTTGGGGACCACAGGGCTGGACTGGACATCCCTGGAGCCTGAGAGAGGAGCAGGAGGCTCTGGAGAGAGAGAATTCATTCCTGTTTTTTACACACGTGGGAAAAGCAAAGTGTCTGGGCAGCGAGGATCCGGGTGGGAAGTTTGGATGGACACGTGGGGTGCCGGGTTTTTTGGTTTTTTTTTTTTTTTTGGAGCAGGGAAATTCTGGGAATCATTCCTGCCTCAGGCCCGGGATGGCCTGGCCACGTCTCCAGCTGTGCCCGGAGAGTGAAACCGGCTGGGAGCACAAAGAGCACAAAGAGACGGCCCTGAGTCATCCCAGCATCCAGGAACTGGGGCTGCGGGGAAGCACCAGAGCAGGAGGCTCGGGACAAGCGCTGGGGTTGGGAAAGCTGGGCTGGCTCCAGCAGGAAGGGGAGGTTTCCCTGGATTTGGGGTGTGATGGGATCCAACCTCTGTGGGGTCACATCCCTGTGTCAAGTCATTCCCTGCCCTGGGAATGCTGTCAAAGCAACTTTGGAGCAATAGAGCAGCCAGGAGAGGCCATTCCCAAGGAATCCTTTCCCATCCTGGCTGCAGGTGACTCTCCCACCCCGGTTCTTCCATGAAAATATTTCTGTGTTTTTCCATATTTTTCTTTTCCCCCTCTTTCTCCCAATTTCTTTCCACGACAATCCAGCGGCACAGCGACGCTGGGATAATGGGATGTGACATTTCCCATCACAAAAGGACTCGCAGGGTCGGGGCTGACAGGCTCCTTCGGGCACCAAATTCCAGCTCGGCGGTGACGGGAAAAGCAAGGCTGGGCTGGAGAGGGGTCGGGGAGGCGTGGGCGAGCCGGGGCAGTTTGGGAGCATCCCGTGGCCCAGATGCAGCAGCAGGATCCCGCTGGAAGCTGTGCAAACAGGCGGCTGAGCTGGGAAATGCCGGAGTTTGGGAGTGCTGGGGACTGGCCGGGCCCTGCCCTGCTCCCTCCTGGCCTCCCTGCGAGCCGGGATAATCGGAGGGAGAGTTTCTCTTGGATCGGCTGCTTGCTCACATGCTTTTTGTTGGAAAGCAGGACGAGGCTGGATGTTTCTGGGAGCTGGGGGAGGAGTGGTCCTCCCCACTGCTGCTGGTTTTGGTGGGGAGGGAGGAGGAAACCCCAAAACCTTCACCTTCCTCTGCAAGGACGCGGTGGAACAGATCCAGATCCACCTGCAATTAGCATCTCATCCTTTCCTTCCCCGTTCCAGCCTCGCAGGGAAGCTGGGTTGCCATCCCAGCGGCTCTGCCCTTCCCGGGATGCCAATTCCTCCATCCTGACCTCATTCCAAGGATGGCAGGAATTGAGGAGAGCAAATCCGAGCTTTGAAGCCGCTCGGCCCCGTCACACTCCTGCTCGTGAGGAGCAGCGCAGGGGGAGCCCTGGGTGTTTGGGATCAACCTGGCCTTCGGATAATTAATTAATTTTTGATTAATGCCGGGTCCGCCCCTCGGCTGCTTCCCATGGGATGCAGCCCCCGCACCTGGCTGAGCCCCCCCCGGTGTGCCGGGGTCCCCGGGGCCGGCTTGGGACGCGCTCCCAGCCAGGCAGGAGCAGCCCAGCCCTGCTCGGCTGCACTTCCCTGGGTCCCATCCGTCATCTGTTTGTGCTGGTGCCCTGCCAGCGATTGTGCCGATTCCCACACCCACTTTCCATAACCCTCCGTCCTCGCCCGGGCGAATCGCTGGCGAGAGCTCGCCACCCATCCCTTTCCCCTCCTCTCCGATGGGATCAGACACGCTCTGGAGAGGGGGAAGAAAGCGAAGGGGGTGAAAAGAAAACAACAAAAAAAAAAAGATCAAGAGGAAAACACAACGTGACTCACCGCCTTTAATTTATTTGTGTTTATTTATTTATTCCCTCCTCCCCCCCCCCCACCCTCGGCTGCGACGTGCAGCTTCCAGGGAGCCTCGCTCCGTGTCCGGGGCACCAGGAATGAGAGGGATAAAATTCCCCATTCCCTTGGCAAAGGAAAAAAAATCGCGGAGAGGAGTTCCTGGCGCTCGAGCTGTGCGGCACAGATTTTTCAGGCTGCCCAGGTCTCTGCACGAGCATCCCGTGCCCCGCCAGCTCTCGACACCACCCGGCACAGACCGGAGGGTGGGAATATCTAATTCCACCTCCTACACCGTGTCCTCGGCGGGGGAAAGAGAGAAAGAGGAGATAAAAGGCTGGGAAGCTCAAATGGTGTCATTAGGAACTATTAATGCTCTCATAAAAGGGCATTAATAAACGCGGCAGCTCATCAGTGTCCATTAGCTCGGCTCGTGGCAGGGATCTTTGGGAGCTGCCGGAGTGTGATGCTCCCCTCGCCCTCACCGGCGTGTCAGCAAAGGGGAAAGGGGCTGGAGGGGGGTGTTATTCCTCCTACAAGCCATTCCCCGAGCAAAAAACAAGGAGAAAATGTCACAGGGCGTCACAGCCCACCTCTCCAATCCCTCCCGCATCCCGGCAGCCGTGCCCAGAGCTTGCTCCTTGCTCCCAGGATGGCTGTTTACTATTACAGGAAAAAAAAAAAAAAAAAAAAAAAAAAAAAGGCAGGGTTTGGAGCGCTCATCCCGACTTTCTCCCTCCCGCCCTCTTCCTGTTCTCGCCTCTTAAAAAGAAGCTTTATCCTTTGACTCTCCCATGCCCGGGGCTAGCGAGGAACCCGCAGCATCTCGGGGCGAGCACGCAGCCCACATCAGCGGGCAGGGAAGCAGGGAGGAGGCTCGGCCTGTCCCGATAAGCCCCTGGCAAAGCCAGGAATAGCAGCGCGGTCCCCGCACGGGAGCGTTCCTGCCAGGAGCGGAGACAAACCCGCAGTCCCTGCCTTTGAAGAGCCGGGGCTGGCAACCGGCCCCGGCAGCGCGGCGAGCTCGGGATGAGCTCGGGATGCGCCCGGGATGCGCCGGCAGCTTCCCCCTCCCTCCCCGCCGCCGCTCAGCGGCACATCTGGGGGAGCAGGCACAGCTGGAGGGCTCGGGCACATGTGCACATCTGGGCGGAGGAGGCGCGAGCCCCGTGCGGCTGGGCGGGCGGCGCACATCTGGATGGCTGCGGGGTTCGCACATCTGGATGGGCGCGGGGTTCGCACATCTGGATGGGCGCTGCCGAGCGTCTGCGCGCATCTGGATGGGCGCGGGGCTCGCACATCTGGGCAGGGCCACAGCAGCCCCACCAGCACCCGTGTGTCCCCCTCCAGCACCCTCGGGTGCTTCTCCCCTCACACCCTGAGCCGTGCCTTCCCCTCCCGCCGTGACCCCAGGCACCCAAACCTGCCCAAATCGTCACTCATCACCTCCCCGTCACCGCGATATTGCGGCTGCGGCTGCCAAGGTGGCGAGCCAGCGTCGGGGAGCCGAGAGCCAGGGACGTGAGCGGGCTCTTGGCTCCCCCGGTGACCTTCGGTGTGCCAGGGGCAGCTGGCAGGAGGGGACGCTGTCACTGGC